>NC_027755.1:31338158-31357478 GCF_000695525.1 Brassica oleracea var. oleracea | reverse complement strand
TTTCCAGTGCTGGTGATGAAGCTAGAAGAAGCAGCCACTCTAACATTCAGGAAAAACTCGTTACTACTAAACCGGAAAGGTGTACTTTGATCAGAAAATTTTTTGACTTCAAGTTTTGTTTTAGTTTTGTTTTGTGCAAACTTTCCCTTTAATTTGACTCTCTCTTTCCAGTGCTGGTGATGAAGCTAGAAGAAGCAGCCACTCTAACATTCAGGAAAAACTCGTTACTACTAAACCGGAAAGGTGTACTTTGATCAGAAAATTTTTTGACTTCAAGTTTTGTTTTTGTTTTGTTTTGTGAAAACTTTCCCTTTAATTTGACTTTCTATTTCCAGTGCTGGTGATGACAACGTAGATAGAAGAAGCAGCCACTCTAACATTCCTTCTCAGCATAACTTTGAGGCAGACCTCGTTCCTCCTACACAACAAAGGTATCGACTTTAATCAGAAAAGAAAAACTCTTTGTTTTAGATTTTGACTTCTTCTCTAAGTGTTGTTTTGTACAAACTTTCCAGAGTAAGAAAACTAGCTGAGAGATTCTCTACCATTGAGCAGCAGCCCTTCTCATGCATGTGTGGTCAAAAATTCTATGCAAAAAGCAATCTAACAACTCACAAAAAGAAGTGTCTTGCAAGTAAAGAGGAGGTTGATGAAGAGGAAGATCTAGCATGGGCACAGAAAAAGAGAAGAAGTGGTGGCTACTAGATAGAAGTGGAAATAGAGTATTACCATTTATCTCGACCAATTCCTAGCCTTCATGTATACTAGCACTATTTGCGGGACTTCCTTCTATGCAAGACATAACAACCTATCTACTTCATGCTTGTCAAAAAAAATATGAATATTAAGAAAGCTTCTTTGGCCTCATCAAGATGTGTTTGTCACTAACCAAGTGACCTGTTCTTGGTTCTGAGTTTATGAAAAGACCAACACCTTGCAGATTTCAATAACTACCAATTCTGAAACATTGCTACTCCTGCAAGGTCACAAGATATTTCTTAAAGACAAAACCAACTTCAAAGAACACATTGATGGAAGGAATCAAAATACTTTGCAGATACCTTTGGACTAATGATCCGAGTAAAAGGATCACCAAGAGTAGAGAGCATAGCTTTGATCTTTCCATAAGCAGCATCTGCTGATCTTAAAGGAAACATCTATACCATCGTTTGCTGCAACTTAGAATCCCAATCTGTAAAGCTATAAACTTTCCTCAGATTCATTCCACAAAATCAATCCTAAAGTTCATAAACATTACCCTGATGATTAAAAGTTGGATCTACGAATGTTTCCCTAATCAAACCCCAAGCTTCCACAAGAGTTCTCTGTACTGCAGTCACCTTAACAAGACATTTAAGAACAGAGACGTTAAAAACAAAGTACTCTGTAATTTGGGAATTAAAAACAAAAACTTGATCACCTCACGAGCGCGTGAAACAGGGAAAGCGATGGTAATAGACTCAGCGAGGGCTGTAGAATCGCAGCAGATCGAAGAAGAAACCGCTATTGCAGCAGCGGCTGCTAAACCGAGTAACTTCCTTCCCACGGTATTGTTCATTTTCACACCATGGCTCTCTGTTTCGAACCCTAGACGGCTCGAACAAGGCCGTTGTTTCTTATGGCGAACATAGCGATTTGAAGATGATGCTTTTATTTAACAGAGGAAGATCAAATCTCGGTGTAACAATCTTCTCCATCTTGAACTTTGAAGACCAAACATGAATCAGGAAGCGAGAGACATGAAGATGATGCTTTTATTTACTCTAATATAATGACGTGTTTAAGAATTAAAAACAAGTTGTGGATATTCTTTATGTGCGCCCACTTGAATCTTTTGTCGCTTATCTAAAGAACTGGAATCAACAAGTACACGTGCTTGCGTACTTGCGTAACTGGAGTTAAAGACAAGTTGTGGAATATTCATTTACCGTAATATGTTAAAGACTCGTGTCTTTCTTTTTTGCATAATGGGCATGTTATTATGTTATATACGTTTGACTTTTCAATTAAATCGTCAATGGTGTTTGCTAGACGATTTTTCAAATCTCTTTTGAATAGTAAGTTTTGATATGTAACGGTTATTGAAGATTAAACTAGTTTCTAAGACTTAATTTATAACTTTAAACCTGGGGATCTCTAATCGGCGACTCTAGGGTTTTGAGATGAGAGTCGATTCACGAAGACTGGGTGTTATTGGATTCACACAAGGAGAAACTAAAGGATATCTACAAATCAAGGCAAGCCATGGGAAGAATCAGAAGGAATATGGTTTTCTAACGGAAGTTCGAGGATACGAGATCCGGTTTTGCGGTAACAAACGAATCGATTTCGAAGGGATGAATGATTGGCTTCGATGGATTTCCTTGGGATTCTTCGGTTCTCAGATCAGATCAGAACCTGACTATATGAGGAGTGCGACATTCCTGTACACAGGTATGTTAAGGAAAGAGGGAGTGGCTGTAAGAGTTTTAACCTGGTGGGATTTGGTTAGGATTTCGTGGATACTGGTTAGAATCTGGCCAGAACAAGCACATGACTGTTCATATTTAATAGTGATCGATGATTCTAAGGTTTGTAGGCTTCCTGGTAAAGGGTTGGAGTGGTTTCATGGAAGGACTTTTAGACTCTTTGAGCTTTATAAAGATCTTCTTTCTGGAGAATTAAGTGGTTTAATTTCTTTTAAGAGAAGTGTAGTTTTGCTCTTTGGTATTTTACAGTTGGATTGTGACCTCGATCTCATTAAGTTAAGTGTGTCTAGTGGGAACAGACAAATGCGTACCAGATGCGTTCAGTGCTATCGGAGCAAGGAGGTATTAACTTATTGGTACAAGTGGTCGTGCCATGGGACTAGACAAATGCAGAGGATACGATCAAGCTTTTTTGGTGGCTCGTTCACTATAGAACCAAGGGATGGGTTTTATGGTCTGCGGTTTTGTTTGGTCTCTGGAGATGTGAATCTTGGAGCATTATATGGATAAATAGATTCTTATATTGCAGATTTCGAGTTAGGCACATCACGGTTAATACATGGATTGTTTGCTGGGTTCTTGTCGTTTTGATGTTTTCGTTTGGGGTGAATTGGGATCATGAGGATGGCGTCATCATACCTTATCAGAGTCGGTTCTCATTGGTTTGTGACTGGTATTGGTTTTACATTGAGTGTGACTTATCTTATGAGATGAAGATAATAGTTCTGATGATTATATGGTCATTAGTGATTGGCTTATATACGCTGTTCCAACAGAAAGTGTTGCTAGTTGGATATCTCAGGAATTCCAAGAGAAGATTGGATAGTAGAAAATTGTTATTGGCTAGTGACTACCCTTATCTTTTATTTTTGTACGGGTTATATAGGAGCTTTTATTGGAGTTTAAAAGGAAAATTATTAGGGGTTAAGGAGGGTATTGGAGAACTCAGGGTTTCATTACACCCACTTTCGTCAGCTTAAAAGAGTTTTTTAAATGAGAATATTAAGTTGGAATTGCCGAGGAGTAGGAAGTAAGTGGACGATAAGTTATTTAACGGAGATATGGCATAAACACAAACCGGATTTTTTATTTTTATCGGAGACAAAGCAAGATTTTGGGTTTGTCCAGAAATTTCAAGGTCATTTCGGATTTGATAATTTGGTCACAGTGGATCCGGTTGGAAGAAGTGGTGGATTAGCGCTTTATTATAATAATGAGTATCAGGTTAACGTGTTATATTCAAGTAACCGAATGATAGATGTGGAAGCAGTGGCTCTTGGGAAAATGGTTTATATGACGTTTGTGTATGGAGAACCAGTGCAAGACTTGCGTGAACAAGTGTGGGAACGATTAACCAGATATGGAATTTCACGTTCAGAACCTTGGTTTATTATTGGTGATTTAAATGAGATTACAGGAAATCATGAAAAGGAAGGGGGAGGGTTACGGAGTGCGAGTTCATTTGTTCCTTTTAATAATATGATAAGGAATTGTGGTTTACTTGAGTTTCCGGCTAAAGGAAATAAGTTGTCATGGCAAGGAAGGAGGGGTAAGGGCAAAGGGGCAGTTATGGTTAGATGTCGGTTAGATCGGGCATTAGCAAATGAAGAATGGCATACACTTTTTCCTTGTTCTTATACAGAATATCTAGGGATGGTGGCATCGGATCATCGTCCTGTGGTGGCTTATCTAGAAGATAAAGTCCCCAAGAGGAAAGGCCAGTTTCGATTCGATAAAAGATGGGTTGGTAAGGAAGGTCTTATAGAATCAATCACACTGGGATGGTCTGATAATAATGGAGACACAAGACCGGGTATAGTGGAACAAATTAGTATCTGTCGCCGTGAGATAGCCAAATGGAGGAAAAATAATTCACCTTATGGGAAGGAAAAAATATCGGAATTACAGAAAGCGTTAGAAGAGGTACAAACAGATGATACTAGAACTCAAGAGGATATTATTGAGGTATCCAGGAAGCTACAAGAGGCATATAAGGATGAGGAAGAGTATTGGCATCAGAAAAGTAGAAATATGTGGTATTCATCTGGAGATCTCAATACAAAATTCTATCACGCTTTAACTAAGCAACGAAGGGTCCGGAATAGGATAGTTGGGTTACATGACGGGGAAGGAAATTGGGTTACAGAGGACATTGGAATAGAGAGAGTGGCGGTTGAATATTTTGAGGATTTATTTACTACTACCTCTCCATCGGAGTTTGATGCGTTTCTCTCAGAGGTAACACCGGGTATAACTCCACAGATGAATCAACGATTATTGAGGATAGCGACAGAGGAGGAAGTCAGAGAGGCTCTGTTTATGATGCATCCTGAGAAGGCACCAGGACCGGATGGCATGACAGCTCTGTTTTTTCAACATTCATGGCATATTATTAAAGGGGATTTGGTGGAGATGGTGAATGATTTTTTGGTGTCTGGAGAAATGGATTCAAGGTTAAATATTACTAATATTTGCATGATTCCAAAGACGGAGAGACCTACAAGGATGACGGAGTTGCGACCTATCAGCTTATGTAATGTAGGGTATAAGATTATTTCGAAAGTTTTGTGTCAACGGCTGAAGGTATTGCTGCCTTCCCTAGTTTCAGAAACGCAATCGGCATTTGTGGCAGGGCGACTGATCTCTGATAATATCCTTATAGCACAGGAAATGTTTCATGGATTACGGACTAATGAGGCGTGTAAAGGCAAGTATATGGCAGTCAAAACGGATATGAGTAAGGCTTATGATCGGGTTGAATGGGCATTTATTAAGGCATTATTACAAAAGATGGGGTTCCATGAGCAATTTAACAACCCACAAAACGAACTGTGTTGCAAGTAAAGAGGAGGAAGTTGAAGAGGAAGTTTCCACTTCTCTCTAGCTGCCAACACTTCTCTAATGAGGTTTACATTGCTCTTGCTGACATGCTCGCCTTATCAGTTTTGTCCCGGTTGATTTTTTTTCTTGACTTTCACATCTTTCATTTGGAGTTTTATATTCGATATAGCTTAGATTCTATCGTGTGGCCAATTTTAATCCTATCAGGAGGGGGGGAACAAGATTCAAAACTCGTGATATACCATCCACATATCAAAAAACGAAGAGAGATTATTCTTAATTTACTTTCTCAGTTCTATTAATAAAAAGTGAAATAGAAATAGGTAGGAAATGAATAAAGATCACATAAGTAGTACTATATAACATGATGAAGGTATAAACTTAGTGCATGTAGTAGCTGAAGAGGGACACAAGGGAAGCTCCAATAAGAGATCCAAGAGCCGGCAATGCAGCCGAGGCGGCGGATGCTGGTCCTGGTGCTGGAGCTCCGGCTTCCTCCACAGCCATGACGGCGGTCATGGAAGCAGCAGCGAAAAGCACACCGCAAGCGATCTTCTTCATCTCCATTCTTGAGACCTGAAAGACTTTTTCTTCTTTTTATTTAGTTTTTCTTTGTGTGTTTTGGAAGTTCTTGCAGGTCTGAGGAACATGCATGGCGTTGATGGGGGATTTATACGTGTGGAATTGTGTTATATTTAGTAAAAATCATGAATAACTTTTTAGGATAGCCAAAATTAACTAATTACCGATGATTATGACTATAATTACGGTGAGAAGAGTTTCGATATATGGCGTAGAATAGTTTTAGCACATCCCGTTGATATTTTCTTGTTAAATCAAACAGGAGTTGCAATTTGGTAAAGAAATTCACGAAACTTAGAAGATAAAACTATAAACTGTATATTACATTACCAATACAATGTAATATTACAAAAGATATAGTATGTAACGGTTGTAACCTAATTCAGTACGTGGCACAATCAATATACATACAAGCTACGCCATAATCAATTTAAGCATTGACTTATCAATATATACGAGCTACACCATAATCTTCACCTAATCATTTACGATAAGCTCCATCAAGAAGCTGCTCCATTGGACTGTCTAGTCTCAAGTTCGTGCTCAGCGACCATAACACACGAATCGGCCTCAAGCAATGGAACCGAACTGTTCATCTTCATAAGTATCTCACCGGTCAAAGAATCAATCTTATCTGTGGTACATTGTACATCAGGTGTGATCCCTACTTGATCTATTTCGTGTAGAGAAGGCGACAAGTACTTAGCTACTGTCACAAACAAAGCCGACCCGTCGTCTAGCTCCGTAACGCTCTTGCAAGATCCCAAAAAAATACAAAAAAAATCATATCATAAGATCAAATTATGTATCTGTATAAACCTAACTAATGTATATAATATATATACCTGGATCTTCCCTTTCCCATATGTGCGTCGACCAACAAGTACAGCTCGACCGTTGTCGTGTAACGCACCTGCCAAAATCTCACTTGCACTTGCACTTCCTTCATTCACCTGTTCACCATTTGATCTATAGACACTTATGGACCGTTCATGTTAACTAGGAGTAGACATACAAACCGAACTCTTTTTAAACTTACAAGCACAACAAGTGGATCATGTGTCACGGCGTGCCCGTTAATCATATTTATTGGTGATGTGACTCCATCACGGTCGATTGTGTACACAAGAGTCTCATCTCCATCAAGCCATAACTGTGCAACATCAAGTCCTGCTTTAACCAAACCTCCCTAACATAGAAATGTAGAAAGCTAAGTGTCAGGGAAAATGTAAACAAATAGACAATAACTCAAAAACCAAAACCTAAAACTTACAGGATTGTTCCTTAGGTCTAGAATGTATGACTGAACATTCTGATTCTCCATCTCGTGGACCGCATGTTCCATATCTGATGCTGCAGTCTATTGGAAGGTTCAAAATCAATAAACTACATAGCAATTGTCATCTTTTTCACAAACACTAACCTGAGAAAACGCTGTGAGTTTGACATAACCGGTCTTTGCTAAACGTCCATCAGAAGTTGTATGTGGGATTATAGTACTTGATATTGGAGAGAGCTTAATGTAATCTCGAGGTAACTTGACCTTCACGCATATAAGAGACGACCATTGAGTAACTACCGTAAAAAAAAATTTTAACATAAACACCGGTAACTATACCTCTCTGATATGTGAGCCATTCACCTGCAAGAGAGGACAATAAATTTACCTAACTTGACCTCAAAGTTTCTAACAAAAGAGACATGCAGATAATAGTACATACACTCTTAAGTTTGACTTTAACGAATGTTCCAACTCTGCCTCTCAGCTTCTGAGCCGCTGCTTCACTATCTATACCATCCAGTTTCTGGCCTGGAATAATCACAAAGAAACAACATAGTCATAGCCAATTTTCAAAGTTGGTAGGGACAAGGACCAATGAAGAACGTTACCATTTATCTCGACCAATTCCTCGCCTTCATGTATACCAGCACGGTCTGCCGGGCTACCTTCTATGCAAGACATAACAACCTACATTGATCTCTCTACCATGAAACAACATCTATCTACTTCATGCTACTTTGGTCTCATCAAGATGTGTGTTTTGTTACTAACCAGGTGACCTGTTCTTGGTTCTGAGTTTATGAAAAGACCAACACCTTGCAGATTCCCATCACTACCAATTCTGAAACTTTGGTACTCCTGCAAGTTCACAAGATGTGTCTTAAAGGCCAAAACCAACTTCAAAGAACACATTCATGAATGAATCAATACCTTTGGGCTTATGATCCGAGTAAAAGGATCACCAAGAGTAGAAAGCATAGCTTTGATCTTTCCATAAGCAGCATCTGCTGATCTTAGAGGAAACATCTCTACCATCGTTTGCTGCAACTTAGAATCCCAATCTGTAAAGCTATAAACTTTTCTCAGATTCATTCCACAAAATCAATCATCAAAATCTGAAAACGTTACCCTGATGATTAAAAGTTGGATCAACGAATGTTTCTCTGATCAAACCCCAAGCTTCCACAAGAGTTCTCTGTACTTCTGTCACCTTAACAAGACATCAAGAACAGAGACGTTAAAAAACAGAGTACTCTGTAATTTCGAAATTAAAAGCAAAAACTTGATCACCTCACGAGCGCGTGAAACAGGGAAAGCGATGGTAATAGACTCAGCGAGGGCTGGAGAATCGCAGCAGATCGACGAAGAAACCGCTACGGCAGCGGCGGCGGCTAAACCGAGTAACTTCCTTCCCACGGTATTGCTCATTTTCACACCATGGCTCTCTGTTTCAGCATAGATCTCTGTTTCGAACCCCCGTTGCTTTAGGCGAACATAGCGATTCAAGCTCGGAGACGGAATCAAAGTGGGTTTCCGAGATCTCGGGAACTGTAACAGAGGAAGATCAAGTCTCGGTGTTACGATCTTCTCCATGTTGAAATTTTGAAGACCAAACATGAATCAGTAAGCGAGAGACAAGAAGATGATGCTTTATTTACTCTAATCTAATGACAAGTTTAAGAGTTAAAGACAGTTAAGTTGTGGAAGATTCTTTATGTGGGTCCACTTGAATCTTTTTGTGGTTTATAGTGTTTGCTGTTGCGTATCTAATGTAAGAACTGGAATCAACAAGTACACGTGTTTGCGTACTTGCGTTACGTCACTGATCTCAGAGGATCTATAATGGATCAGAGAGTCAAACTAACGTCTTACTTGAAAATGGTCTTAAGGCCCATTTTAGTTTCAGTTTTGGCCCGGGGGACTAGAACTTTCTGACATTATGGACTTGCTATATTATAAAATAAGATGGTTGAATTAACAAAAAAACCACGAGAGCCTTGCATATAGACGACATACTTTGGGCTTCATCCTTTACACAAAAAGATACTCTGTGCATGAGGTGTACTTTAGGCTTTAGGTGTAAATTTTATATGACAAAAATATCCCTATGAAATTAAAGGAAAATCGTGACCAAAAAGAATCTGTTTTTGTTGGCTAATGTTAGTTACGTTTTTTTTGTAACTAATATTAGGTAGGTTTATGGATGTTTGAGATTTACTAAACATTGTTGGATTAATAGTGAACGACTTTGATCTGAGTGTTGGGTTTTGTGGTCAGAAATGTGTGGTCAGGCGCAGATTTTGCCTATTTAGAATTGATGTGGTTAATAAGAACAGACATTTGCGGTCAGGATTATAGTGAAAGGTTGGTTGCTCTTTCGTGGTTAGGGGCTTCGTTGAGCTGGTGGTTACGGTTGGAAACCACATAGTCCTGGTTTTCGTGGAGAGAAAGGATGGTTAGGGTCAGTGTTCATATGATCAGAATCGGGGTTAGCATTCATATGGTCAGAGTTACGGTCAGTGTTCATGTAGTCATGATTATTGTTCATGTGGTCAAAGTGTTCGTGTGTTCAGGGCTTTCTCAAAAACGGCGGGGAAAGAATTGCAGTGGTGGTTCTGCAAGTGCTGCGGTGGCCGCAAGAAGAGTTATGGCAATGGCGATGAAAGAAGCTGCGGTGATGACGGTAATCGTGCAAAGAATTGAACAAAAAAGATGAAAAATGAAAAATGAAAAATGAAAATGAAAAATGATAAAGGAAAGAGAAAAGAAAAAAAATGATAGATTTTGTAATTTGAAAAAGAAATCTGGTGTTTGACGAAGGAGATATGTGGGAGAGAAGAAATGCAAAGAGAAAACAAAATAGAGATGTGAAAGGCGATTGATTGAGTAACCAACCTTAACCCACGTTTCCAACCAACCAGTTAAAATTGAAAGGGTTCTTTAGGTATTTTGTCAAGAGAAAGTATGTCACACGTTCGAAGTATGTCTATATGTAAGTTGACAATGAAAAAGTACGTCTAGATGTAATTTTTTCAAAAACCTTTAGATTAGATCATCATTTATCAATGGTGTTTGCCGGACGATATTTCATCTTTTGAATATTAAGTTTTGATATGTAACGTATGGTAAGGCCTTTGAACCATTCGATTGATCTGCAAAAGTTTTAAAAGTTCACGAGACAACTTTAACCAGATTGTTTTTGAAATCGAAAGTGTGTACTCACCTTTTATATTTAGTATTATATATGAATTTGAAAGCCAGTTGATCAAAAAAAAAATGAATTTGAAAGCCATATAAACGAGTTGTCGAACTTTAATCGGAATCTAAAACAAAATAATTTTTGTATGAAAACTTCATCATGGTTATATATCTCGTAAAAAAAATTGATCAACCTTTATTTTACAAGTTATAGCGCTCATACTCCAGACAACTTTCTATAAAAGAGCATACACAACGAATTGCTTCCTGTGCAAATAGATGATCACCACCATGCCACGTGAATGCAATTTAAAGTATTGCATGTGCATGCATCGGGAAAAGAACGATCAATTTGGGAACTGAAATTTAGGGTTTTGACTTTAGAGATGGAATGTTTACAAGATCGACATACGCTTCATCTCCAAATTGATTGCTTCCCCTTTGGAAGGTAAATCTTGCAAGTATGGGGTTCCTCATAATTCATAAACCCATCCCTCTTTATTTTGTTTTTCACATTAGTCCCAACGTGAACGTACCCTTTTATTATGAGTTCCGAGACCAAAATTCTTTAATTAAATGATCTTATAATCGATAAAATTAAAATAGAAGTACTAATAGTCATCACCACACATATATCTAGATATAGTGTCTGTACATTTTTATTAAAATTAAATAAGATATGGAAATTATCAATCAATGCGTAAGCGTGTTATAAGTGGAAATAATTTTATGTGAATTAGTCGAACGAAACTATTATATTAAAACCACTGGATTAATTATTTTATAATAAAATATTCCTGTTATGATTCTAAAAGAGATTATATATGTGTATATCGCACATTTTTTTAACACTATCGCACATATTTTCAAAATGTACTTTTTAAAGTACAAACATGCTATCTCTCGCAAATTAATCTTTATCTTGAATAGCAAAATACGGCCGAACTTACCTAGTAATAATAACGCACTTTTTTTTAAATCTTATAAATAGTCCTTATAAAACTGATAATAATATATCATAACCGAATACACCATACAGAAAGAAAATATGATCGTTGGCTCTTTTTAAAAAATAACAATAAGAAATTCATCTACTGATTTTGGTTGGTTTCTGAAAAGTAATTGAACAAAAAGAAAAACAAAGGAGGTATGGGAAAGGAGATAAAGACATATTTCACTCAAAGCACATTATTGCAGACAAATAAGAGAGGGTTGAAAATAAAAATACAAAAAGATGAAAAAAATAAACGAGTAACTGAAAAAGAGAGCTTTTTCAAAAAAAAAAAAAAACTGAAAAAGAGAGGAAAAATAATTAACACAGAGAGAGGATACAGACCTGCTCATATCAATGTCCACTACTGTTCATAAAAGAACGAGTACCTGATGAAAAAATACATTCACTGACCATTTACTTATGTTGTGTGGTCCATTTTTTTTTTGTAGTTGTCACCACTCTTAGCAAATGGGTAGTTACTATAAGTATAACTACCAGAAATCCTCCACTTGATGAAATCGATATCAATCATCCAATCGTAAATCTGCAAATAATATTATCTGTTAGGTTTCTCGTGATGATACTTTGATTAAAACAAATTCGGTCCGACTATGCGCTATCGAGTCCAAGGATAACTAGTTCTTATTATAGCTTTAACTCTGCATGTGAATTATTTAGTGCAGGCGTCATTTCAGGGAAATGTAACACAACATCGTTAAAGTTAAAAAATAATCTAAATGTTTATAATGAAATTAATCTTACACTACAAGAAAACACAGTTTTAGCAAGGAAATTTAACGAGGAAAACTATTCCTCGTGAAATTACGATGACTTAACGATGAAATTGCGAGGAAATAAAATTTCCTCGTAATGGCCTTGTAAAATACCGAGTAAAGCTTTTCCTCGTAGAATCGTCGTAAGTTGACGTGGTTTTTCCGAGAAAAATGTGTTTCGTCGCAAATTCGTCGTAATTTTAGCATGATTTTTACGAGGAAATAACTTACGAGGAAAGAACGAGAAATCCACCAACTTAACACGTTTTTTTTGCCACCAACCTAATTTTTCGTCGTAAATTCCTAGCAAAATTCAACTACCAGATTCGAAAATTTTCTATATATATGGAGGTTTGAACATAATTTTAAGCACACCAACAAGAAAAAAAACGTGAAAAAAATGTCGGGCTTGGGAAATATTTTCGAGTTGCGGAGGTGGATGTATATGCATAGAGATGCTAACGGGAGAGTGACGAAAGAATATCTTGCTGGGTTGGAGCGTTTTATGCATCAAGCAGATTCTACACCGCTCGCCCAAGAAAGCGGTAAAATATTCTGTCCTTGTAGGAAATGTAACAATTCAAAGTTGGCAAATCGTGAAAATGTTTGGAAGCATTTAGTAAATAGAGGTTTCACGCCAAATTATTATATCTGGTTTCAACATGGAGAAGATTATAGTTATGATCAGAATGAAGCTAGTAGTAGTAATAGCAACTTTCAAGAAGAACCGGTTGATCATCAATTGCATAATGCACATAGTTACCATCAGGAGGATCAGCCGATGGTAGATTATGATAGGGTTCATGATATGGTAACTGATGCATTCGTAGCTCATGATGATGAAGATGAAGAACCTAACATAGATTCAAAAAAGTTTTATGAAATGTTAGATGCGGCAAATCAACCACTTTACAGTGGTTGTAGAGAAGGTCTCTCTAAATTGTCATTGGCTGCTAGAATGATGAATATTAAAACTGATCACAATCTACCTGAAAGTTGCATGAACGAATGGGCAGATTTATTTAAAGAGTATTTGCCGGAAGACAATGAGTCTGCTGATTCTTATTATGAGATTCAGAAACTGGTTTATAGTCTTGGGTTGCCTTCGGAGATGATAGATGTTTGCATCGACAACTGCATGATCTACTGGGGAGATGATGAGAAGTTGGAAGAATGTCGATTCTGCAAGAAACCACGATTCAAGCCGCAAGGAAGGGGACGTAATAGGGTACCGTACCAAAGGATGTGGTACCTACCAATTACAGATAGATTGAAAAGATTGTACCAATCGGAGCAGACTGCTGGAAAGATGAGGTGGCATGCCGAGCATACTCAGACGGATGGTGAGATGACTCATCCATCAGATGCAAGAGCCTGGAAAAATTTTAACAAAGTACATCCGAATTTCGCTAGCAATAGCCGGAATGTGTACCTCGGATTATGCACAGATGGATTTAGTCCATTTGGAATGTCAGGGAGACAATATTCATTGTGGCCTGTCTTTCTTACGCCATACAACCTGCCACCGGAGATGTGCATGCAACGGGAGTTTTTATTCTTGACCATATTAATACCCGGTCCGAAGCATCCAAAAAGGTCACTTGATGTTTTCCTACAACCACTGATAAAAGAGTTGAAAGATTTGTGGTCAACAGGGGTGAGGACGTATGACTGCTCAACGAAGAAGAATTTTACGATGCGAGCTATGCTTTTGTGGACCATAAGTGACTTTCCTGCCTATGGGATGTTGTCTGGATGGACTACACATGGGAGATTAGCTTGTCCATATTGTAATGGAACGACAGATGCATTTCAACTGAAGAATGGTAGAAAGACAAGTTGGTTCGATTGTCACCGTCGATTTCTTCCAGTTGGCCATCCGTACCGAAGAAACAAGAATTTGTTTAGGCACAAAAAGGTTGTGAGAGACACTCCTCCTCCATATCTAACTGGAGAACAAATTGAAGCGCAAATCGACTACTACGGAGCTAACGAAACAGTTCGCTGGGGTGGTAATTGGCATGTCCCTCGTAATATGCCTGATTCTTACGGTGTTCATCACAACTGGCACAAGAAGAGTATATTTTGGGAGTTACCATATTGGAAGGATCTCCTTCTGCGCCACAACCTTGATGTGATGCATATAGAGAAGAATTTCTTTGAGAACATCATGAATACAATATTGAATGTCCCAGGGAAGACAAAAGACAACATAAAATCGAGGTTGGACTTGCCGGATATTTGCTCAAGAAGCGAGTTACATATTAAAAGCAATGGGCAAGTTCCCGTTCCGATATTCAAATTGTCTTCAGAAAAAAATCGGTGTTGTTCAACTACTTGCAACAAACGTACATGAAGCACTCGCAGGTAGTTTACAATATGACAATAATATTAAATTGGTTTAGTTTACAATAATAGTATTTGACTAACAATGTGTTTAATTGTTTTTGGAATAGGCATTGGAGCATTTTTCAGGGATTTGAGCACACGCACTCTTAAAGAAGAAGTCGTAGAACAGCTTCAGGAGAACATTCCTATCTTATTGTGCAACTTGGAGAAGATATTTCCTCCAGGCTTTTTTGACGTGATGGAGCATCTAGCTATCCACCTCCCATATGAGGCATTGCTTCGTGGACCGGTACATTACGGATGGATGTATCAGTACGAGCGAGCCATGAAATATTTGAAGGGAAAAGCAAAGAACCTCGCCAAAGTTGAAGGTTCTATAATTGCTGGAAGTTTGACAGAAGAAGTTTCTCACTTCACATCGTACTACTTTGCGTCAAAAGTACGTACCCGAAGAAGAGCTCCAAGAAGATATGATGATGGTGGCGTTGCGCCCACATATGCAGTTGTTGGTGTTCCAGAAATCTTTAGCCAGATTGGACGACTTGGTGGGAAATCAAAACAGGTTTGGTGGTCGAGTGAAGAAGACGCTCATAGTGCACACACCTATATTCTACTCAATTGCGAGGATCCATTGATGCGTTATTTTGAAAGGTAACTTAAATTGAGTATACATTATATAATTGAGAGAGATTAATTCATGTAAAATGTGAATTTACAGCATGTTTGTTTCACAAGTCAAAGAAACATTTCCTGGTATATCCACAAGTGACGTAGACAAAAGAAAAGATCAACACTTTGTTAAGTGGTTGAAGAATCAGGTATTAATCAAATACTTTTAAAATTTTCATACATGAATGATTTGTATTTCAACGTTCTTTTTATTTTTAAATAGGTTGATTATGACGACGATGCAGATTATCCTAAGTGGTTACACGAAGTAATTCAATCTCCACTTGTAAAGGTCACCACATCACAGATGTATTTCACACGAGGCTATACTTTTCACACATATGAGTATGGTAAACAGCGGGCAACCAGTAACTATGGAATTTGTGTGAAAGGAGAAACAGATTTCTACGGAATCTTGACGGAGATTATTGAAGTCGAATTCCCAGGGATATTGAAGCTAAAATGCGTCCTCTTCAAGTGTGAATGGTTCGACCCCGTCGTCAATAGAGGTGTTCGGTTGAACAAATTCGGTGTAGTAGATGTCAACGGTGGCCGGAGGTACAACAAATTCGAGCCCTTCATCTTAGCTTCACAAGCAGACCAAGTTAGCTTCCTTCCATACCCACGGATGAGAGAGTCGGGTATAAATTGGTTAGCCGTGATCAAAGTTACACCTCGAGGACGAATCATCGTAGGAGAAGAACCACCATTGCAAGAAGAACAAATAAATGAAGTTCATGAACCTGAACAAGAAATTGATGACATCCTTCTCATTGATCCGCATAATCACGAGTATGAAGATCTTACCGAAGATCCCACGGAGGAAGCTGTTGAAGACGAGTTTCATGTAAATGATGATGTTTCAAGTGATGACGAGAATGTCGATGAATCCGATTAATGTATTTCATATTTGTATGAGTTTGATTTATTATATATAATTAAAGATAATGGGAGTTTATTTATAAATAAGATATCGACATTAATTATAAGTAAAGGAATTGTGTTTTTATAATTTTCGGTTTGGATTAGAATGAATTGCTTGAGGTTAAAGGATAGAAGTGTTTGATATATGAAGTAGAAGATAAAGAAGATGTGGTTTGGGATTTGGGGTTTCGTTTTAGGGGTTTAGAGACAGTCGTCGTACTTTCCACGTTATCTCACGGGAATTTTACGACGATTTATAATACATTACCTCGCATATTCCACGGCAACAGTAAACGTCGTAAGAGCCTCGTAACTTACGTGGACTAAGCGACGATTTATAATTAAAAAAGCGGACATCGCTTATTCCACGTAAGACTGAAACGTCGTAAGAGCCTCGTTAACTTACGTGGAATGAGCGAGGTTAGCTTTTTTATTTTACTTTTCGTCGTTAATTCGTCGGTAAATATAAACCCTAAACTAAAAAGAAACCCAAATCCCTAAACCCCAAATGTGCAAACCCTAAAACTCCCCATCCTACTTCATATAAACTAAAAAAAAATTAATTTTCAATCTTATATAAACTTAAAAAAAAAAGAGAAGAAAGATATTGGAAACACATATGACGAGATACGTAAGTGTAGCCCACATAAATCTACATCATTTGTATTCAAATATCTTCTTCTCTTTTTTTTTTGTTTTTAAACCTTTCATATATGATTTGTAGCGTGTGTTTGATTTGTTGTGTGATACGTCAAATTCAAAATTTGTAAAATTGTTTTCCAACGTATTAAACCTTTCAAATTCAAAAAAATATATATATTGAAGTTAAAGGGTTAGAAATATATGAAGTATTAGATAAGAAATATAAGAAAGATAGGGTTTGAGGTTTGGAGATAAGAAAGATAGGGTTTGAGGTTTGGAGATAAGAAAGATAGGGTTTGAGGTTTGGAGATAAGAAAGATAGGGTTTGAGGTTTGGAGATAAGAAAGATAGGGTTTGAGGTTTGGAGATAAGAAAGATAGGGTTTGAGGTTTGGAGATAAGAAAGATAGGGTTTGAGGTTTGGAGATAAGAAAGATAGGGTTTGAGGTTTGGAGATAAGAAAGATGTGTGTTAACACTAGACCAAGATGTTTTGTTTATCTATTGTAAACTATATAACAAGAATTATCGATAAAAAAATCTAAGTATGGTTAGATTTTCAAAATTTGGGGGTAGATTAATTATTATAAATATATTGTCTTTGAAAGATTATATATAGGTGTATGTATATACTTTTATGGCAGGAAAGGTTGATGGGTAAAATTGAGAAATGGGGAAAGAGTGTGGGTATTTCTTAGGAGTTATGTTAACCTCAAAATAGAATCTCTCCTCAAAGTAATTGGAAAGACAAAAGTCGATGCCATGTCCAATCATATATAAAGATATATTATATTTTTCTTATAAAATAAAAGCACCAATTAAATCAGATATGGTTTTTATTTTCTTTGGCTATTCATTTTTCCTGGTATCGTCTGCCCCTCCCTTCTGTGATGATCTCACCCTACAGCTTCAGTGCTTAACATACTCTGTGATTGTATGTCAGTGTGTATATGTGATGCATATGCAGGGCCGGCTGAGTACGGAGGGCGGTTAGTGTGACTGCCCCAGGGCCCGCTTCACATCTAATAATTTTAGGGGCCTTAATTATTTTCATTAGCATATCTGATTACAAAAAAATTTAGTTAATATGTGCATGGTTTTGATGCACATGCGTTAGAACAAAAACCCAAAGAATAATAGTATTAAAAATAACTAAACTTATTATTAACACTAAAAATTAACTAATTATAGGGCCCCAAAAAAAGGTTTGCCCAAGGGCCCCTGTTCGAGTTGAGCCGGCCTTGTGCATATGTGTCACCTTTATTTCGATTCAAAGTAAGCAGAATTGAGATTAACATAGGAAATAACATATTTACATACTATATGCATGTATATATACTCATCTATGAATCAAACTTATTATAGATAATCATGTATAGATAAAATATACGATGATAAATTAGAAATAACCCATGTCCCAAAAAGTGATATGCGTAGTATCGTTTGGTTTTTGTGTAACTATCAATTTAACTATAATTATATGTTCTTTAATTTATCATATATGTATGATAACTTTTTTTAGAACCTCCCCCTTAATAAAGAGGTTTTGATTTCAATATTGTTTGTTTTTGTTGAAAGGTAATAAGTATTACTAGAAAAATAAATTTGATAGAAAAGTGTATCTTAATATTGTTTTCTTAAACTATTATATTTCCTTGGGATAATATTCGCTGGTGAAAGAAACCCAACACTACATACAACTTGGAGAATCCACAAGCATGATGATCAAATAGCTTTAACAGGAGTAGAAAAAATAAAGTTGGGCCAAATTTTAGCAAAAAAAAAAAAAAAAAAAAGTTGATCAAATAAAGAATATGGACAAAAGAACACGCTCGGACAATGAGCACGAGCCAACGACACCACAACTCTAACGATTATATATATAATAAAGTATCAATGTAACAAGAAGAAAAAAATGTCACAAAATATCACTACAAGAAAACAAGAAGATTCTGATGGCCGAAATCGTCGGAAATTCGTCGGAATAGACAGATTCCGACGAATTTCCGACGAACCTATCCGTCGGTATCGTTTCGTCGGAAAAAAAAAACTCGTCGGAATTTCGTCAGAACTTCCGACGACTTTCTGACGAATACCGAGAAACGTCATTCTGACGAACTTCCGACGATATTACGATGCGGACACACGAGACCAGAGTTCATCGGAAAAACTACGTACCGACGGAGAGCGTTCCTCGGACAATTCCGACGTAGCGTGTTCCTCGGTGTATTCCGACGAACTTTGTCCGTCGGAATATACCGACGGACACCGACGACCATTGTTCGTCGGTATATTCCGACGACCATTGTCCGTTGGTATATTGTTCGTCGGTATATTCCGACGAAATGTGGTTCGTCGGTAATACCCATTTTTAAAAAAAAATTAATTTTGCATTTTTATATATTTTTCGATATTAATAAATTTAAAAAATCAGAAATTTAAAACTAATAATATTATAAAATTTAAATTCATAAAAACCGAAATAGGAAAAAAACATTCATAAAGTTTAAAATTCATACAAACCGAAATAGAAAAAAAGACATTCAGAAAGTATAAAATTCATACAAACCGAAATAGAAAAAAAAACATTCCGAAAGTTT
>NC_027755.1:31334564-31337443 GCF_000695525.1 Brassica oleracea var. oleracea | reverse complement strand
CATGGCCTTTTCGTTGAATTTCTTACGGACTGTTTCCGTAAGATCGGAGTGCCAGTTGAACTCTTGCTACAAAACAAACACAATTTAATAAGTAAATATATTAAAAAAATGTAAAAACTTAAAAAAAAATGAAGAGTTACTATACCGCAAACTGACGAAACCACAATTCTCGTTCGTCGGAAGGGATCACACTCCACTTTGGATATCCAAAACGGAGCATGGAGTACATCAATGTTCTATAGCGCTCGACTAATAGTGGAGGCGAACTTCTAGTTTTAAAAATAATCAAGCTGGTTTTAAATTGTTCAGATGAAATCCAAAAATACGTAAGGGTCCGACTGTATGATATTTTTGAAAAAAAAAAACCATGAATAAGATTTAAAACAAACTATTAATTGAACTACCTTTGAAAAAATATATTAATCGAACTACAGGTATATGAAAATTTGTGTTTAGGGGATGCATTAAAAGGCACATATGTAATACCTACATGTTACCGAGTTCCATCTTGTATTCTTCTTCCTTTTGTGTGCCTAATATATTGTGCTATATATACTAATTCAAATGTAAAATACTTTTAAAAATAATAAAATATCGAGATATGTTGTTCTTAGTACAATTTATACTTATATGACTATTCGGAAAATAAATATGAAATTAATTTATTTTGTTTTCTCTTTTGAGGTACCCGTGATTAATCATGAGTCAAGCTCAATTTGGCCTCTTTCTCCCTTTTTCTTTTGCATGTTGGGGCCTTCTTTAATCTTCTTTATGTAATACTTAATCATATGTTTTCTTTCATTGACGATTTCGTTAGATCTTTACGTGGATGTATAGACAAAACGAATACGTTAACTAAAGAATTTTCTTACATAGGAAAAATTCAAATATAAACTGTGTACATATAACATATACGTGTGTGTCCATTAGATTAAATTAAATCTAAGGGAGATGGAGATTTGAGCCACGGCAGACAAAGCTGTCTCCTTCAGATCAGCCTTGGAATATGAACAGTAAATAAATAAATACTCGTAGATTTGAGCAACTAATTTAAACATTTTCATTTCTCGACATGATTATAGGAAATTGTAAAGTACTTATATTTCGTTTAATGAATCTAGTAGAATATATAGCTTCGGGATTCTAAAAGCAGATTTTAAGGCTTTATTGGAAAAAATTTCAGACGAAATATTTTATACATTAAAACAGCCAATGTATAAACTTAGGTTTTGTGAATATACTGTGTTAGTTAATGTAACAGCATAATTACCGAACAAAGTGAAGTCCAATGTTCGGATTCTTTCCAGCAACAGTAGGAAAATCCAAATAAATATTGCTCGGATTTTGAAAATGTCTTTTGAACACTCACATAGAACAATTCAGTTTCGAGATTCGATTTTATTAAAAAAATAGTATATATCACTAATTTTCCATTTTTTATGTTTCTGATTGTCATGCATTTTAATACATAAGCATGTGTATCCTTCAACTAGATATAAGGCCATCTTTAAGGCAGTATATTATGAGTTTTTTAAAGTGTAGATCCCACACTTTTCATAAAAACGGGCTTCAAATGTCGCGAAATAAAGAACGGTTTCGGTCCGTTTGTTACACTATTTCGCGGGCCCCATGACACGTGGCGGTCCGCGATTGGTTCCGTTTTCAATTTTTTTTTTTCATCAGATAAAACAAAAAAAAAAAAAAATTTAGAAACCCAAACGGGGTTTACCCGATAATCATGCTCTAAGTTTCTACGAAAATTAGAACTTTAGATAGCAATGCTCTTAAAGTTGTAAAATTTAATTATTTACGACGAGAGTCTGCATTGCATTTAGAAATAGAAGCACTACGATAAGCGATGGATAATATGATTCAATATTCGATATGCTAGACTTTTGGGACGGATTGCAAGAATTTGATCGCCATGATTAAAAAACACTATACTCAGCCAAGTTTTGCAACAAAATTAGAGAGGATAAAGACTCTTCAGATATGTTTTTCGGACTTCAAAATCATTCATATTCCAAGAGCGCAAAACTAGATTTCAGATTCTTTAGCTAGGATTACAAGATATTTCCATAGATTACTATGTTTTATTGGTTGTTTTGTTCTGGTCTGGTTATCTAGACCACCTCAAGTTTGAGTAATAGAATAACCGTTCGTTGTCAAAAAAAAGTTACGAAATTTTGAATTAAATTTATTATTACTTTTAAATTTAGTCACTAATATATATGGTTTATTTATATACTTATATTAAAAGGAAAACATATTTTGTATTTATTTAATCAGTTTTCTATTTGATTTAGCGAAGTGGTTTACAAATTATGTAACTATAGTGTAATACATAGACTCTGAAAATACTTTGTATGTTAGGTTAATATAAGCGGCTACAGAAAACTTTTACTACTTACATGTTTTTTCTTTTGAAACTATGCACGTTATTTGTAAACTATATGCATATGACTTACATTTTAGGCGCATGTAAGATATATATATAACAACGTTCAACAGGAACCACTTAGAGCATCTGCATTAGTGAATACCTTCTTGGTGTTCATAAATTTTTTTAAATAATTTTATGGTGGAACCATGAATAGTGATGAACATCTATCTATTGTGCTCCTCCATTGGTGAACCTGAAGAAGGGGTTCTTAGGAATAAAATAAAATATATATATATTTTTTTTAAGTTTTGAATACATTGAGAATTCATGAATAAAAATAAAATATTTTTAAAAAATTTTAAAAAGTTTTTATTCAGTACATTGAAAATTCATGAACATACAAAGATTATTCATCTACATTACCAAACTTTTGCCATATATTTTCAACTAAATCAGCTTTCAAACGATCACGTATCTATTGATCCCAAATTTGATG
>NC_027755.1:31318888-31334542 GCF_000695525.1 Brassica oleracea var. oleracea | reverse complement strand
TAAATCAGCTTTCAAACGATCATGTTTCTCTGAATCCCGAACTTCATTGCGAATGCCTAGCATATTACCGATATTAAAACTTGTTGTCCTTTACACCTCGGAACTTCTTCTTGACTCTCCTGACTCGAACTCAGATGTATCAATTTGAGTGTATCCGCCTCGTTCGTTCTCTACTATCATATTGTGCAATATGACACAAGTTCTCATAATCCTTCATATCTTTTTCTTGTCCCATAGTAGAGCTGGGTTTTTAACTATTGCAAACCTCGATTGCAATACTCCAAAAGCCCGTTCAACATCTTTTCTGGTGGATTCTTGACGTTCAGCAAAAAGGGGGTTTGTAACTCATATTTAATCCTATTATTATTTTCATTATTTCTTCTATATTTTCATTATAAAATATTTTTTTTATTGATTATGGCTAGATATGTTCCCTTTATATCTGTTAAACATATAGTTGCATTTTAATATAAATAGTTTTTTCATAATCCATAATTTTTTTTCATAATCCACAATTTTTTTTCATAATCCATATTTTTTCTTTCAAATATATTATAGAACAACATTATTATCTTATTAATATAACATAATATGTCATGCACATTTGAAAGAAACAAAATATGAACATCCATTCAAATACTTTCTTCCCAAGCTATTACTAAGCAACATGTTTTAATTACCTTCTAGTGAATTTGATATTTTTTTGGGTATGTGAAGATGAGAGCTGAGTTCCAACTCCCTTCACCGCTTGTCCCAACCCGTGAGAACTACTTTCTGAGCTTGAAGTTTCTTGTTTGGTCAACTCGTCTGTGAGCTGTGAGTTACTTTGTGCATGACGTATGTGAACTACTCTTGAATTTGTGAGCTTGGAGTTTCTTGTTCTCTTTCAACAACTTTGTGAACTACTCTTGAATTGAAAGAAGCAAATTTTTTAAAGAAAGAAACAGGCACAGCTGTGAGAAAGAAACATACACATTTTTTAAAGAAAGAGAAGTGAAAGACTTTGAATCAAGTTGCACATTTTATAAAGATAGAGAGACATAGTTTATATATAGAGAGTTATAAAACATAGTACATCCGTGAATCAAGTTGTGAGTTACAAAACATAGTACATCTGTGATGCAAAATAAGTGTAGAAAGAAACAAAAGGCTACACTTTCCTGTGGCTTAAACTACCTGTGAAACAAACAGACCTGGAACCCGTGACCTGCAACACCGTGACCTCCAACCCGTGACCTGCAACCCGTGACCTGGAACCTGTGACCTGCAAAAGAAAAGAAAACAGATTCAATAAAGCTAACAAGCTAATAGAACATATTCAAAAGCTCAAGAATTCAATCAAGTTAAACAAGCTAATAGAACATATTCAAAAGCTCAAGAATTCAACCAACTTAAACAAGTTCATCCAATCAACCTAAACAGATTCTACGACTCTAATATTCACTCAAATTCAAGGCACTGACCAAATCAAAGCATTTCAGAGATGAGTTTATTCTTAAGAGACACTTCTTGATCAGAAAGTGTGTCTTCGTTTTTGGCTAGGAGATGATCAAGGATCTTTTGTTTGAAAATGTTATTTTTCAGAGCTAGCATGCTCTGTATTTGATCAAAAGCTGTTTCATTCCCGTGCTTCTTGCGTTTGGCTGCTTTGCTAGCCTTAACACCAGGAGGCCTAACCTCTTCCTCGTCAGGCACCACCTCCGGACCTGCTTCCTTCCTTTTCTCCTTTGCACCATCTCTCGAGAAAGAGTGTGATCTCCATTTCTGATCAAACCTCAATTCCCTCCAGCAATGTTCAAGGGTGAACTTGACATGATAGTCATTTAAGAAGATGTCATGAGCAGCCTTCATGACATCATTCTCATTTTGGCCACTCGCTTGCTCCTTCAAAGCGGCTTCATGGCTTCCCACAAACTTGCACACCTGCTCATTCACTCTTCCCCACCTCTGCTTACATTGACTCCACTCTCTAGGAACGGAGCCAATGAGCTGAGGGCTTGAATTGAAATACTCATCTATTCTCTTCCAAAACGCTCATGCCTTCTGCTCATTACTGACTATGGGATCCTTGCTCGTGTTCAACCAAGCACTAATGAGCACAAGGTCTTCTTTGGGTCCCCACTTTCTCCTTTCCAATGGTTTAACTAACCCGGGAGAGTTACCAGCTGCCTCAGCAGAGTCTACGTCTATTGGTGTACTGCTCTGCGAAGCTAATAAGTTAACAAACCCGGGAGAGTTAAGGGAGAAAGGTTCCATTTTGGTTTAGGTTTGGTTTGGTGTTTTTATGTTTTTGTGTTTTTACAAGTGGATTTGCTATGTTTATAAACTAGTCTTAAGCTGACCGCTTTGATAGGAGAGAACAATTAAACAAACTCTACCTACCAAGCAGTCATTAGAGAAGCCATTACACAACAACTAGTTCACATAGAGCAGTCAATACACATCAAATCAGTGGAAAAAATTAACTACAGCTAAGTATAATCGAACATTCATCACAGCAACCAACCAACCAACAGAATTAATGATAGCTTTTTTAAGTTCTAGTTATAGTACTAGTTCTCGTTGTAGTTTACTCTATTTGTAGTTGTAGTTCTAGTTCTCTTATGCTTACATTAAGTTCTAGTTCTAGTTTAGTTTTAAAAATGGTTAACTTTTTATTAAAAAGTTGAACTACCTCTACTTTTTTTAAAACATAAACATTTTCGAACAGACATATAGCAATGATCACAGATACAGTTTAGTTGAGTCTTACCTTTGCTTTTCATTCGAAGCAGACCTTCTCCAAGTCAGCTACCTGCACGGTGAGGTAATCCACCTGCCCAGAGAGGATTTTAACTTGTTCCTGAACATGGAAACATCAATGAAAAAGTGTTAGTCACGCAAAAAAAACTAGATAACTATAATGTAACAGCAATGAAAGAGCAAAGAAAGTTCACTAACCTCCAGTGTCTCAATCTGTTTACTGAGATTCGACACCCCCATCATCACCTGGTCAGCCTCCTCCACCCGCTTAGTCAACCTTTCGATCTCCTCCTGCACACCTATCACCCAAGGCTGACGATAATGGAACCCATCAGCCTTGGTTACAACATAAACAAAAATCAGACACTTTTCGATAATGGAACCCATCAACGATAATCAAACCGTGAAAAATCAGACTTACCTCGTAGTTTTTACAGGTGAAGAACCGCTTCCCAGGAAGAGTGTCGTAGTCGTCCTTCCCGCAAATCTCATGAATGATTCTCCCACCACATGGACACCTTCTAGGAATCCCGTCTTCTGAATCGGCCACGAACCCTAACATGTTGATGTAATCGTTTTGCCTCTTTGAATGTCTTCTCTCTTCTGGCGGATCCATCTGTACCACATATCGAAATTATTAGCACATAATAACGATACAATATGATTAAACGAACCCTAACAAAAAAACCCCAAATCGATTTTAAATCACACATATCGCAATCGCTTTCGAGCCCAAAAACGACTGTAAGAGACCGTGACTCTACTCGATACTGACCTAAGCTCGTGGAGAATAGAGTCCGTCGTCGATTTGATGGAGAAAACCTCTGGAATTTGCAGTCGCACGAAATATCGCCTCGGAGAAGGCAAATCCTAGCTTTTTCAGAGAGGAGAGAAATGAATCGAGTTACACGGAAACCCTACTTTCGTCGTCGTCAACGCGGAAGGAGCAGACACTTAGTGATCGATGCGTGGCTTGAACTCGCCTCCTACGAGTTCACTCGTAAGGCCCGGTTCATCGAAATAAACTCATTTTTCTTTTTCTTTAATCCCTTCGGGCCTAAGAACTCGAGCCCATGAACCCATCAAAAACCGCTAATGCGGATGCTCTTAAGTGTTTATTGGTAGAGAAATGTGGAGAAGTGTTGAGAAGATGAGAGGGGTCAAAGGATGATAGGTAAGGATGGTCTACATCTCCCAGCAAAGGGGTAGGAAATTGATTGGTAATAAATGATGTCTGAATTAATCCTACATTATTTAAAGATGTACGTTTATATCCTTTTCAGTTTTACTACTGTTTAATTGCTGGTTGTGACCAATGTAACAATAATCCATACACTATATTATATACATCACTCACCACAAGAGCGGGCTTCGTATATCACCGTATTATGTATGACCTTGAATATGAAATGGAAATAAAAGAAGCAAAGCATGTGGGTTTTAATTGGAGGAGTTATGAAAGTTGTCATTTGTGTGAGTGTGTAGGTAGAGAGAGATGGTCAAAGAAAAAAATGAGATGTCAAATCAAATAACAGTGAGTGAGAGAGAGAGGGAAAAAAGAACTGTTGATACCATCAATCTTTGCTCCCAAATCTGCCCAACCCATCACACCCTTAGGGCTCCACTCTCTTCTCTTTTGTCTTTTATCACTCTCCTTCACATTACTTTTTGCCCCTTCTTCACCCATTTATCATCATCTTCGTGTACATTCATACATGTGTATCCACTTCCCTAATTTTTATAAATAAATGTGTATACACATGACTGCATGCATACGTATGCGTATGCAGCAATAAAGGAATATTCACTGTTCACCGATACTTTTTTACACAAAAGAAATTAGGTCAATATCTATGTATATTAGTATATATAAGCCTCCATAGAGAGATAATCATTTGGTTTCGAATTTTAAGATAAATTATAAAGTGAATCATTTATAGATAAAGAGGTCTGATGTTCTTTCAACGAGCAAATATGTCTCTCCACTAACAAAAGGTAGAAAAGAAAAGAAAAGCTAAGACAGCATATTGAAAAAGCTCGTTGCTGGAGGAAAAGTCTCTCTTTAACTGTAATCCTAGTTACACAATCAGATCCAAATTGGATCTTGAATTTTAACACTACAACAAACTGACACACAACAAAAACAGTGACTACAATAACAAGAAAATCACTTGCAGTCCGGTAGTATGATTTGTTTTCATATCAAGATAAATAATTGGCTTTAAGAGCTGCATTTAATTAGTTTACCAAGTGCACATTTAATATGGTGATTATTCATTAGAAAAATTAGCCTGAACATAAGTACATAGGAAAGTTATATCAAAAAGAAGCCAGCAAAAATGATTTGAACATATATCTATATATATAAACATGCTTTAGCACAAGGAAAATTTGATTGAATAACAATGCATTTTACATTAAATTATTTATGTGATATATTATTAGTTATATTATACAAATTAGCAATCTTTTCGAAAAACATACGCAAGTTTTAAAATTTTCATTTTTGAGTATTTGTGAACATTTAAATTCAAAATTTTATTTGCTGATCAGTGAATTAATGACTTTCTTCCCATTGGTGTTAGTATGTTAGGGTAATACAGTCAATTATGAATTGGAAATTGTAAATATTATAACCAACACAAAGTATTTGGCAAACGATATAAGTATAAGTGCTGATTATTAGAGCACCATATAAACACAAAAAATCCACATACATATATTATAATAATTTTTAACCATATGGCATCCGCATAGCATCATCAAATCATTTTAACACAATAAATGAAGTATGATAACCTATAACTTTATATTTGATCTTCCTAAGAAAGTTTAGCAATTGAGTAGTAATATTCTCTAGTGTCCATTCTCTCATTATTCTCCATGATGTCACTAGACAATTAAGTAGCATTATTTAAATGCTATTAAATAATAAATTCGAAGATAACACCACTAGAAAGCAACTGTCTTTCAGAAAGAAAGAAAAGAATCTGTTTATTACTCGAATTAAATTATGGAAATATTCATTATGATCTAGAGAATATATTATACTTACATTTAAAGAAAACTCTTAACAAAGTCTACATGCTAAATAGTTTTTAATGTGTTCTGGATTTAGTTGATTGTCCCTTGATGTTCTAGAAGTTTGATTGTGCTTTAATTGTTTTTCAGTTTATGTTCTTGTTTCATCTTGTCTCCCTCTTGTGGACTAATGTTTCAGGGGATATATGTTTATTCCGCCAGACTTATGGTTGTGTTCTTATGTATAAGTTCTTGACGTAATCTTCTGAATCAATATAATCAATCAGTGTTTTAAAAAAAAAAACTCTTAACATAATGCAAGCATGAATGGATAGCATCTACTTTTGTAGTATTTTACTATCCCATCAAATATAGGTCAAACGTTTATGATTTATTTCCTTGGAAACGAAAAGTAAATTAATTCCAATATAATACATAAATAAGGTAGAGACCGTGGAGAACCCCATTATTTGGAGTTATACATTCCTTTGTAATAAATTTAAGTAGAAAGCTAGAGATACATTTTTTAAATTTTCCAAGTGATCCTGATCGTTTTTTTGTATATGACCATTTAGATGATCACATAGCTCTTACTAGATAAGCCCTACCTCCATCAAAACGTGGTCCATAGTTTTAGGCATTCTTAGAATTAATATATATACTGAAAACTAAGTACTTATACTAATTTATAACTATTTGGATATTGACTCATGATCATTGTCTAATTGTTCTACCTCAGAGGCAGGCTCATCCTCTTCATCAAACCCATCAATGCCATAAGCTCCATGGCCATTTCCAAAAGCCTTGATGTGATCTTTCAGAGAGCGCTTGTGCTTGAAATCAGATCCACAAATACAATACCAAAGCTTACCACAATTCTTCTCATGTGTTCTCCAGTCCCCTCGAACCGCAAAAACCTTTCCACATTTCCTACACATGAAAGGCTTGATTCCATGTTTCCTCTTGTAATGTGTTTGAAGTGTTCTGAAGTCTTTCAGAGGCTTTGCCCTTGGATGGTCAATGTTGTTGCGACAGCCTGGTGCGCAGCAGTAGCACGGAAGCCTCAGCATTCCAGTTGGCTGCGTCCCCCTTAGAGATTCGGGTCCTTTTCTGTATTGTGATCCATGTCCCCACATATGCATCTGTAAACAAATCGTGTATATATATGATCATGCAGTCTTTGAAACTCACAGTATGTCCGAAAGTTGATAAGATATGATATGTTTATTAGCCATTTTAGTAACATGTGTCTGCTCTAAGATGTTATAATAACTCTAACCACCATACATAGATTAACTTGTATACTGGCCTTGAAGCGTGTATATGTAATAGAAATTAAAAGAGTATTTTATCCAACAAAGATGTCACACAAATGCTGAAATGTGATAAATATAGAAATATACTTCATAAACTAAAGGAGGTAATAAGAAGATATATAAATGCATGCTTAGGGTAAACAAAATAATCAAGGGTAAACTAAAAAGCAAGATGCTTAGTTCATGTTCATTACAAGATCTTATCAAACTCACATATAGAGAAAATGAAGCCATACATATATCTGAATATATTAATAGGATACATAGGTATCCGAAATCGTATGAGTACTGTTATTTTACACGTTAGACATTAAAAGACTCTCATACAAAAAAAGGATGAGACACTTGCAAAGACACAGAGACTCTGAAAGTACTAAAGACATAAAGAACATTTACTGTCTTGTTAAATCTCAGTCTCAGTCTTCACAGTATCTCAAGTCTCTCGGTTCTTTGTAATGCAATGATTTATTCATGCATCAGCAAGCAAAGACTACGTCATTTAATAGATTTGAAAACAGTATACATATATTCGTGCACAGATTAAAGGTGAAGACTATTTTTTGTCTTTTCGAGGAAACTTAGTGAGCAAACAAATTTTCTTTGGTTTTTACCTTTTGGTTTTAGTCAGAAAATGAAGAAAGAAAACGAATATTTCAAAACATATGCATATATTATTACATATAGAAATAGATTAGAGAGGTTTTGATTTAAGAACCTGCATGTTGTTGTATCTGTTGAAGGTTTTGAAGCAAACAGGACAAGAGAACTGAGTAGGGCCAATGAGAATCTGAGAAGGTGTAGGGATCCAATATTGACCCTTGTTGAGTCTGCTTATTCTACATCCGCCGTCTCCACCGACTGAATCTTCATCGTCATCTTCTCCTCCTCCGACGCCGCCTTGATGGTAGTCGTTGTCGAGATCTTTCTTTCCGTTCATGTCCTCAAGATAATGAGTAGTGGGCCTCGAGGAAGAGGAGGAAGAAGACATCATGAGCAAAGAGGCCATATCTTGAGGACTAGGGCTTGGAAGGCCTATGTGAAGAGCAACGGTGACGTCAGGGTCATGGTCATCGAGGTTATGATCATCTTGATGGTGATGATGATCGTAGTCAACATCCATGGAGATTGAAGGTGGTTCTTGAATTTGATGGTCATGGTGGTGTTGTTGTTTGTTGGCGGGGCTGAGGCTGAGGAGAGGGAGGGCTTCACGGAGAGGAGGGGAAGGAGGAGGAGTTGATGCTGGCGGTGGACGGTGGAGGTCGCCGGAGTGAGGGAAGAAGAAAGAAGAGGGAGGAGGAGGAGAAGGGTAAGTTGAGGAATTAGGGTAGTGGTGAAAGGGATTGGACTTGAACCAGCCCGTGAAGAAATTGGAATAAGGATCAGTCATGGTGAAGAGAAAAAAAGAGTGAAGGGAATAGTTTTCACTCTTGTGGGATTATCTTTATACAAGAAGACACAAGGATGGAGATGAAGATGGAGATTGTGATGGGATGGGGAGAGAGAGGGGTCCTTTTCCAGAGAGAGATTATTAAATGTGGAGTGATTTTATTTTTGGTGCAACCTGAGTGAAAACTAGAAAATTCAGACTTTAACCCAAAAACAAAGAAAAACAAAACTAAAAGAGCAGGTCAAATACAAATGTATATATTAGTCTACCCAGTAATTATTTCATTCAGATATGTAGGTCCTTATTATTTGTAGAACTATTGTGCCAATTTCAGTTTCGAACTACCGCTTTAAGAGCATAATTAATAGGTGTTTTTAGGAGGGTTATTATCGGAATATAAGAACCGGCTCTTCCCAAACAATGTAATACCATTTATGATGTCAATAACTTTTGTCCATATTTAAATCTGAATTCATGTACGTAAATATGAAAATATGGTTAACAAAAAAAGTATGTGATGTTGGGATATAATGATTTGGGTATCGTAATCTTTTTAGAGTAAGATGAGGCGAAACTCCAAACCTTTTATTATTTATTTAAAATTTTAAAGGATATTATTTATTTATAGTTATATATATCTAATTTAATTAATAGTTATAGATGATTGTTTATTTATAATTATATATCTAATTCAGTTAATAATTATATATGTTCACTGCATAGTGAAACAATATGATTTTTATATTACCAAATTACCATACAAAAATTATGCAAGTACGTACAAAGTATTTCACATCTATGGATTATATACTCAAAACTATAGATGCTGTTTCATACAAACTACGTTAAAATATAACTAAAGATAATATGAATTGAGCCTTGAGATTTAGGGTAGCTAAGTTGAAGAGTAACCCAAAAAAAACATGCGCCAAAGACAGTAATCTTTAGCCAATTATGACAAAACAAAAAAATTACTCGATCTTAATAAATTGGTTGTATGTAATATTTGGAGCCTACTTAATTATATCAAGTATGAGTAAAACAGAATTATATGTACATGAGAAAGAATATAAAGACAAAAATAGGAAAACGAAAATACAATAAAGCATATGAGGTGCAGATACATCATACAAAGATAATGTCGCTGCTTTTTGGAGAGATTGGCTCCCATCCCAAACAAATTTTCTTATCTTAAACGCCTTTTCTCAACGACAACAACAAAATAGGCCATTTTTTCAGTTTGAGATTTTTAATAATAGTTTTAAAGAGGATAAATTTAAGGAATTAGTTTTTATAGATGAACGAATTTATCACATTGAAATTTAGGATATAATTGTGGTTTAACACACCCTTTAGTTTAAAAAGACTTATCATTATAGTGAACACCTTTACAAGAGAGAAAAAGGATACACAATACCAAAAAATGTTATTCACTAATAGTAATGATTTTGGCAAAAATATGATTGACTAAAATAGTTTGAAAATTTAAACCTACACGGTATAAATCTACAAAATATAATTTCATAAGAATAAATAATGACACTATATGTCAATTTCGAAATGATAGGTTTTAATATTTAAAATGTGTGAAATCTCAAAAATAATAACTAAAATTATTAATTATATGAATAGTAAAAATTAATAAAAGAGATGAATAGTATATATATTTATCACTTTTTTGAAAAATATATATTTATCACTTATCTTTAAATATATTAATAACATAAATTTAAGAATCAGGAAATGTTTGAACTCGAGTAATTAAATGACGTTCATCTCTGCAATCACTTCATCGGAATTCGATTTCACTAGAATGCATTGACTTGCATTGTAGGGTTGGCCATGGATTGAGTTTTATCAGTCCAACCGACAAAAGACATAAAGTTTAAGAACTTGTGAGTTTTGTGCTAAAATTGAAGCATTATCCCATGATTTTGCTAGTTTTGGGATTTGTTTTAGAGTTTAGATTCATATATAATAGATGCCGTCCTCATCATGATGTTTCAAACTAGAATAAAATTAAAACGCATACATGATAATTCAACAATAAATAAAGATTGCTAATCAAGTAGGAGGACCCTGGATCAAACTGAAACGTATTCACGATAATTAAGCTTTTGGGATCGTGAGTGCATACTGTTATTCTACGTGCATACTAATCATAAAACCAAAAGTATTATATGGAGTATAAAAATACTTCTGCTTATGTTATCACTTATAGTCTTCTACCATATTATTATAGAAGTTATAACTTAAAGAAATTTTGTAAGAAAAAAGGGGAAGCAATTGCATTGGTGTGCGCATCAATGGTCGGCTTTCCCTCAAACGGTAAAGATCATTGAGTGTCCAAATCCCCACCGCAGATCCTGCCGCACTGTTCCTTGTCTTTCTTCTTCAGTTCTTTACCCAATATCTATCTATAATTTTATATTGGCATAATGGTCGAAGAAAATTGCGGAAGAGAACTATTTTTTATAGTCGCTGATTGTTTTCTTTGGTTTTGGTTACACGGAGTTGTGTGTGTGTGTTTAGTCTATGTTACATAGAATAATCAGAAGTGGATATACAGAAGTAAAAACGTATGAAGAAATACAAATTAAAATGATTTAAAAAAAAATTAAGAAGCGGACAAGTGTTGGAAATATAAAAATAATTTTATAAAACTTGTGACTAAAATATATATAATTCAATATATTTACTAATACGTATTTTAAAAATGTAAGTTCTGTTTGTATGATTGCACTTGTTCTCATTCTATAAATTTTTAGATATTTAAATTTTTTAAATTTATATATATTGAAAAAAAACAATTTGAAAATTATTTAAAAGAATAAACTAACTTGTCGATATTTTTATTTCGAAATCAAAATCTCCTCCTTTGATATATTAACGGCCAAAGTAGAATAATCATAGTAGAATATATATTATTGTATAAGATGTTGGTCAATATGAATTAGGAAATTATGTGAGATTTATTTCAAAGCGTTAGTATATACATATGCTAGTTATTAGAGATTGTTAATATGGTAGTTTTGAAAGTTCATGGAATGTTGAAGACTGAGTCGTGCTTTTGTTTATGCTATATATTTTGTTGGCAGACAAGAGATTTTTTTTTTTGTTCAACCCAGACACGAGATTGTTTAAATTCATAAATTGCGTACTTTGAAGGTTTTATAATGTTCAGAGTTAATTTTATAAATGCATTAGATTTTTAGTGAACTAAAATGTCACTCTTCACAAATATGCATAATAATGTTTATTTATCATACTAGTTTTTTTAGTGGTGACATATTCACATAATATTGGTTTTATATATCCATCATGACACTATTTATGCGCAAAACGGACCACATGTTCACGACGAACATTTCATGTTCACTGTTGCGATTGTAGTGTTGTTTTTTGGGAATATATGTAGGTTATAATCATGAGTACTATTTTCACCAGTAACCATCTATTTAACCTAATTGTCTTCTTTGTACCATTCTAAACCAATTTTTTCTAAGCGCTTCAGTTAAGTGGTTATCAATCATACTCATGTCAGCTAGTTTACCAATACTTTTAATGACTAGTTAAAGGTAATAAAAATACGAGGAAAAAAAATAATATAAAATCAATACTTGAAGGTAACAATTTACATAAATGATCATGGGAAATACTCAAATACCTAATGTCAGAGCATATATATAATAATAATGAATAATCTTAATTAGTATGTAACTAGAGAAACATTCTTAGAAATTGACAATTATATGAGTCTTAATTAGTAGGTAAAACTCACATTGAGTAAAATTTCAACACAAGAAGACTTAGGGCCTTCTACAAGAGGTTGGACCCTCCCAAGCCACACCTTGTGACTATGTATGTGTTTATGTTGACTACTTTTATCCTTTATGTGTGTTTTATACACATAAATACATATATATGTGTAGAGAATAAGAGAGATACAAAAAAGAAAAAAAAAAAGAGAGAGATACCATCACCATGGTTCTGTGCCCCTCTTTGTGCTTAGGTTTTATCTTGGATGTGACGTTTTGTGTACATATATGTTAAAAATTAATATCAGATGTCGGGTCGTGACATCACTAATTCTATATAGTCTATATAGTTAAAACATCTTATATTGCATGTGATGTTTCTTATTTAAAACAGTTTTATCGATACTACGACTAAATGTTTAAATAGTGATTCTGTTTGCTGAGGTTGAAATGGTAGAACCGCAGTATATACATAGGTAGACAAATGATATATTGGAGTCTAAATGCAGTAAAAATAATAAATTTTTGTAAAAGGTCTTTTGGGTGTTATATATGGAGCTTAATCCTTGGTCCGCCGTAAAGAAATGGTGGACGAGAATGGATGCTGATCGGTATGTGTATTCCAAACTTGTTCTCGTTGCCTTAGAGTTTTCCCTTTGTTTGTCTTTTCTATTTTTGTTTCTTTTAGATCGTAAAAAGGTTATAATTCTTAAGTTTTCTTGTGTGAATTTTGCTCGGTGAAAAGTGGATATAGTTCTCCTAATTAAGGTGAACTACAAATTGTGCATGTCATTTTATATTCTTTCTCACACTGTGTTATGAGAGTCGGATTTAAGATCCAGACGTTAACATTCTGTTTTACTATATGATTAATTAATACGATCATGCACTCTTATTTAATTCTGAAGCTTTATTTTCTAAAACAAAATAGTACAAAAAAAAATCACTATTTAAAACGTTTACTAACTATATTTTAACTAAAAAATTTCCCGAAAATAAAATTGATATTTACATATTTTGAAACTTTTAGTTGAAACTTTTTAGTTCTGTTTTGGTTCATATGGTCAAATATAAATGAGAAATTGCTTACACTACCACATTCATAATACCACTAACTCAACCATATTTACCTTTACTATTAAAGAGGTATATAAACATCTATAACCTGGGGGAAATTTCACTTTTACCTTTTTTTATACCACAATTCATATTTATATTCATTGATTTTCACAAATATTTTCATTAAAGAAACAAAACACTTTTATATCTTTATTTTATAGATATATAAATAATTAAAAAAATTATAGTTTTTGAATTATACATTTTCAAATTCCAACTTTTTCTATTTTTCTTTTATTTTTTTGAATATTCTTTTTTCAGATTATCTTTTTGAAATTCGAAAATTCGTTTCGAAACTATTTTTTATCATTTTTTAAAAGATTTTAGTATTTATTTATATATTTATTAATATCTTAAACCCCATCTTCTAAAACTCCACCCCTCAATTTTAAAACTTATGACTAGATTATTTAACCCTATCGTTATAAGTGTCGATTTATTTCTTTAATTGTGAGGGTAAATCTCATCAAAGTAAATATGAGAGTAGTATTATGAATGTGCTAGTTTAGACAATTTTTCTATAACTTTAGGTTTAACTAATCTAGATTTGGGGTTTAGAGTAGAGGGTGGAGTTTTGGAAGGTGGGGTTTAAGGGGGTTTATTGAATCTGAAATTTGAAGTGATTTGATTTTTAATGAGTTTTCAAATGATTGTAGGAGAATCTGAGAATTTGATGTGGTTTTTGTTAAATAACTCTAGAATCTCATATAAAACCATGAGATTTAGATTTTTATTTTTATAACTAAAGAACTCCTCTCAAACACTCTATAAACACTTAAAGCACTTTAAAATTTCTAACTTAAATTTTGGTCAATAACAGCGGATTTCAGAGTGTTTTATGAAATGACAAGTTCAATAACACTGGATCTCAAAGTATTTTTTAAAATATATGTTTGAATAACAATGGATTTGTCATTTTAATACAAATCAGCTCAAATTCCAAATTGAACACACCCCCCTAAGATTTTAATAAATGCATAAATAAATAACTACATTTTTTTAATTTTTTCAAAAAATAGTTTCAAAATGAAATTTTGAATTTCAAAAAGAAATTTTGCAAAAAAAATTTAAACAAAATAAAAAAAAGAAAATTCAAAAAAATTTATAAAAAAATCGAATTGAAAACATATAATTCGAAAACTATAAAAAATATTATTTATTATTATTTATTTAAATAACTATTATATTTATATATATATATAAAGCAAAGGTATAAAATTCTTTTGTCTCTTCAATAATTTTTTATTTTATGAAAATGAAGGTAAACATGAATTGTGATACTAAAAAGAAGGTAAAATTAAAATTTTCCAAATATAAATCTACACCTTAACACAATTGTCCTGATTAATAAAGATAATATATAATATGCTGGTGGGGACATTGTGGAAGAAATAGTAAGCTACTACATTTTTTTGGACAACTCAAATTTAAAGGAAGTGTACCACAAACTCTAGGCTTCACCTAATGTGTATATTACCTACTATTTTGATATTATTGTTCTTATATACATATACAAGATCGCATACACAAAACACTCATGGCAGTCTACCAATTATTCTCATGATTTGTTATGATAGATAGGAGTTTATTTTGTGATTTAAGCTATCATATTATTTTTTATAATCGTATTTCTATATCTAAAAACAACGCAGCTAGAACTTTCTCTTTTCCTTTAAAGCAAAAGGGTGAATAATAATCGATAAAAAGAGGAAAAATGAGTGTAGTATTCAAATAAAGTTTCAATAAAATCTTTAGACTAACTTTTCTTGTTTGGTGGGTACACATACGAGAAAATTAGTGAAATTCAAGAAAGCAGGAAAGAAATGCTACAATGATCCAAAGTCCAAACATTAACAAAAGGAAATAATTTCTAAGAATCTAAAATCAACTACTCCAGTGATTTGTAGAAATTCTGTATATTTTTAAGTTCAAAAAAAAAAATTCTGTATATTTTAAAATGCTTTTTAAGTTTTATTTTGGTCATGCATCATTCAGTTCCAAATTAAATAAAACCCTTTTAAGACATCACATAATATAAGATTCTACGTCATTTATTGTTATCATCCTGTAGAATTGTTTGGTTCGATGGAGAGTGGTTTAACCTCGAAAGATAACGCCATATAAGAGGATCATGCCATGCAAAAGCACAGAATAATCACTTTGCATTTTTGCATGAAAGGGGATAGTGTTTTCGACGTGTATATATATGAGTTTTGGCGCATTGTTTCCAGATTAACCTTAAATTAGATTAGATTATGGAGTAACTTTTATAAATCTTGATCATCTACAATTGTTATATTAGGGGGGGGGG
>NC_027755.1:31309562-31317712 GCF_000695525.1 Brassica oleracea var. oleracea | reverse complement strand
GGGGGGGGGGGGGGGGGGGTATTTTTCTAAATTCTAACCGTCACTTTCAAGAACTGAGGTTATCTTGGAAGTTGGAGCTAGTTTTTAGTTTTAACAGTCAAAAACGAAATAGAGACTGACAGACTGTACATGATGATAAACAGAGAGACAAAGTTATATTAACGAAGTTTTCTTCTTCCAATTCAATCTCTAGATTCAAGTCAGGAATCATTTTTTTAAATAAATATACTATTCACAAATACACAAATCTAAAACTCTTTCGATACACCGTTCACTCTCTTACATTGGATTCTCAACGCCAAGCTAGTTATTGAGCTACGTGAAATATCCGTACGAGTGTACGCCTTTACTATATAATCTGCAATAACAACAATTTTGACACACCGCAGGCTCATACAAGTAGCTTTACGACCTCCACTGGAAAAATACAAATATATCATCCATTAGTACGTATATGAAAACATTTCATATACACATGTTGGCATACTTTCATATTTGTATCGCATTATCTTACAAACTAATTTCGTTGGTTTTTTTTTCTAAACATAGAACTTGACTTTATTTACAAATTCTTCTAAGCAAATAGAAACTCTTGATCTCTTTTTCTGCCTTTTGTTTTCCAAATTCTTCAAAACTTTACTTTCCAAAACTTTTTCTTTCGTAAAACACAACACTTTCAGAATTCATATTTTCAACAACTTTCTATGCACCCATCAATTATCTAAACGGTTTCGAAAATTCATGCGGTACTAAGCTAAACTAAACAAACACAACGGTTACTTAAAATCCAAGAAACTCGGTTCAAAAATGAAAATCCTCGATATAACTACTGGAGTTTACCGAAGCGAGAAGGCAATATTAGGGGCGGATCTAGCCTCTATAATAACATGGGGCACAAAGTATTAAATAACAAAATTATACTAGTTATAGTTTATTTTCAACCAAAGGTGCATGGGGCAATGAAGACTAAACCATCTAAATTTCTAAGGGTATGAATGCTGACCGGGGAATGATGGGGAATAATGCATTCCCTAACGTTCCTATAAGAAATCACCATTCGCAAGGAATAATAATTCTTTCTCATTCCCTCTCGTTCCTGTTTTTGTAGAGAATTAAAGGATAAAATTATTCCTTGTTAAATTTGAGAAGGAACAACCATTCCTTTTCATTCCTGCTATTTTTTTCCCGTATATTCTTTTTCTGTTTGTTCCTCTTGTTTTTCGAATGGTCACCAGTCAGACCCTTAGTCTTTTCAGTAAGACTAATGAAAATTAAAATTTATGTACGTGGCATTTGTCCCACCTAGTTGTAATCTAGGTCCGCCTCTGAATATATATATGCATGGAAGATACTTATCTAAACAATAACAAATCAGATCATTATAGAAGAAAATAATAAAGTAATTATCGAAGCTTACTTAATGACAATTTATTAATTAATGAGCTAGGGATGATTTTTTCTTTTTAACGCTCGATATATTAAGTTATTACAAACTTTGAGAAATATTACCGATAATTCTATCAGCCTAATGAGGATTCACGTCTGACTGCATCACCTGAGCCGTTTTATCGGATCCATGCTTGACGGTATTTCTTGCGCCATCCTGCAAATCTCTTGTATGCCGTTTTTCCATTAATTCGCATAATTCTGTCTTTTCCGGGAATTGAAACTCATACCTCCTAGTGTAGAAGCATTAATGAACATTTGGTCAAAAACCATTGAACCAAAGGAGCTAGGGATGATCGTAAACCACAAATGAACATACTAACCCACGAATTTGGAATTAATACATTTAAGAAACTAATGAAAGTACAATGGTGAAAATGAGGGGAACATGGTAAAAAAACTATGAGTCTTAGGTTTGGGAAAGAAAATGCAAATGTTAGTGGAACATGCAAGCATTTTTGCAGCGATGGAAGGACATCGATATTAGTGGAATGACACACATCTAATGCTAGATCAACTAATTTTTTTAAAGTATTTATGTTTTTATGTAAAAAAAACAAAGAATTATAGAAAACCAGTAGTAACTTGAGTGATTTTGTTCAATATTCATAAGAGCTAAAAAATTTAAAAATATAACCATAGTTGATGTGACAATTAGAACCGAATGTTGATATTTTTCTCCTTTCACTTGTGTGCGCATGAGTATAAGCGCATCACATTGTGTAGTAAACATGATTAAAATATACTATAGTATATACTATATAACATAGTCAAAGGAGGCCGTACATTTCGCCCATGGCAAGGATTAAAGTTGCATTTTCCATTGGCGATGTATAAGAAACCTTTGCATCTATCGTTTTGGAGACTGTTGACCCCATTCTAAACTATAAGTGATATAGTATATATTCAATTAACTTAAGGTATATGCACTTACAATCGGTAGCTTACACGGTATCAAACCAGATACTATACAATATTTAAAATAGTATAGGACATATGCGTTGGGTATGAACTAAAAGAAATAGCAAGTAAATCAAAAATTCGGCTCAAGTTGTACACTTGGAGGCTATAAAAGGTAGCAGTATGCCATAGATGAACCTTAGCAGTATGCCATAGATGAACCTTACTAATAGGAGGCATGCACTAGATAATACAACCGTGTTTTTGAAAATGGCTGGAAGTATTATATAATGTATAAGCTATAATATGGAATGTTCTGGTCAAGTTACAACACCAGCAACAACGTGACATTTTCAAGTACGGTGTTTGTACACAAATACAATGAAGGGATCGACCAACCCATCGGCCAACAATCAAACAAGAACATGACTAACCGTCCAGCACATGACCTGGTTCGAGAAGTATTACATGATGGGCTAGGAAAAATCCGGCCAGAGTCACAAAACTTAATCCACAACCTAGACCAGTTCGTCCACTAACACGTCCCGCTAACTCAAGGCTTAAGGCTTTGCAACACGTACCCGAAGTTAACGGTTCCGTTAGATCGAAGCCTAAGGCTTTTCAACCCGTACAAAGACCTAACGTTGTGTTTCCAAAAATATTATGCTTCCAAAACGTCTGTCTGATCAATCTAAGACATTTTCTAACCATGGTCGAGCAGCTTATTCGACTCATGGTTCACTCACGGTCAATATTTCGACCACCTCGTTCTTCAACATTTCTCGATCAATTCTTATAGCCCGCGATTCGACCACAAAGTTGACGACCAATCTTCCATTTCCCTCCGAACCATGTTAAGTTTTATGTGATCAAAAATAAACGTTCTTCCAAATACGTAGACTCCCAAAAGCTTGGCTCCGGATTCTGACTTTTACCCTCTCGACCAATTTATCCCGAAGAGCGGGGTATTACAGTGATGGTCCGAGAACAATAATGTTATTTCACAAATGGGTACTATGTAATTGAATCTTTAGTTCTCCTCGTGCAAGAACATAACGTAAAGTTGTAACTGGAATATACATATACAGCGTTGCAACAATGTACATGAACGTGCGACACAATGAAGACAGTATAGCAAAGCCGTAAACACATTGAATATGCCATATAAACACACATGGAGGGATTAATGTAATACAATCTTCCATGGGCGATACATAAGAAACCTCTGCATGCAGCATGTTTTGAAATTGTTGACCCCATTCTAAACAATAAACGATATAGTATAGAATAGATAGTTGGAATCATGTCTGATACAACTGCACCGGAAAACCCCAACTCCTCCATCCTATACATGGAATGTGTATACGTTATTTCAAGTCACATCCATTTACAAGTGAAAGAACCACAGTGTTTTTTTGGTCATATAGTTTTCAATGTAATAATATAGTTCTATGCCGCAAAGTAACATCAATCGCCCTATACTATGACATTATATAACATAGTATTTACTTCGCATTACAGATTTCATCTCTTTTCCTCTACGAAGAATCAGATAATGAGTTTTGAAAATATCAGTAATACAAGAACATCTTTCACCAGATCTCGTATTATGTGTAAACAAGAACACCCATAGCTGAATTTAAGGCACTACCAGCCATCTCCGATAACCTTTTCCTAGTCCGCGAGTATCAATTCCGCATGTATCTGCAAAATTAATTAACGGGGTTCCAGTTATGGGTGTTTAAGAAATCAGTCAATGTACTCGTAAAATCCGCAAAAGGGCCATTTTGTTTTCAATGAAACTGGAAGTACTTTAATTCTTTTATTTTTGCTCTTCACACGCCTCTCTATCAGAATCCTAACTCTTCTCATCTGCCTTTTGTTTCTCGCCGTAAAACATCCATCACCACCATAGTTGTTATTTTGAAGACCAATTTGTAAAAGAAGAGAAAGAGAAGTGTATCATACTATACTGTAATTTATATATAGTATGTAACATATGACGCGAGGTACTGTTCATCTTCCCCAATCCAATCTTCACATTATTCTTCATATTCTTAAAGATATTGATTCACATATTTACTTCATTGTCAACGAAATTGTTGCTTGACCCCATAATTCTAGTCAATCATATTGGACTTACTGAAATTTAATAATCCAAAAAAATAGAGCTTCGTAAGTTTGAAACTTATGGTGTGTCCCTTATGCTATAAAATCATTTTGAAATTACCCTGATTGCTTTACTTGTGCTCTACAATCGCTCACGCCGCTTTGAAAATGGAAGATCATTTGTAATCCTAACTTTGAAGAGGCAATTGATGTCGCTCTGAACAATCGTTATTCGTCGAGTCAATGGTAACTCATGATCTTAATGGTATTTAGCATCTCATTTAGCTCATTTTAATCATTCTAGGTTGCATTTAGGTCTTAATATTGCATTTACATGCATAATTGCATAAATAGGGGCTAATGTGCAAACTTGAGAAGTTTGAGACGAAATTACAAGGTTATCTTTGCAATTTACAAAGTTTATGGCCGAATTGAGAACTATCAAGAAGCGAGGGACCATTGTGCAATTACAGGGATCTAGAATGCTCAGTCAAAAGTTTAGGGTTGATTCGAGGGGACCTTTCTGGAAATCTAATAGTTTTGTGGCCATATCGTAAATAGCCAAAAGAAGAAGGACCAGATGTGCAAAACTATGAAAACCAGCCATTGGAGTATGCGATCTTCTTCTCGCCGGATCTAGAGCATAACGACGACGGCGAAGCTCGATCCGACGACGGCTAAGGCTAGGCTGACGACGACGTGTGGTTTCAGACCGTCACGGAGGAGAGCTCGACGAGGAAGACATAAACGAGCCGTCCGCGATCGATGCCAAGACCATCTCACCCATTTGTCTTTCGGGTCAAATCCGGGTTTGTCGGGTCGACCCGGTTCGAGTTTTAAGCCTTTATAAATACTTTTTTAGACCTAATCTTAGGAATTATCTCATTTTTTTATCTCAACATACATTGATACTTTGGAGAAAGTTGGAATCTTTAGTAATCTAATCTTTCTTTCTCGAGTAATTTGAGTCTATCTCATCTTTTTAACATGATTTCTCTTGAATCTATTATGGGTTTAAGGTTGATCATGAAGATTAGTGAGTAGACTTTTTTTGGATTCATGGGTTAGGATGATTAGGATGATTAAGTGATGATCTAGAATGTTTAGAGTAGATTAATATGTTTCATTGCTTGATTGAGTGATCTTAATGCTAATCTAGAGTTGACCATTTTAGATTAGAAATCTAGACATTTCATTGCCCTTTTGATGTGTTGTAGGAATCCTGGAAACCGATGAGGTAAGTAGAGTAAATATTTTCTTTGGTTTTACTATACCCAACTGACCTCGAGTAGTCATCCGAGATTTGGGTGGACTGACTTGCGGTTCAGGAGAGGAAGGAATGGCTGTTGTAGCTTCCGGTGGAGCAGGTAGGACCGGAGCAGGAGCATTTGTTGATTCAGAATGAGGTGCAATAAGTATTTTCTGAAATACAGGTGAAGGATTGTCAAAGTGATCAAGAAAAGAATATGAACCTGTATCTCTGGGAAGTTTTTGAGCAGCTGGAAAAGTTGTCTCATCGAAAAGGACATGACGAGATATGATGATTCTGTTTGTCCTGAGGTCCAAGCAACGGTAGCCCCGGTGAAGAAGAGGGTAACCGAGAAAGAGACAAGGCGTGGACCTAGGTGAGAGTTTATGATTTGTGGAGTTGTTGATGTTAGGAAAACATAGTGAACCAAATACTTTTAAATGGTCATATGTAGGTTCACGACCTAAAAGAACAGAGTGTGGCGTCTTGTTGCCTATGGAACTCGATGGCAAGATGTTTATGATATGAGCCGCCACATGGAGAGCCTCTGCCCAATAAGCTGGAGATAAGTGTGACTGAAACAAAAGAGATATGATGGCATTGTTAATAGTTCGAATCATTCTTTCTGATTTTCCGTTTTGTTGAGAAGTATAAGGACAAGAAAAACGGAAAACAATGCCATTGGAATCGAAATGTGTTTGAAATCTTTTGTTGTTGTATTCCCCCCCATTATCACACTGAAAAGCTTTTATTTGAGCCCCAAATTGTTTCTTGATGTAGTTAGAGAAATGTAAAAACTTTGAAAACACATCACTTTTGTTTCTGATTGGATAAACCCATAAGAAATGTGAGAAATCATCAAGAAAAAGGACATAGTAGCGTATACCGCTTAAACTTGGGACTGGTGAAGTCCAGACATCTGAGTGTATAAGTTCAAACGGCTCAGATGTATGTGTAATTGATTTGGAAAACGGAAGTTTTTGATGTTTCCCTAAATGACACGCATGACAAGTTTGAAAACTCTCTTTATTATAATGAATAGAGTTTGATGAAAACAAAGATTTGAGAGTATCATTATTAGCATGAGCTAAACGCTTATGCCAAAGTGAAGGAGACTCAGTGACAAGAGCAGAATGTTGAGCTTTATTGAAAGAGGAAGGCACTGAATAGAGATTCCTGAGCTTTCACTGCAATCTCTCAATAGTCGTCATAACAGATTGCAGAAGAGCAGAGGAATCACAGTATCGAAAGGAAGATTTTGAAAAATAACGATGAAGAGAAGTATCAGATTGAGACTTGCTCTGATACCATGAAAATCTGAATATTTCCCTTATCTTACTCAACGTGATTACAAGTGTTTATATACACAGAGTAGATACAATCAGCTTATATCTTCCTAGATTACAGGAGAGCATATCTGAACTATAAACTGAATAAGAATATTGCGTGGCATATTCTTTCACTTCTAGCCGGATCTGGAGCACAACGATGACGGTGAAGCTCGATCCGATGACGGCTGAGGCTGGGCTGACGACGACGTGTTGTTTCAGACCGTCACGGAGGAGAGCTCGACGAGGAAGACAGAGACGAGACTGAAGACTCACGCCTATGGAGGTTTCGGGGAAGAAGGCCATGACCGGATTGGAAGCTACGACGGCGAAGCTTGAGGCCATGGTGAAGACCGAGCACAGCGGACGACCAGAACACAGACGGAGAAGATCAGAGCAAGACAACGAAGATTTGTGCTTGACTCGTCAAAGATTGAAGAAGCTTGGACGCACGCGGCGCGGGCTCACCAACGCGACTGTGACTGGGCCGCGGAAACGCGACAGAGAGAGCCTTGGCTCGGATGAAAAACGCGATGGCTGGCGCGGGTTGATGCGGACCGCGAATTAAGGGCATAGACTCAACAATTGAAAAGCTTTTGTCGCGGACTCACGTTGCGGAGGAGTCATGTCCGCGGGATTGGACGAAGATAGAGCGCGGGCGTTACTGCAGACGAGCATGGTCCGTGGAAACGAGGCAGAGAGGTTGAGTTTTCGTGTGGACGAACCGCGGACCACGGTCGCGGGTTGGAGCCGTCCGCGGTCGATGCCAAGACCATCTCACCCATTTGTCTTTCGGGTCAAACCCGGGTTTGTCGGGTCGACCCGGTTCGAGTTTTAAGCTATTATAAATACATTTTAGACCTAATTTTAGGATTTATCTCATTTTCTCTCAAGACTTTGTCTAAACTTGTAAAAGTTTGAATCTTTTGATAATCTAAGGAAGTACTTCATCTTATATTTGTGTTTTTTTTGCTCATTAACATGATTAGCCTTGGTCCTTACATGTGTTTAAGGTTTCTCATGGAGATTAGTGAGTAGTGACCTTGTGATTCATGGGTTAGATAGATTAGAGTGATTAGGTGGATATTTAGGATGTTTATTGCTTGATTAACATTGTT
>NC_027755.1:31297972-31309495 GCF_000695525.1 Brassica oleracea var. oleracea | reverse complement strand
GAAGGTGTTTGTTAAAATGCTTGAATGAACCTAGTATTGTCTTTTACATACTTGGCCAACGGCAGTTGATGTTCGAGGTGTTTAAGTGGTTAGTAGACTTACGATTTATGCATGCTTGAATGTGTTAGCCAACGGGAGTTTGTGTTTGATGCATGACTAGCATAGGGATTATTATCACGGGAGTGGATTAATCTATTTTGAATGAGATCTAGACCTATAGACTTGTTGATTGTTTTGTTTGAACATCCTAGATTGAACTTTGATCACCTTATATCAATTATCATTACCCATGGATCCATCCTTAGCATTTGATTGAATTCTTGCACTTATGGCTTGATTGGATTTGAGATCACCTTGTTTATATTTCTAGGACATTAGTTTATTACAAAATCATTCATCTTCTTATTTGCTTAGATTAAGGAAGATTGTGTATTTTTGGTGTTATGTCTCTAGTTCCTTGTGGTTTCGATCCTAAAATGCTACAATGACATACCATTCGATTGTGGTATTATTGGCACATTAGGTTAATTGGTGTGTGCTTAAAAGCGTAATCAGTCAACCATTTTTTCTTCTCATGCATAATCGTTCTATTTACCTAGATTTTCTGTTTCGCTTGTGAAAGGTTAGTAAGTAAACACACTTTTCAACTGTCAGATTAAAAAATGACTTTCAACATTTCATGCGCAGATAAAGGATATTGTTGGAATATTTCATAAAATTATACAAAATATCGTAGCATATATGTTGTAATGGTTATATAGTTAATTTTTTTTTATAGGTATATGTCGCCTAATTCCCTAGTAACACAATAAGGGAATAAGGAAATAATAAATTTTATAAAAGAAGCTACGCAAATAAAAGAGATGTCAGGCACGATTGACCAAATTCACGAGGGGAGACTTTCGAGACAGCACGAGGGGCAACCTCAAGAGTGAACACGTCCTCATGTGTCTCCACTCTTCGTGCTTTTCGTTTTGGCTCAAATCAGAATGTGTGGAAGTTAAAATGTTTAATGTACAATTCTTAAAGACCATAGATTTGAAATTTCCATGTTTCTCCTATATATGGTTTTATTGAAACACTAATTTCATCAAGAATTTAAACATTTGGGTTACAACAGAAGAGGGAATTGTTTAAAACTCCAGAAACATGAAATATTTTTTTTTTGAAAAAGCAGAAACATGAAATATAACAATATAGCTAAAGTGATAAGATAAAATGACAACGAATTTAGAGTAAGATTCGGATGAGTCGAAGTATATAATAGAGGCAGAAAATTATTTGGCTCGTCAAGCTACTAACAGAGTTCAAAGCGGATGAGACTAAATCTATCAAAATTCACGGCACCACCAAAAACTTGAGATTTATTCACTATAGATCATGACGTAAGTATCCAATCCACACCTCAGTGTATCGCCAAGATTTTCTACAATGTATATGACTTATTATCTCGTGATTTTAGGTCAAGTTGTAAAGTACTCAACGTTGACACAATTGATGAGAAAATATTCGAATTTGAGAAACTAATAAAAATAAAAACCATAAGAAAATATAATCCAAATCTCTGTACTTATTGAAGTGATCTCCTCATTCATATGCTAGGTTGTGTAATGACCATATATTGTTCGTTTAATTGTTGAGTGACTAAAGGCAATCTTTAGACATTTAATTTGCTATGATAATAAATTTTGATGACAATGACATCAAAATCAGGCCAATGTTCAGTTCATTAAAACCAGAAAACAAAATTTTCGATTTGACTCGGACAACAGAACTAAGATTAAGACTTATCATCCAATAGTTTTCAGGACACATAATCAATCCAAAACCGACACAAAATAATTTAAGAAAACAAAAGGTGCCAAACATAAATTAGGTAGAAATACAAATAAAGTGGCCTAATGCATTACCGTCAGTAAACAAACATCAAATCAAGATCAAAAAAGTCACCAAAGATGCAGCTCTTTCCTTCCAAACTATTCCTCCATTGTCGGCAGGCGAATCTATCCACTTATAGGAAGACATAAAATAGAGAAAAAACTAGGCAGTAGGCTCCACTTTAGGATCATCTCAGAGATCCATTCTCTGCAACAAGTCGAAGCAACCTGTTCCCGTAAGAGCGGGCAAGCCAAGACATATTCTAGCTGAGGGAGTTTCAAGCCTATCCACTTCTCCATAAGTAGCTGCTTGAACAATAAACTTAGTGGCTGTCTCAAACGTCATTCTGCAGAACGGAGAAGTTGATTCTGCAATTCCTCCCATACGGCTCATTGGACGGTACCCACCAGAGAACGTCATGTAATCCGCGATGAGGTTCAAGTGCCTGATGCTAACTGAGATACCGTACGATTTGAAAACGTGGTTTATCTCCCTGATGATCGTCTCTCTAGCTGCTTCAACTCCAAAAGTGTTTAGCATGTCGTGGATGCTGTTGCTGTACAAGTACCTGACGTCAAGCTTGTCTTGAAACTCCCAGAGACCAGCAAAATCAACTCCTGATGCGTGGAGAGCTGGTGAGGCTTTCTTTTCTTCGTTGGAGATCTCTGCTCTCTCCTTTGGATTGTCTCCGTAGTATATCACTTGAGGATCACCACAGTTGGCTACCGTGCACCGTTCGATCTTCCCAAGGTTCTGGATGTAAACTTTCTGCGCTGTTTTTTGAGCAACCTGCGTGTAATAAAATAGTATGAGGGCTTAGCACACATCAGAGTCATAAAGGGTAATAATAGCTTCAAGGAAAAGGTACCTGAGCAAGTAATATATGAGGCTCATTTTTATGAAACTTGAAGTGGACCTCAAATGTCTTTCCTTTGCCTTCAGCAAAGATGTGTCTGTCTTTTTCACCACTGACAAATCTTTGTCTCTTCTTTTTTTTATTCTCTTGTTGAACATTCTTCACCTCTTTCTTCGCTTCCAAGGTATCTTCATTATCCTCCTCCGGGGTATCTTCCTTGCTAACTTCTCCGTCCTCATCTTCATCATCATCCATCTCAGGGTCAACCACTCCACTAACTGAAGACGGTTCATTCTTCTCATCGTCATCACTCTCCTCATAATCCTGCTCATCTGTTGCTTGCTTCTTCCGTTTCTGTGCATCTGCACCAAGATCATCAGCCTCTGTATCCTCTCCCTCATCATCATCATCGTCATCATCACCTCCAGTCTTCTTTCCACTATCGGAATCATCATTATCCGTTTCGTTTCCGGATTTTGGACCGTTGTCTTTCTCAATCTTTATGCCCCTGATTCTCAAGAGCATTTTCATGTGAGTCTCTATAGCGTCTTCCAGCTTCCTCAGAAACGTGACCGTCATTGTCTCTTCCCAGTCTTCTTCGGTAATATCAGTGTGCTTTGGATAATGCTCTGGCTTGTATAGATTGATCTTAAGCTTGTGAATACTGCAAACTTCACCCCCATGAACTGCAAATGGTATGACGGACACTTCCATACTCTTGATAATATCTGCTACGGTAATCTTCCTCAACTTATCAGTGATTTGACTTGCATCATCACTGCACAAATGACAAAGTTCAAGCCAAAAAATTCAATTTCATATTACTAAGTGTTCTAAAAACCGGTCTAAACGGTCTCTAGGTGGCAAAAAATCAGTCTAGGCGTTCGTCTAATCAATAGTTCCCTAACGCATGACTACCGCCTAGCGATTTTTTAAACATATCCTAAATACTTTCTAAGAGAAGCTACCCATCAAGTGACCATAACTAAAGCAACTTACTTTGTTTTGCCCTTCAGCAACGGGCAGGTCATGATGGGTGTCTTAATGTCTGCAGCAGCAGTCATCAAGATCTCTTGTAAACGTGGAATACCAAGTGTCACATTCATCTCTCCACGTCCAGCAAGATGGAAAGTATTCAACCTGTAAATTGACAGCGCAAAAGAAAACTATAAGCAAATATTTAATGAAGGATTCAAAAGTTTCAAGGAAATAACTAACGTCATCTGTGTTGATGGCTCTCCTACAGATTGTGCAGCAAGTACACCCACAGGCTCCCCTGGCTGGGCGAGACTTGCAAAGAATTTTGACTTCACTAGCTTCAGAAGATCTTCTTGTCTCACCATTTTAGAAGCAATACGTTCTTTCATAGGCATTGCCTCTACAAACTTCTCAGCTCCCTTCTTAAGCGTAATAGGAAGATCAGTTATGTAGCTACTGGATCCAGATAGCATGTCTTCGCTACATCTTTCAAGGAACATATCTTGATTCTGAATAAAGTTAAATAACAACATAAGTTTCCGAGAAGCATATACAGATTAGGAAAAAGGCTAAACCGTTTGAAAAAGGAATGCTTACTAATGTCATTTCTTGGAACTTTTCAATGAAGCTAGACCGATGAACATCCACGCCATCTTCACCATATTGGAACTGAATGATGGATCCATCAGCATCCCGTACTGTGCAATCATAGTTGACTTTCAGGCTCTCAAGATTTTTCATCAAACATCTCTGCAGATACCCACTACGTGATGTCTTCACTGCAGTATCAACTAACCTGTAAACCCGAATGTCTTAAGTGATTACAATGCGGCGGAACAAAGATGGCAAAGACTCTTAACAGAAATATCACAGGGAATGCAACACGAGAACACTTAAAAAAGCTCAAAGAATTATAAGTTTTATACTACTTACCCTTCTCGTCCAGCCATACAATGAAAGTAGTATTCTTGGGGGCGAAGACCGCTAAGGAATCTGTCACTAATAAAACCTCCAGCTCTAGGTGACCAATCCCATGGATGGAAGCAAGGTAATGTCTTCCCTGAAACCATTCGGGGAACTCTTTTTCCTTCTAAATCTTGCTGGCCAAGGTGAGAAGAAATTTGCTGGAAGTTAACCTGCACAAAGTCGATAACATGAGAAAGAACTGATGAAAATTACTTGCAGCAATAAAGACTCCACTGAAAAGGTAAATATAACAAGAGGTTCTGTCTGTATTTTGGTAAACTGCTTTTTTATCTCATTTCCAAAAAAACAGTTTGACAACTTGGCATGAGCTAAATAAAAAACAGCGAGTATACCGAAGAAAAGGCTCACCTTACTACCCTTAGCCCCAGATATTGTCATCAGAGAGATACAATTCGTTCCAGGTGTTTTCAACAACCCATCCGAGAGCAAATCGTTCATCACCCCCTTGCCTGAACACTGGTTGAGCTCACTTACAACGCTCCTGTCCAAAGATGCCAAAGCAAGTTCGCCATCCTCATACAGAACTCGCTCAATTCTAGATTTCATGTCCTGAGGATCTGCAGGAAAGACAGTTATCTGTGATTAGTTTATTTGGTAAACTACAATTTCACGCTTCATGAACACATTAACAAGTACATACTCTGCCTCAGAAAATACATACCTATCTGAGCATTAGCATCAACGCCAAAGGTCTTACGGAGTACTTTTTCACCAACTCCTTCACATTCTCGAAGTTGCTCCGTCCTCTTTTCATCCACATCTTTCAAAATAATAAGATCATCAACTCCACAGGTGAAACCTTGAGTCTGAAAAGATGTTTAAGCAAAAAGTTCAGGACACAAAAACTCTGTGACAAATGAAAATAAACAATCAACTTCATGCAAGCAAACAAACCTGAAGGAAGACTGTGAAGAGACGACTAAAAACAGAAAGCAGGTTTCCTGCAGCATTTGGACCGTAGAGCTCATGCACTGTATGAACCAACCCATAGTCCGCAAACTGAGCCTTGTCAATCACACCGCGGACAAATTCATTTTTTCTGATGAGCAGTTTGTCTTCATTAAAATCATGCTTCTTCCTCTTTTTGCTGGATTCTCCACTTTTAGATTTTGCTTCTCTTGATCTACATTTGAAGAAGTCAACCGGAAGTTTTGTAGATTTCTCTACGCTGAATGGAGGATGACCTTTGGTTATCTCATTTAACACTGCCGTGATGACCTTGAGCCAAATAAGAAAACCACATTCGTTAGAGAACCAACAAAATCATAAACAGAACAAACAAATATCAGTGTGAGTGTCATGATTACCTGCTTTCCTGTCCAAAGAGGTACTGGTTTCAAAATGGCAGGCGTGACAGTCAACAGCTCTGCATTAGAAGCTGATTGTGTGACTTTTTTGCCAGATCGTCCGGAAAAAGAACTGAGTACCATGTCAGTCACGCCGGAACTGAAGAGAAGCTGATTGAATTCTTCTTTGTCCAAAAAGGTGTCCCCTTTGGTAAGTAAAACCGAACTAACAATGTGGTCCTGTAAAGTAAAAATACAAGGTCAATAAATATGACTAAATTTGTGAAATGAATAAAAGGGTTTGAAGAAAAGCTTGGATGCACAACCTGAATTAAAGCTCGAAGTGGATCACCATTAGAAGGTCTGGCATATTGGTTGTTTGCATTGACAATATTGTAAGCCTCAGATCGTGAAATCTCATCTTGTGGAAAATGGACATTCATCTCATCCCCATCGAAATCTGCATTGTATGTACTGGAACCAAAGTAGTTTTAAAATCAGTCATGGGATACATCAAAATACATGTGAAAAGATCAACAGAGACATGGAAAACTGCATATCCTCGGAGTCTACCTGCAATTTGCATAGTGGAGGCGAAGTGTTTTCTCCCCCTTGAGAACACGGACAATGTGAGCCATAATACTAGGTTTATGTAACGTTGGCTGCCATGAAAAGAAAATTACTTGTAAGACAACTCAGAAGACACTTTCAATCATCAACCTCAGGAAACTTAAGAAACAATTTAGATACGCAGTATCAATAAAATCAACAGTATATGTCCACACCTGACGATTGACAAGGACGACGTCGCCATCTTGCATATGCCGATATACAGTTTTACATTCAAAGTTGACATCACAAGTTTTCCCAAGTTCTGTATTGACTCCTCGTGAGGACAGCAGCTTTCTTGCAATTGCTATTCGTGCTTTTTTGGTAGGAGGCAGCTTCATTGTAGATACTTTGTCAGAGTAGTGTGTTGCTCCAGGGTGAACGTCAGGACCATTAATGATAGCCTGCCTTAACTTTTCAACATTCCAAGGAGTCACCCTCTGCACCGGAAGAAAAAAAACATACATAAGGTTACAATACAGCTCGGACAAGCATCTTTGTGGAAAAAGACTATGTTTTCAAATTTGAAAAGCATTACAAGCAAAGATAATAGTTGTCTTCACATATGACTCTTCAGATCAATAAACCAAAATTTCATCCATCTAAGACTCTCGGGCGTGTGATTTAAAGTCAAAAGATTAGTGGTCAAATCAAGTAACAAGTGCAATAAACTGTTATATGACATCATACCTCAGGATAGCTCAATTTCAAAGCAAAGCAAGGAGGAATTCCAATGTCATTGACAGCGATAAAAGGATCTGGAGATATCACAGATCTGCAAGCATGATTCACTCTCTTTCCCATCATCTTTTGCCGAAACAGACCCTCTTTCTTCTCCAGCAGTTGACATATTCCAGTACCCTCTCTTTGGCTTTTAACTGTAACGGATAATATCAGTCAGTCGACAAGTGGGGCAATCAGTTGCTAGAAAAGAATAAGGATAGTTTTAGTGATAGATGCATCTAGAGCAAGTCAATGAGCAAGAAGCTAACCTGTGGCAGTCTTGCTATCAAACAAGACATTGACTGTTTCTTGAAGATTCATCCATATGGAAACTATCTTGGATAGACCTAATTTGTTAGTACAGGCATTTCCAAGGGCTATATTGGCTTCCAAGACCTTATTTAGCCCTGCGGTGTGAGCATGTTCCGTAACCTGTAAGAAACAAAAACGTAAATATATAAGTTAATGGGGGAAAGAGACACTGAAAGTGCCTCGCAGAGGCAATGCCAACAGCTATAACACAAACTCCAAATAGAAGTATATATGTAAAGTAGAACTTACGCTATCACCTCCTTTTGTTGGAGCTCTAAATTTAGTAGGAGGCACAAGAACACTCCCCAAAAAGAACATAGAATAGTCCATTTTTTCAGATCCACTCTTCCAAAGATCACCAATGAAGGAGCAAAACTCATACTCATTATCCCACAAACCTTCTAAGATTTCCTTGACCTGAAACAAATGTAATAAAACAGCAGAGACATTATAAATGTGGAAAATTCTTGTAAAGTTAAATTATATTAGAAACAAACCTCAATCGGTAAAAGGTCTCTTTTAGAAGCCTTCTTGAGATCTCCATAGTCTTTAGCTGCTTTCGAAGACTTTCCTTTTTTCTTTTTAGCACCATCTTCAACTTCATGTAATCCACTGATACCACTCTCATCACCGTCATCGGAATCTTCCCCACTGTTAGCGGACTTCTTAGCCTTAACCCCTCGCATTACATTAGCTCCAATGTCGATCGCTGACATACCATCCTGTTTGAAAAAGATTGTCATTAATGAGAATATCAAAGAGGAAGAAACAAAATTCAAGAGGACATACCAAGCGAACCCATCCGAAAATAGGCTTCTCTAGTTTAGGAGGCTTTGCTTTGCAAGACTCACACTTCCTTGACTTCAACCTAAGAAACTGATTGATGACGTCAGTGGCTTCAGCGAACTGAAGAGATGTCCATCTCTGCTTCCCCATGTCAGAATCTTCACATTCCCCTGGTGATGAATCGGTGGGTTTAAGAGTGAGCTGCTTAGCGGCAATCACATCACCTTTCATGATGAGTTTCAGCTGAGAGACGCATCTTGCAACCTTAAAAATGAACCAAAGATATAAAGAAATTTTAGTAAACGCAAACGAGGAGCCAACTATTATCAAACTTGTTATCATATATACATATATGTAAATCTTATCTTACCACTTCCTTTTTAACCATAAAGTGATGACAGAAGAAACATGTCCTCTGCAAAAAAATGAAAAGGAGATTGAACAGCAAAGGGTGGTAGATAGGACGGACAAGCTCGATACGCCCACAATGTCCTGGGCAATCTAAATTGCGCTGATCACACGTTTTACACCTGCAATAATTGGAGAATGTAAAAAAGCTCAGATTAAGCAAACAAAATGACGAGAGACAATCATAGAATCTCCACCTAAGCGTCCATTTTTCTAGAAATTAAAAAAAAAAGGCTCAAAAAATTGGGAGCTCTCTTGATTAATAAGCACATTAAAGCGCCTTTGAACATTGTCTCTCTAACTAAATTACCATTATAACTAACATGTTCAAGCAAGAGACAAAAGGAATAAAAAAGAATCAAATCTTTATATAAAAGTCCTTAAAAAAGGGAGAAGTCTTTACTTTGATCTATCATCCTCCATTGGACCCATAAGAGGATCATAGAGACCACCAGGGACAGGTCTCCCAACGTTATCGAGCAAGATGGGCTTTGTAACTTGAAGAACACTGTGCTTTCGGACATCTTCCTCTGTCATGAAGCTAAACCTAACGGATTCAACCACTTGGGAAGCTCCCTGGAGAAACCCAAAACCTCGAAGGCATTAGTTAAAACCATCAAAAGCACTGAACTTTATGAACCAGCAATCGAAAAACTATTAACAAACCTCTGTGGTGGTTTGAGCCATAGCGAGTGAGTTTTGCAAGAACGGAGAGAATTAGAGTTCAGTTACTTTATCGCCGGAGTTTGGAAGGGAGATAACGCGGCGGCGCGAAGAACCTGCGCTTCAAGGTTTTGTTTTTCTTTCCCTTCCAATACGGCTTGAAGGGTTTTAGGTTGAAGATGAAAAAAAATGTGTGTATATAATTTATTAATTATGGTTTATTTATGTAAAACTTTTTTTTTTTTTTTTTGTCTCCGTGTGTCCGGCCCAAAATTTAAAACCTTGTTGCCGACAAAAAAAAGCTCACTAGTTAACTTTAGCTTTTCGTGTTTCAAAAAAAAAAAAAAAAAAAAATTAACTTTAGCTTTTAATCATGTAACTAGGTGGCCGGTCCGCACCCTGTGCGGACATAAACATATTCAGATTATTAACTAAGTAGTACGTAGTTTTATAAGTAACGAATTTTATATCATAATACCACCGCCTTTGTGAGAAAGCATCAGGTACAAAAAAATGTTGGTACTCAATATTTTACATGGACGAGATGGAACAAAGTAACTTCAGTATCAAGAGGTATTTATTGTGTGTACGTATAATTGCAACGTTCCAAAATAATTTGTATGTTTAAGAAGATATTTTATTTTCAAAATCTGGAATAAATAGTGTATAGTTTCAGAGGTAACATATTTTATATTATCACTACATTCCCATTGAAACCCTCTTTTACCATTTCAGAATGTAATTCAGGACATAAAAAGTTCAAAATATGTAATAAATATGGAATAAATAATGTTAGAATGATATACCGTAAACACTAATCTCTCTCTCTCTCTCTCTCTCCCTCTCTCATCCTCCCTCCCTCCCTCTCCCTCCCTCTCTCTCTCCGTCCCTCCCTCTCCCTCCCTCTCTCTCCCTCCCTCTCTCTCTCACCTATTAATAGTGAGAAAAATGTATTTATTATTGATTTACAACATTACATTATCGTGAATTCCACAAAAGTAAAACAAAAAAAATTAATTAATAGAAAATCTAACAAAAGCCACATTTTAACCAATAGAAGAGTATACTATTGATAACACGTTTCAAAACTTAAACAATGTAAATGAGCTTCCGTTCAAACGCATGATTGATTCAATCTCCGCCAAAGATAAACTCTTAATTTGATCTTCTGATAAACTCAAGCCTGAAAGAACATGTAAAAATTAATTTGATCTACTGACGTTTTCTTTTGATAAAAACATGATAAGCTAAGAAGTAGAATATTCTTTAATAAATTCTCAATAAATCTTATACTTATAAGGTAATATTATTTTTGGAATATCTTGTTAATAAAGCTAAATGAGAACATCTCGTGAATAGATTGCACCAGAATTTTGGTTGACAAGTCTCACCATAAATATTAAGTTTTAAATGCATGATTTTAGGAGAGAAAATATCTTGTCAATTAATTTCGTTTCTCTGACATCTAAAATATTTAGTGAGTATTTAATGAATTAAACAGAGAAATGATCTCAAAAAGATGTTATTTGAATCGAGAAAACACAAAAGATAAGTAAAATGCTAGACTTTACTAAAATATTTAGCTTTCACAATAAGCTATGTAATAGAATGTTCTCAAATTAATTTTAAAAATGTATCTACCTATAAGTTAGGATTATTTATGGAATATATTGTTACTAAAATTACATTTTAAATATAAAAAAGAGAATATCTCGGGAGTAGTTTACACTAATGATTTAATTAACAAATCTTGTCCTTAAAGTTTAAATATTAAAGCATGAGATTAGGAAATAAGATATTATTTCAGTAGAGAAAATACCATCCTACTATAGATATTTTAAAAATATAATTGATTATCCAATTTTGATGTACAGTAGAGAAAATACCATTCTAAGTGCACATCTTTTGCAGGATCGGAATGGTGAACTCTTAGAGGTCTGAAATATGACCACTTCTCTCAAATCATCTCTGAAAAAATATAAAACAAAATCACAATCAGCAAACCAAAAAACAAATATGTGTATATATAAGCTTATA
>NC_027755.1:31296084-31296358 GCF_000695525.1 Brassica oleracea var. oleracea | reverse complement strand
TAAAAGTCTAATTTAATTAATCATTAAGATTTAAAATATATATGTATATATATCATTCTAAATTAAACTATAAACCATATTGAATAAATAAATATTTTAATTTAAAAATTTACTTTGAATAAATTTTTTTGATAAAAGTTTTGAACTTGCATTGATACATTTTTTTAATTATCAATTACTAAAATTATTAATCCCACAATAAAAGTTTTGTTATCAGCAATTAAAATTTTTTGCTATTAAAGATACACATGATCAAAAAAACATATGAGTAGAA
>NC_027755.1:31192521-31295934 GCF_000695525.1 Brassica oleracea var. oleracea | reverse complement strand
CAATTTATACGTTCGCACCAATTTAATTATATATGTAATAGTTACTGACTTTTAATTATTCAATATATATTTATTATTTCATAATATGTAAGAACATATAATACATAAAATAATTTATATATATAATGTTTATTCCGCGCAAGGTGCGGGTCTTAATCTAGTTTAGTCCATAAATCTCTTGTAATAACATACTCTGTTGAATAATTTAAAGCAAGGTTCTTAAAATTAGTATAGGTGGTGTGTAAGACTCTAAGCCCCGGCCTAGGTCCAAAATAATTTTTTTAAATTTGATTTATACAATTAAAAAAAGTTTAAACTGTTCAAAACGGTTTAAATCGATTTAATTGAATCTAAATTAGTTTAAGTGTTAGATTAAATAATAATGTTAGTACAAATTCACAAATTATATAATTTATTTTCCTTTGTATATCATCGTTTTATAATTACACTCAAAAACTAAAATATTTTTATCAATGTAATAATCCGTGAATGTCTTCTTAGTTAACTTTTTTTTCTATCATTTGTTAAATCTTGTCCAAGAATCTCTTGTGATAGCATACCCTGTTGAATGAATTTAAGAAAGAAAAAAAGAATATCGAAAATGAAAGTCTTTAAGAACAATCCCAACTTCCAATTCTAATAATATAAAGTTGTACAATGCCTATGCACTTAAGAAGAAGAAAAATCACAAGGGAGTAGGCTGAGTAAATAGCAATAGTAGTAGCTAAACAAGATGGAGCTGACAATAATTAAGGGATTTCACTTGGGAGAGTTTTGTTTCTTATAACAAAACTGATACGCTTCTTGTCTGTGTTTTGATCTTTTCGATCCTTTCTTTTACTTCTGCTTCTCCACTTCTGTTTGGGAGGATGATCCTGAGTCGTTATGATTGTCTTTTGGCTTGGCTGGAACGACTTTGGCTGGGGTAGAACGCTCTGACTGAGAGGAACGGATCAGGATCTGCATACAGAGAGTGATGATGCCTAGACCAAGCGCCGAAAACGCGATGCCTTTCCATGAGGAGAAGAGATTTGACCAGTGTAAGAACTTCATTGCTCCAAGAATCAGTAGGCATGACCATGATAGAACCACCTGGAAGAAAAGATGAAGGGACTTGTGAGATTTTGAGTATTATAGATGGACCAGAGAGAATGTTTTGATGAGACTCACTGCAAGAGACTTTATGGGACGGCCAATGTTCTGTTCTTGCTGACCAGGGAAAGTGTCTGCAGCTATGTGTTTGTCTAATAGTGCATCCTGTACCACAGAGCCGAGAATAGAGAGTGAGTCAATATGAACTTTTAACTTAGCTTTCTCTCTATGTTGAATCTTGTCACTATATCCATAATCTTAACCTTAGCCACAAACTGATCTCTGCACCACTGTGCAATTGCGTCATCTGATTCAGGCAAGTCTTTCATCGAGTGACATTTGATGTGAACATGCACCTGAAACCACCATCAATGGTTTGGGGGAATGGTCAGTGAGTTACAAAAAGCTTTGGAATCCGACGAGCCCTACGATTTCTAACACATTATAGGAGCAAAGGTAACATTCCACAAGATAAGGGTTGCAGCGAAAATGAAATGGATAGAGCTGTGAATACTATGAAATGCGTTGTGAGAAGAGTGCAAGTTGTAATTGCTATATGTTGCTTAATGATGATGACCTATTCATATGTTTCACATGCTTACCACAGAAGGTTGTCCTTTGAATAGTCTGAGCATCGTTGGGGGTGGAGATGTTTTTGGAATAGCCACGGTCATATCATAAATGGCTGGGACAAATGAACGCATATTACTAACAGCTGACACAAAACCCTGACAATAAAAACAAACCAAGTCTAATAATTAGTGCAGAAAACACAATATCAACCACCAGGTAGATGTGGTGAACGCTTAAGAGAAAAAAAAAATAGATCCACGAATAAAGGCTACAAAGATATCAAGTTGCCCAAAGAATGGGTAAAAAGAAAAACTAGTACAACTTACTTTGGTGCGAGGAATCAACACATTTCGAGGGACAGGCAGCTCAGAGGAGGCAGCGTACTCTTGTGCTGCTTTAAGTTTAGCCTCTGTAAAGCGGGTTCCCTCCACAAAAAGTGCTAACCAGAAAGGTCTAGGGAAGTCGTTCAAGCGTTGAAGACCTGACTGTAAAATTTAGAGAAACACACATAACTCATGGAGTGTAAATGAAGATTCTGCATTTTCAGGCTAGTAAGCATAGCAAAACTAATTGAGTTGCACAGGAAGAATATAATTCCATACCTTTAGAGTGCTTTCATCCTTTGCCCAATTTCTTTCCAGAAACAGATACTCCGAGAACCACATTGACCAGCCTATGACCTGTATGTGCACGACAGGTCATAGAATAAAAAGGAGAAGTATATGAACCTAAAGCAATGATCTTTTTCCCAACCCAAATCCAGTTATCAAGTTTCTAACTTTATAGCAGAGATTCAGAAATAAAATCAAAGATTGCTACTTTCTTCAAAATCTAGCAAGCACATCAGTAAACTAATAGATCTCACATACTGGAAGAAATTTAGAAGACTTCTTCATTACAGCCAATGCGCTTCCCAGGCAACCTGATCTCTGCAAGGAAAGAAGATATGAAACAATACATTAAAAGATGTAAGCAGCACAACATTGATCCAGTTAGAGCAAATTTTATGATGCTATATAGTCTCATTGGTGTATCATTCAGGACTGTAAACTTCTACCTAAGAGAATGTATATTCACTAGAAGAATGTATATTCACTAGAAACTAGAAAGCAAGACATGGTCTCATTTCACAAATACAAGCTTGGTCACCAAGAAGTCTACGTTGATCCCCATTTATGCATTCAAGCAAAACGATTGTTTAGATATAAGATGCATGAAACTGTGAGGTTAAGTTATGTACCTGAGCCAGAATCCATCCCACAAGCCAATCAATATCACTTCGGTGATTACAAACGACAAGAGCATGTTCTTTGCCTGGAAAAAGAAAGTATAGAAATAGTCACTGGAGTTATATATTCGTTCATAAATATGAATTTTTAAATTTGTATTCTCAATAAGCAGGGACTTACCCATTCGATTGAAGGTCTCATTATCAGCAAACACTTGGATCTAAGGCAAAAAGACAAAGGATGTTTCAGAGGGAAGTCATAACAAAATCTACATATGGTCATCTGTACACACTAACTAAATGGAAAATGGATAGTCAAAATCTGTTCCTCGATGATAATACGCAGGCAGGCAAAGGTCTGCTTCCTAATCATTTATACTTAAAAACGGAAAAGACAATACCTTTACACCAGCCCACCAGTCAACAATCCAGACAAGCTCAAGCCACAAGGTTTCAGCAACCACCCGGTTGATTTTTCTGTACGTGTTCTTAGACAGAGGTCGAATAAGAACATAACAAATCGCCTGAAATAACAAACAAAAAAAAGTTGTAAAAACATCAAACGAAGCTCAGAGACAAGGCTCAATTCACACTTAAGACATAAAAGATCCTTTCTTCAATCCCAAAACCTAGAAAACTCAGACGGACGGAGACAAACATTTCTCTCAGTCTAGTGAGAAATCAACATAAATAAAGGAACTTTACACTTCAAAAAACCACACAATAATAACTCTTATGTTCAGTGCAGGAGCCCTAATAACAGAGAAGAAGAAGAAGAAGAAGAAGAAGAGGAGATCTACAAACGCAGGAGAACATCAACGGAATCTTTTCAAAAAGGTTTCGAATTTTAGGAAACCCACCTGAAGGAGATTGACAACGAGACCAGATATGAAGAAGAGAATGCCCAGAGGCACAATCACAGCTGCTGCCATCGCCATGGAATAAACACACCAAAGCAGCTTATGTGATGATAACTCTGTTTCCAGATTCAAAAGGACAAGTTTTTTTGCAGATTGATTTTAAAAGAGGAAAAATTAAATAACCCCAACCAGAAACAAATCGCTAAATTAACTTTTTGCGATTTTAATGTTTCCCGATACAGTTAGAATTTTGGGAGCGATTTTTTTTTATTTTTATTTTTATTTTTATTTTTCTATCATCAGTGAGATAGATGATCACGAGGACACGGAATGGGCGTTTCTCTCTTTTATTTCATTCTAGCCCCTCTCTTTTGTAAATTATTTAAAATGTCCCCTTTCTCTTTTTGTAATTCAATTAGGTCAACCAACTTTCTTTCATCTATATTTGAGTTCTGACGTAATATATTAGCTACATTTTTTTTTTGTTCAAATATTAGCTACAATTTATCTCTAGTCTAAATATCTTCAGATCACTTCTCCACCCAAAATCTTAACCATGGTTTTAATAAGTTTTAGACTCCGTTTGTATTTGCTTGCATATGAATTATGGAGGAGTTAGTTCCTATGTTTCCTTTCATGTGTAAAAAAATGTTATGCATGTTTTTTATTTATTTATGCAAAGATTACATTCGGCTAGTTTAAATAAAGATGTATCAAAAGCAAGATATTGTTCCAATCGAATTTAGACCATACGTGTTACGACCATTAACATGTAGCAAGATACTTGTTCGGAACAATTCTCCAAGCATTCAAACTTTGCCAACATTATTAAACCATTTTCACGACAAAGGTCCCATGTGAAACCCGCCCACAGTATATTTACATGTTTATCTTTGTAAACACTTAACGACCCAGATTGATATCCATGGTATGCTACGAAGTGAGACTGTAAGAGACAAACTAATTATGCTTCTTTCTGTTTTTGCCATGCATATTCTAAAGTTGGGTTTATCGTGGATGTTACAGCATGATTAAACCGAAGTTCTTATGATGAAGTTCTTAACAGATGTTAAAAAACTGTTATTAACTTTTAACTAAAAAAGTTAAGAACCGGTTTTTAAATAAGGAATTTAAAAGTCGATTATTAGAGCATGATTAACCCGGAGTTCTTAGGATGGGTTTCTTAGCGGATGTTAAGAAAATGTTTCTTAATTTTTAACTAAAAAACTAAGAATCGGCTCTTAAAGTTAGGCATGGGTTCGCGGGTCAACCCGCCCCGCACGACCCGCCAACCCGCAAAAAAAATAAACTAATACCCGCACCCGCTCCGCTTTATTTTGCGGGTAACCCGCGGGACCCGCGAGTTATATTTTTAATTAAAAAATAATTACTTAATTAGGTTTTCTATAAAATAATATATTTATAAGTAATTTTTGATATTATTTTTTAAAATTTTAATTATTTTTAAAAAAATAATTATTTTTCTAAAAAAAATCAAAATTTTCAAAAAAAAGGTTTTTTATTTTTTATTTTATTTTGCGGGTTGGCGGATATTCGTAAATCAAAATCCACCAACCCGCACACGCCCCGTAAAAAATAGTCTTAACCCGTACCCGCACCCGCGACTTGATTTTTTCAAAACGCTCGACCCGCACCCGCTCCGTGGCTGGTCAAATGGGGCGGGCCCCGTGGGCTTTGATTTAAATTCCCAGATCTACTTAAAGTAAGGACTTTAAAAGTAAGGACTTTAAGAACCGGTTCTTAGTTTTTTTTAGTTAAAAGTTAAGAAACAGTTTCTTAATAACTATTAAGAACTCTATTATAAGAACCCCGGATTAATCATGGTCCTAGCTTTTAAAAGTTAAAAAACAGTTTCTTAATTTTCATTAAGAACTCTATTCTAAAAACCCCGGATTAATCATGGTTTTAAGTATTCCACTTTCTTCCGTATCGATCTTGTCAATTTTCTACTTCACTTCTTTGTGGATTTTCATACATTTGATTGTTTCTGTTCACGTGATTGACATGGTCCAGATTGTTTAGTGCGGTGTAAAGTGTAAGAATCTTTCGTGTAATGAGACTTAATACGTTATCACTGTTGAAAGTTCTTTTAAGTAAAGTTCAAATATTTTTAATGATAAAGAGTTTGACGGTACAAAAGAATATCGATGAGGTGGTTGATCTATCAAACCTAATATTATTTTTTTATATAAACAAATAAAAAATCAAAACAAAGTAAAGTAAAAAATAAGAAAAATTGATCTTAATTAATGTTATTTATTTTTAGATGCATTTTGTTCGCCGCTTTATTAATATTCTCCAATATTATATTTTTTTCGTTTCATAATATATGATGTTTTGGCTTACTGTATTATATTCCATACATTCTAATATAATTTTAAAATCATTCAACCAATTATAAAAACGACTCTAAAATTTAATTGGTTAAACAGTTTCTAATAAAGTTAAAATTAATTTTAAAATTTCAAAACATTTTATATTTTGAAACTAACATAAACCTTCTAAAACACCATATAACTTAGAAACAGAGGAAGAGGATGTATGTTTTTGCAAGAAAGGGGAAAACATAATTACAAGCAGAGTTGTCGAGTTTAGTTACAACTTTCTTATGTAAGATCATTTGTCTTAATTATTTTCAAAAAAAAGATCATTTGTCTTAATTTATGTAGCATAGTCACAGGCATGCATGTGTCTCTGTAAGTGATTTTCTTTTTGTCGATGTGGAATGTATTGTTGAACCTAAAATGTTAAGGCGGCAAGAAAGATTGTTGCTTCTGTGATATACATCCCACTTTTTTTTTTGTCAACTTGAAATTTATTAAACAAGTTCATATTTTACAATAAAGGCCCAAGAGAAGGGCTAGACTAAAAAGGTCCAACAATGCCTAAATAGTTGGTCCAAGCGCAAAAGAAAGAGGAGGCCCATGAAGAGCGGCCTAAAGTTTTTCAAGGCAACAATTGCGCCTTTGCGGTAAAGACTTGAGAAAAAGCTCGAAACACGTGTAAAGCTCAGAATGAGAAAAGAACACGTGCCGCTTGAGTCGATCCACCGCTTCAACGCCGACGACAATTCTTCCCCGGAACTCCAACGACCCGAAGACGAAAACGTCCAACGACAAAGGGAGATAGCTCACTGAGGAGCACCTGTTGAAAAGGGAATTGAAGCCGACATCAATTAACAAACCACCACTTCGATAAAGAGGAATCGAGCGCTGCGATCGATCTAAGAAATCGGATTCACCTGTAAATAAAAGCAGACACCTTTATAGCTAAAGAGTAGCTCGAAGGTGAAACGGCCCAACAAAGGGAAGGAGAGAACAATCAGATCCTTAGATAGAGAGACAATCGAGACCGAAGGAAAGCATAGTGAAGCGGAGGCGAAGAGAAGAACCCAAAACAGAGGAACCGGTATGAACCACTCGCTAACAACACCGCCACAAAGGATGGTGAGATACGAGAGAGAAGCCGACGAAGACGGTGCTAAGGAAGCCACCGCTTCCCAGAGGCAAAAGCCGGCGAAGTCGGAGCTAAGATAGCCATCACTTCCCGAAGTCAAAAACCGGTGAAGACAGTGTCATGGGAACCACCCCTTCCCAGAAACAACCATCTGATCTAGTGATCACACAAACAAAATGTTTTGAGAATTCTCAGCATCACCTCCGTAAAAGATATTAGAGAGAGAAGGGAGGGATGAGAGAGTTCTCAACGTATATACATCCCACTTTTCGAAAAAGAAATTTCAAATTATTGGACAAATAGTAATTTATACATCTGATAGGGCAATTTTCTCTAATAGTTTTTTAAATTTTTTGTCGCAAAAATAGTTCTCAAAAAGAGAAAATAACCAAAATAACCTCTTTTATTTTGAAATTTTTAATAATTATTTTTTATTTTTTTAAATTTGAAACCATATCCCCAAAACTCTACCACTTAACTCTAAACTATAAATCTAGATTAGTTAACCTCGGAAAAAAATTATTTTTTTCATTTAACAAAACTTATTTTAGTCAATTTTTATTAAAGCTATCATAGATTGTATAGTTGTTAGTCTTTGGTCGAACAAGCTAGGATGTGTCAAATTATCAAGAACGATCTCATCATTCTGATGGTTGGATGTTTCTAATAGATGAATTGAGTTAATTACAAACTGACATTCCTGTCTTTGGTTCATGAAGTTTGTTACGTTAAACGAGGATGCGCATGATATGTTTTTGTTGGGATTACATTAAAAGTCTTCTGGCAAAACAAGAACTACTATAACATAATTGGTGTTTTCTTGGTCTTCTGGACTGGGTATCGTTGTTGTTTTTTTGAACAACTAGGTGTCTCCCTGCAGTAAAAAAAATTTAAAATATTTTTTAACAGATAAATATAAATTATATTTTAAAATAAAATTTTATTAATATTGTAATTTTTTTTTTCATATCAATATTTTAATATAAAGTTGATTTAATTAAACATAAAAATTATATTTAAGAATATGCATGTATATATATTTGAAATTATAATCTTAGATAGATTTTTCTATCTATTTATTTTAATTAAATATATTAAATAAATTTGTAAAAGTTGCATAATTACCAAAAATTAAAATTAAACAATATTTACAAAATTTGTAGATATATAAGAAAATAATGATTTTACGATTAAATTTTTATAATTTTCTAAAAAATTGTATACATTTTTGAAAATTTTAGTAATAAAATTGTATAATTTAAAAATATATAATTATATTATATTTCGAAAAATCTGGTAAACTATATGCAGGGTCAGGGCTAACTCAATATCAGTAAGAAACTTTGGGCAAAAAGTATTTTTAAATTCTATAATTATTAGATTTTGATTATTACTAAAAAGTATTTTTAAATTAGAAATTAGTTTTATTTATTATTTTTAGAAAAATAAAATATTTTATATTATCACATTTTTGGAATATTATCTAGTTAAAGTTAACTAGATTTTGACCGCGTTTCGAAAGCGCGAGTTTTTTAGATTATATTATAATATACAGTCATATTATATTGAAGAATAGAAATTTATAAAATTATATATTCTATGAGTAGTTTATTTAAGATTTTATATTTACATTTTATATAACTTTCTCATAGACCTGGATATTTAATCCGGACCAAAGACCAAACCGAAACCAACTCAAAACATAGGTTTGGTTTGGGTCCGGGTAGGGCTGGGCAAATAAACCGAATCCGTAAACCCGATCCGATAAAATTGAATCCGAACCGATCCGAACCCGATATAAATACCGAATGGATCTTGTGTTATGGTATTTCGGGTTATGAGAATTATCCGAATTGAACCCGAACCTAAATGGATACCCGATAGAACCCGAAACATTCAAAATTCCCAAAAAAAACTTGTACCAAACATGATCTCAATTTCTAATATGTATTCCAAATATATTGAACATCTAAAAGTTATGGTATTTCGGGTTATGAGAATTATCCGAATTGAACCCGAACCTAAATGGATACCCGATAGAACCCGAAACATTCAAAATTCCCAAAAAAAACTTGTACCAAACATGATCTCAATTTCTAATATGTATTCCAAATATATTGAACATCTAAAATAATTATCTATTATATGAAGATTAATGGTTGAAGGTGGCGGTTGAAGGTTGAAGTTTTAAAATTTTGGTTTTGTTTTCATTGAATAATGTTTTTCATTTCATGAGAACTTGGTTTTCGTTTTATGTTTTTATTTATTTGGTTTTCTTTTTATCAGTAAATATGTTTATTTTTCGTTTGACTTTGAATGATCACGGTTGATGTTGCTTACTTTTTGAATGATTTTATTTACGTCTTGGTTACAAAATAGGTACAAATCAAGTATTTTAAAACCGAAGAACCGAGTTTACTTATTTTTTAGTTACAAAATAGATATAAATCAGGTGCATTTAAAATGAAGAACCGATTGGGACCTGAATCCGAAAGTACATCGGGTTGTACCAGTTCTTTGAAGATTTACTAACCTTGACCTGAACCCGATAGAACCCGAACCGGTCCCGAACCAAATTTTCATATAACCCGAATGGAGCTGATTTTGATAACCCAAAAACCGAAACCCGATTGGATTAAACCAAAATCCGATTGGGACCCCAAATGCTCATGCCTAGGTCCGGGTTCAGAGAAAATTACCTAATATGTATTTTTTTTGGACCCGCGGGTTTTTGTTTGAGTTTGGATCCTACCCGAGACCTAGTCGGAAATATTTTGTGTATATTAGGGTATTTCAAATATGTTTCTGGAATTACATATATTTTTTAAGTTTTGAGTTTGGATTTACAATAATTTTGGGTTTCAGGTAAAATTTGATTTTTTTTTAAAGAAAATTGGGTAATCGGATAAAATTTTGGGTATATTTTGGTTCATCGGATCAGATTTCGAATAAAGTTTTAGAGTTTTAGGTATTTAAATATTTATGGATTTTTTGGAGTTTGAACATTTTTCATGTTTTGGGTATTTTTCATATTTTTAGATAATTCGAATCTTTTTGAATCCTAGATACCCTAAATGATATGTCCAGATCTGATATACTTACCATTGAGTTTGTGGAAATATTTGAAATATATATTGCAAAGCTTTATTTATGCTTATAAGTTATAACCCGTTCTATGACGTGATATTGTAAAAATTATAACCAAAGAAAAAAAACACTTTAGGATCGTGGTTAGATATGAAACTATAAACCGAGAACCAACAATGAATCAAAACCGAAGCAAAAAAAAACTCAAAACTAAATTGATATTCACAAATAACTAAGTGGTTCCTATATATCTAAAACCGAAAAATAAAAATCGAATCTTTAGAAAATATATTATTTTTTTGATAAATATAGATTTCAGATATGGTGGTTCCTATGATTGAAGAGATATACAAATTTTAAAAATGAGATTATTTTTTTTCAAAATATAGTGGTTTTCATTTCTCTGTTGAAAAATTTAATATTAATCTACTTATGTAAATTATTCGAAATTTAATAACAATATAATTTTAGATAATAATTTTCGATCATAAAGATATTTAACAAAACTGTGAAATTGTTTTTAGAACTCATTTCTAAAACACTTAAAGAAAGAAACCATAGTACTTTTCTACTCAAAGAGACACTTAATCATGTATAACATGAATATGTTTGCATGTCACGTAATTGCAATAGGAGGTGGACTTGAGAGGTTATAATATTTTATATCTAACTATTACATAATAAATAATTAAGAATATTATAACATTTTATAGTTTCATGTGAATATTATATATTTTTGATGTCTCACCATTTTGTAGTGCAATTGTATTGAGGTATTAATTTTTTTGTTTTATAAATTTATATTTGTTTTCCGTTTTAAGTGTTCTATATTTTTTTATAAATTTACATTGCACATGTATCATATATTTGTCAAAATCTATTTATTATTTATTCTTTTATTGTTTCCATATTTAGAAATGGAATTTATTACGTGTATTTGAGTTATGGTAACTGAATATATTTGATGAAATATTGATTACAAATCGATTTTTTTTATATTGCTAAATGGCCATCAAAAATCAATACCAAAGATATGCATCTCTATATATATATTGGGGTTGCTTATATATTATATAATACAATTGTGTTTTAATCATGTTTTAAATAATTTGAAATTTTGTGTTATAAACATTTTTTAAATAAGAATATGAGGATATAAATATTTTTGATGTTAGTGCCCAAATATATTCATTCATTAATAATGAACATAAAAAATATTCATACCTATGTATTGTTATGAAATCCTCGTTTATAATAACAACTATAGATTGGAATCAGAACAGTAATGGCCAAAGATATGATCGTTGATTTATTTACCGTTGGTGACATGAAAATATTGCTTAATCTTTCTTTAAGCTAGATTTTAGGTTGTTTATTTATTAACACCAATTAATATAGCAAAGACATTCTATTGTAAATAATTGAAAAAACTAAGTGCAAAATTTTAATAGGGATTTTTCTTTAATAGTATATATATATATATGTCAATATAAATAAAAATCTTAAATTATTAAAAATTAAATAAGTTTTGGAAGAGCGTCGTCCATACTAAACCGACACTAATTATATAAATTATATTTGAAATTGATTGCGTTACAGCTCCTACAAATGGACAATGGCTTTCTCCTATTGGTGCTGGAATTTCAACAAAACCAGCATTTAAATAAACAAGATATGAGATTCAACTAAAATAAAAAGATAAAAATTTAGACTATTCAAAAGGAAAAGGAGACTTTCAGTTTTGCGGAGTCTTCGCTGAGATCATAACCAATGATAAAGCGATACGTTAATTAGTTAGCTACCTCACGTGAGTCTTAGTTGTCAATTATTCCCGACAAGAGATGCTCGAAAAAAAGCAAAACACTGTGCCATTACAGGGGGTTAAATAAGTAAATTACGCAATTGTCCGTTTAAAGGAGTGCGTCACCCACCGCGTTCCACGGAATTGTAAGACTATTACTTAAAAAAAAACTCAGTCCATCTTTAATTAATCACCGTTACTTGTGATTAGGATTTGACTTGGTTTTGTTTAAGGTTTAAAATTGATGAAATACACCAAGAAAAATACTAAAGAAGCCGGTTAGGAAAAAGTAATTAATTTATTCAGAGGAGATGAAACATTACGCACACGACACGACCACTTCCATAATTAATTTTGTTCTTATTATAAAAACCGGTTCGAATCGGTTTTAAAGAAAATTATTACACGAAAAAGTCGGTGAATTAGGAAAAGTACTTAGTTCAACCAAAGAAGAGGGAATAACATGACGTACACGACGACCATTTCCATAATCAATTTTGTCCGACTTGGCTTCGTTTTGTATGTAAAACCGGTACGAATCGGTTGAAGGAAAATCATTACAGGGAAAGAGTCGTGAATCAGGAAAAGTAATTACTTTAACCAAATAATTACATGACACACACCACGACCATTTCGATAATCAAATCAAATTCTGTTTGACTTGACTTGGTTTCAACCGATTCGAAACGGAGGAAGTAATTTATTTTTCTTAATTCACAGAACTCATTAAACCAGATGGAGTAATTTATTAATCAAAGAAGAGGGAAGAACATGATGACCAATTCCATAATCAATTGTTTTGACTTGACTTGGTTTAAACCGGTTGGAATCGGTTTAAGGAAAATCATTACGGGGGAAGGCGATGAAAATAATTAGTTTAATCAATAATTAGTTTAATCAATCAAAGAAGAGGGAAGAACATGACGCACACGACGACGACCACTTCCATAATCAAATTTCGTTTTCTTTCTTAGCTTCTTGCCAGCCAACCAGAGATCCCCGTCGCCGTCTCTCTCTCTCCCTCTCTAATAATTACCAATCTCCAAGGAATCATTATTGTAATTATACTTGATCAATAATTATTCAAATCTCTCTCTAATTATTTATGATATAAATCCTCCAACACCCTCCATTGCTGGCTGAGCTTGTTTTGTAAACCCATGAGCTGGTGAGTTTTGTCACTTTCTCTCTATCTCGTTCCTTCTTCTTACAACAATGTTCTTTCTTGTTTCGAACTCTCCATGATTCTCTTGTGTTTTGTCCGTTTCTGTGTTTTATATTCTTCTCTTGGGTGCTTCTCTGCATTTCGATGTTTGTAATGGTTATTGGGTCAAAGCTTACTGCCTTTTTGTTTATTTATTTTTGTTTCGTAATAAAGGCGCTGACTTGTGATTATAGTGTCATTGCCTAACCTTCTGGGCTACCTTTCCCTTGTTTTCTGCTCTGTCTCTTTGACGTTTTATGTAAAACCCATTTTGTTTAATTATGTACCGTCCTTAATTTCTGTGTCGTGAGGAATTGGTTATAAGTAAATTAATCATGAATTGTTTTGTGATTCAGGTGGTCAAGTTTGAAAAGTTCAGAACTTTGGGTTGTAGATCATGTTTTCTAACCAGAAATGGAAGTGCACATGGTCTCAGATAGCCACCCTTGCCTCTGTCATCGTTCTGGTCTCACTGGTTCATATCTTTCTTGGACCTGTGGTGCCTTCTTTTGATTCCGTTAGTGTAAGGCAAGCTCAGAGTCTTTGTGGACCGGTTAATGAATCAATCACTCAAGTGACTAAGAACTCAAGTGAACCGGTTGCTGTTGTTGTTGACTTTGATCGTCGGTTTCCTGCTGACTTACACGGTGCTGTCGTGTATAGAAATGCCTCATGGAAAAGTGAGATCGGTCAGTGGCTTTCTAGCTGTGATGCAGTTGCTAAAGAAGTTGACATTATTGAAGTAAGTATTATTAATGTTTTGGCATATTCTTGAAACAGTTTTGTTATAAAGTTTGTGATTTTTTTTTTGTAGCCAATTGGTGGGAGAAAGTGTCTGAATGAGTGTAGTGGTCAAGGTGTTTGTAACCATGAGTTTGGGATTTGCCGTTGCTTCCATGGATTTACTGGTTAGTACTGCTATACGATAATATTTCTCGTGGGGAAATAGATCGTCAACCCGTGTTTAAAATGAAGTTGCTTTTGACCGGTTCTGTGTAGGTGAAGACTGTTCACAAAAGCAGCAGTTAGAATGCAACTATGAGAAAACACCTGAGATGCCATATGGTCGATGGGTTGTTTCAATATGTTCTAGACATTGTGATACCACAAGAGCCATGTGCTTCTGTGGAGAAGGAACCAAATATCCAAATCGTCCAGCTCCAGAGTCATGTGGTTTTCAAATCAAGTAAGTTTCTCACCTGTCTCTTTTTCTTCTTGAGTCATCAAGCTTTGAAGATTGTCTAACATTAACACAAATGTTTGTAGCTCGCCTGTGAATCCTGGAGAACCTAAAATGACGGATTGGTCTAAACCAGACTTGGACATTTTAACAACAAACAGTAGCAAACAAGGATGGTGCAATGTGGATCCGGAAGATGCATATGCTATGAAAGTGAAAATCAAAGAGGAATGTGACTGTAAGTATGATTGTCTTTGGGGACGGTTCTGCGAAGTGCCTGTACAATGCACCTGTGTTAATCAGTGCTCTGGACATGGCAAATGCAGAGGAGGTTTCTGCCAGGTAATATATACTGTAGCCACTGTCATAAGCTTTGCATATTCTTAATCTTAAATCTTCCTAACTTTGTGTGTGTGTTTCAGTGTGATAAAGGCTGGTTTGGAACAGATTGTAGTATTCCATCCACTCTATCCTCGTTTGGAGAGTGGCCACAATGGCTTAGACCAGCACATCTCGAAGTTCCAAGTGATAAAGATGTCCCTGGAAACCTCATTAATCTAAGTGCTGTTGTGAAGAAGAAGAGGCCTCTTATATACGTCTATGATCTACCTCCAGACTTCAACAGCTTACTTATTGAGGTCACAATCCAAACTTTGTATACTTCTTCTAAACAAACTTTAAAAACCTTTCTATGATAAAACATTTTAATCTCATCTGGTTGGGGGATTTGATGTTGCAGGGTCGGCATTTTAAGCTTGAATGTGTTAATAGGATCTATGATGACAGGAATGCAACAGTGTGGACAGATTATCTATATGGTTCCCAGGTTTCCTACTAAACTTGACTCAAATATTAGATAATTCAACATAGGCCAAGGGTTTGGTTAGTTCGAATTATTCGGTTCGTGTAGTTTGGTTGGTATTTGGTTCAACATAAATCTTATCGAGTTAACCCAAAATTAAATTTTGGTTTGGTATTTGGTTAGTTCGGTTTTTGAAAATCCTACAATTTTTTTTTTTTTGATTTCAGTTAGATTTTGTTAAAATTTTGGATAATTTCAGTTAGTTTGATTATTTCAGTTTTAAATTTGGTTAGTTCGGTTTGGGTTTTTGATATGATTTGATTATAATTTCATTTCTAAAAGAAGAAAACCGAAGTAACCGATTGCTAAACCGTACCAAAAACCGATTTAAAAAAATGCCTACCAAACTGAACCGAACTTCTAACCAAACTATCCAAAAGTTCGGTTGGGGTCTAAATCCCAGGCCTAATTCAACATATTATCTCCTGAATTTGAATTGAGAGATAACATTGCCTGTTGTATTTTCGTAGATGGCATTCTATGAGAGCATTTTGGCAACCGGTCATCGTACACTGAATGGCGAAGAAGCAGATTTCTTCTTTGTTCCTGTTCTTGATTCATGCATTATAAACCGTGCGGATGATTCACCTCATCTTAGCATGCAGGTTGGGTCAAGAAACTCACCCTTTGTTCAGAAACTTCAGAGAACTTATATGTTTTTTATTACTTGCAGAATCATACTGGGCTAAGAAGCTCACTTACCTTAGAGTTCTACAAAAGAGCTTATGAACACATCGTCGAGAAATATCCATACTGGAACCGCTCATCTGGGAGAGACCATATTTGGGTAAATGATGATGCAAAACATATAATTTGGATTGTTATCTCAAAAGCTAATGTGGCTATAACTTATTACAGTTTTTCTCATGGGATGAAGGTGCTTGCTATGCTCCTAAAGAGATATGGAATAGTATGATGCTAGTTCATTGGGGTAACACAAACTCTAAGCATAAAAATTCAACAACAGCTTATTGGGGTGATAACTGGGATGAGATATCTGAAGAGAGGAGAGGAGATCATCCTTGCTTTGACCCTAGCAAAGATCTTGTGGTTCCTGCTTGGAAAGTTCCTGATCCACTCTCCATGCGTGCTAATTACTGGGATAGGTATATATATTGTCTGATGGTTCTTGGACAATCTCTTAAAACCGAAAGCCTGAAACTTGTTTTCTTCTTCTTGTTTAGGCCACGGGAAAAGAGGAAAACGTTGTTTTACTTCAATGGGAATCTTGGACCTGCTTATGAAAAGGGAAGGCCAGAAGATTCGTAAGTCAATCAATAAGCAAAAACCGAATTGTGTGATTCAAACAGCATTCTCAGTGGAGATGGATATAATTAGACTTGCGGGTTTGGTTAGTTCGGGTTTTTTGGATTCAAGTAGTTCGGTTTTCTCGGTTTGTTTGGTTCAACATCAAACTTACCGAAGTCACCCAAAATAAAGTTTGGTATTCGGTTAGTTTGGTTTTTGAAAATATTACCGAAGTTTTTGATTTTGGTTTAATTTTGTTAAAGTTTCTGATTAATTCGGTTAATTTTGAATATTTCGGTTAAAAATTCGGTAGTTTAAAAAAAAAGAAGATTTTAGGTTCAGTTTGGTTCGACAATCGGTTGCTTTTGTTTTCTTCTTTTCTTAGAAAAAGTATACCCAGATCATACCAAAACCGAATTTAGTGCAGGTATAACCGGTTAATCGGGTTCGGTTCCGTTCAAAATCCCAGCCCTAATGGTCTGGTAACATCTAAATGCAGGTACAGCATGGGAATCAGGCAGAAGCTAGCGGAAGAGTTTGGTTCGAGCCCTAACAAAGAAGGGAAGCTCGGGAAGCAGCATGCAGACGATGTCATTGTCACTCCATCGCGTTCTGACTACTATCACAACGACATAGCTTCCTCAATCTTCTGTGGTGTGTTCCCTGGAGATGGATGGAGTGGTCGCATGGAAGATAGTATCTTACAAGGATGCGTCCCAGTCATCATTCAGGTAATATACATACCTTGAACTTACCTTGAACGTGAGCTGTCTGAACTGAAGATGATGTCTCTTTTTATTAGGATGGAATCTACTTACCTTATGAGAACATGCTCAACTACGAAAGCTTTGCAGTTCGTGTCAGCGAAGATGACATTCCAAATCTCATAAACACTCTCCGAGTACTCACTCTCTCTCACAATCTTGTAACATTATGCTCATAGTCTTGACCTCACTTCGTTTGTTTTTGTTCTTAAAACTACAACAGGGATTCAATGAGACAGAGATACAGTTCAGACTGGCTAATGTAAAGAAGCTCTGGCAAAGGTTCTTGTTCCGAGACTCCATCTTGCTTGAAGCAGAAAGACAGAAAGCTAGTTTTGGACATGAAGAAGACTGGGCTGTTCAGTTCTCTAAACTGAAACACGACGATGTCTTTGCTACTTTCATTCAAACTCTGCATTACAAGCTACACAATGATCCATGGAGACGAGAGCAAGTAGTGAACCGGACAAAAGATTACGGTTTGCCTCAAGAGTGTCTCCAAAATACAAGCTGATCAAAGCTGGAACTTTGGAAGTAAATACACATATACCTGGCAGAATCATTCGTATACACATTATTTTTGAAAAGGAATAATCAATCACATCATGTTTAGTTCTTTGGCTTCTTACTTTGTGTTTTCTTATAGCTTAGACCGGTTTTAGTCTCGGTTTAACCGAATTTCACTCTGTATTTCGGTTCAACTGATGACTCCAACTGGAAATTACAAAATTTCAATTGGGTTTCGGTTTAGTCGGTTGTGGAACCAATTTTGTATGGATCGGTTTGATTAAATATATTTGTTATACCATCAAAATCATATCATATGTTTAATTTAGTTTTAGTCTTTGGCTTCTTGCTTTGTGTTTTTTATAGCTTAGACCGGTTTTAGTCTCGGTTTAACCAAAATTCACTCCATATTTGGGTTCAATTGATGACTCAAACTAGAAATTATAGAATTTTCAATTGTGTTGTGGTTTAGCTGGTTGCGAAACTAATTTTGAATCGGTTTGATTAAATCTATTTGTTATACCCGGTTCGGTACAACTTTGTTGATTCAGACAACGTAGTTCACGTGGAGGGGCAAAACAGTCATTTGAGTTTCACCTGAACACAGTTTGAAGTAAGTACTCGAGTGTCCGCCGGCGAACCCTAAAGACTTGTCAGCCCCTCTCTCTTCAGAACATGTCTCTCTCTTCTCTCTCCTTCGACACCAAGCCAAGATTCGCCCTCGGAGGCCCATTTAACCGCCGTTATCCTCAACTCAACCACCCTCGAAGCTCCCTTTCATACTCAGCTAAGCGTCAGGCTATCTCAGCATCACTGAGCGTCGCCGCTGATTCAACCGCCACCGAGTCTATATCACGGATTGAATCACTGAGCCAAGTATCGGGTGTGCTAGGTTGCCAGTGGGGTGATGAAGGCAAAGGCAAGCTCGTTGACATCTTAGCTCAGCACTTCGACATCGTTGCTCGTTGTCAGGTAAAGTTAACATTTTTACCATTGTTCAAAAAATGGCTATGCAATAGTTACATGTTTTATATGAGATTATTGATTAAGCTGACGTCTAAACCAATTTTTTAAAACATTTAGACCAACTTTTGAAAAAATCAACTTAGAAAAATCGTTTCATTTACGTCTAATTTACTGATTATGAGATTATTGATTAGAAGCCGCCTAAACCGATTTTTAGAACACTGATTTTTACTAATCAAAAGTTTTGGCTTTTGATATTAAAGTTGTAATCTTTGTTGTCAAGGGTGGAGCTAATGCTGGACACACTATATACAACTCAGAAGGGAAGAAGTTTGCACTTCACCTCGTGCCTTCAGGTATACTCAACGAGGACACTACCTGTGTAATCGGCAACGGAGTTGTGGTTCATCTACCAGGTCTCTTCAAAGAGATCGATGGTCTTGAGTCCAACGGCGTCTCCTGCAAAGGAAGGATCCTGGTCTCAGACCGTGCTCATCTCTTGTTCGACTTCCACCAAGAAGTGGACGGTCTCAGAGAATCCGAGCTCGCAAAATCGTTCATCGGTACGACAAAGAGAGGAATAGGTCCTTGCTACTCAAGTAAAGTGATAAGGAACGGTATCAGAGTTGGTGATCTAAGACACATGGACACTTTGCCTCAGAAGCTTGATCTTTTGCTAGCGGATGCGGCTGCGAGGTTTCCGGGGTTTAAGTACACTCCGGAGATGCTTAGGGAAGAGGTCGAAGCGTATAAGAGGTATGCTGAGAGGTTGGAGCCGTATATAACTGACACGGTTCATTTCATGAATGACGCGATTTCGAATAAGAAGAAGAAGGTTTTGGTTGAAGGTGGTCAGGCTACTATGTTGGACATTGACTTTGGGACTTATCCTTTTGTTACTTCCTCGAGTCCATCGGCTGGTGGGATCTGCACAGGTCTTGGTATCGCTCCGAGAGCTGTTGGTGATCTAATTGGAGTGGTAAGTATATAAAAACTCACTCATAAACTTGTGTTGTTGCATTGATTTTGTTCAATGTTCAAGAAATAGCTAGACAGTAGTTATGATAGATTATTGTTTTAGCGGGCGCCTAGACCGATTTTTTATATCTAGGTCGATTTTTAAAATAATTGTTCTATAAAAATTGTTTCGTTTAGATCCGATTTACAGCATAGGCGGGGGTGCCTAGTCATCGTTTTTGTAGAGCATTGATATTGTTAATACATGTGAATTTACAATTTTGAGAACATACAATGTGGAGCAACGAAAGAGATATGAAAGCATTGTGATGATCTTTGTTTTTGTCAGGTGAAAGCATACACTACGAGAGTTGGTTCAGGACCGTTTCCTACGGAGAATCTGGGCACAGGTGGTGACCTTCTCAGGCTGGCTGGACAGGAGTTTGGCACTACAACTGGTCGTCCTCGTCGGTGTGGCTGGCTCGACCTCGTTGCGCTGAAGTTCTCTTGCCAAATCAATGGTTTTGCATCGCTTAATCTCACTAAGCTCGATGTGCTTTCGGACCTGAACGAGATTCAGCTTGGTGTGGCTTACAAAAAGAGTGATGGCACCCGTGTTGACTCTTTCCCTGGTGATCTTTGTCTTCTTGAAGAACTTGAAGTAAGTGTTGTTCTACTAAATGGTCAGTTGATTCTTATTTGTGGGGATGATAAGTAACTCTGGTTTAACTATGTAGGTGGAGTATGAGACCTTGCCTGGATGGAACTCTGACATTTCCTCAGTCAGAAACTACGCTGATCTTCCAAAGGCTGCACAGCAATACGTTGAGAGGATTGAAGAACTTGTGGGTGTGCCTATTCATTACATTGGTATTGGGCCAGGTCGTGATGCCCTTATATATAAATGATTTCTAGGTTAGGCTTTTTTTGTCTGACTTGAAAAAAAACTTGATGAAGCATCAAGTTACTGGAGATTATTACACGCTTTGGATTTGATTAATGTTATCTGTTGGCATTGTTTCTTTTATTGGAATGAAGATGAATCCTATGTTGAGTTGAATTCTTGAAGTTTGCATCTTTCATGTTTGATCCATACTCTTAAGACCTAGTCCAAAAGACATAGACTGAAACGAAAAGAACAGCTTCTATGATTAGTGTGGCATCGAAACTTTTTAAAGTGTGGTAATGCATCATGTGATATGTCTTTTACGTTATTTAGTTTTTTTTTTGTTGATTTTCAATAAATCGTTAGCGGTAGGTAGGCGTTTTGTATGGAATTATTGATTAGTCGGGCGGGTAGACTAATTTTTTGAATACCTAAATCAATATTTTAGATCCGATTTACGGAGTAGGTGCCGCTTATACCGATTTTTAGAACACTAGTTTTGTCGTTTTATTTTCTTCACCGAAAGTTTGCCTTGCTTATACCGATTTTTAGAACACTAGTTTTTGTCGTTTTATTTTCTCCACAGAAAGTCTTGCCTTGCTGGTCATAATTTGAAGGAACATCTTGTTTCTTACAGGTAAAATCTGATAATACCACCATTGATCTTTATAGTTTGTTCACCAGGGTAGGTAAGCTTTATGCATGGTTACTTGCACAAAGCATCTAACATTCTTTTAGGACTGTGACTTTCACTACCTTTTCAACTCTTGCATGAAAAAAGAAGAACATGCTTAAATTAATATACCAAAAACAAAACAGAACAACTCATTTCATATTCAGAAGTACACTGACTCTCATTTTTATTGCTGCACAGACTGCACTCTCAGCATATCACTTTCTACCCATGCAGCTACACTATTCCAAAAACACTAAACCTAACTCCATATGTGTACTTCTGAATATGATCTACAGAAAGTAGCTTTCACTCATCTAAACTTCCACAGAAGTTCCAGATAGAAGAGAAACCTAGATCATCGTCCTCGAAATCATAATCGAACTGCATAGCTGAGGTTTCACTTCCTGGCATCTCAATCATCGTCTCCCAGCTTAAACTCTGAGCTGTGAATGGACTTCCACCTTCTTCTTGCTCGTTCCACGGCAGAGTGGGATGAGATTCTACTACTTGGCTCGCTTCTGCTTGACTCTTATCCTTCAAGATCCCCATCTGCTGAAGAAACTCGTTCAGGTCAATCTCTGGTTTCTCCTTATCACCATCACCTTCCAACACCTTGTCTGGTTCTCCCTTGCTGTTCTTGTCATCAAGAAGGCTTTTCGACTCCGTGGAGGAAGAGCTAGAAGAATAGGACTGAGATAGAAGCCCGTTTCTCTTGAGCTCATCAAGTCTCTGCTGGATAACTTGAACACTAGGCTGAGCATTCACATTCAGCAAACCGCGAGAAGGAAACATGGAGATAAACTTCTTTGAAGGAACCCATTTAAACCTCTGAGTGTTGTTCAGAGGAGGTCCTTGTTGTTTCCTCTGCTGAAGATGAGGTAAGTTGAGATAAGCTTCAGGACCATATAGTTTCAGCGCGGCTTCGTCATAAGCCATGGCTGCTTCTTCAGCTGTAGCGAAAGAGCCGAGCCAGAGTCTTGCTCTCTTCTTGGGCTCTCTGATCTCAGCCACCCATTTGCCCCATGTTCTTTGCCTCACTCCACGGTAACGGCAAAGAGCGTTTTGTGGACCGCCTTTGCCACGAGCTGGACCTTTCTTCCATTGTTTCATTGAGGATGGTTTCTCCATTTTTGTGTGTTGTAGTGAAGAAGAGAGGGATGTGATGATGATAATGGGGAACTTAGAGAAGAATGAGTGTTTAAATATTGTCACGGTTCTTTTCGCTTCCAAGAGAATTGCTTTTTTCACCCGCGCATGTGACCGTTGCTTTCTCATCATCTGTTATAGTCAGAACACAAATAAAAATTTCTTATTTTTGTCGGAAAATAGGTTTTTTTTTTAAGTTTTAATTTTTTCATCTCAACTTCGTATTTACCAGGGGAGGAGGGAGTGTATGGGGAGTGGGGTCAGCTGACCCCACTATTTTTTAATTTTTTTTTGTTTTTGTTAAAGAAAAATTATTTTGACCCCATTTAATAATAAATTTTGACCCTATAAAATTATTTTGACCCCAGTGTAAATTGATTTTTACTACCAAAGGATTAAACTATAACAAGAAGGATCCGTAGTTGTAGTTGTAGATGTCCCCTACATTTCAAGACAGTCGTAGTGCCAATCTTATGATCCACTTTTGATGAGAAGGCTAAAGTTCACACATGTCCCTTCCATTAAGAGATATAACGATAAAGTTTGTGCATCATTAGAGACGACTCTGTATATTCTGCAATTTCGGCTCGATTTGCATTCACATTTTCAAAGAAATCTCTTACCATTTGGAACCCAAGTTTGTTTCTTTGCAGTTCGGTCAAAGCTTGGCATAAATTTAATAGATTTTTTCTTCGTTTCATATCTTGATAAAAGTGAATTTTAATACGTTCTGTTACATTTAATAGAATTTTAATTCTTTTGTGTTTGGTATGAAATAATAAACTGCTCAGATTAAAATGAAAACAAGACACAAGTGTCAACAAAATTTTGTTTGTTGCATTCACTTTGAAAAAAATTAATAAAAATAATTGTATGAAAATTAATGTTGATTAATTATGTTTTTTTTTGTTTTTAATTTTGTTGTGATTGATATAGTTTTGTTTAATAGTGAAAGCATGATGTACTAACTGGATCGTTAAAAGAATTATTCTTGGGTTCACACCCAAAGTAAACTTCTACGTTCACCAACCAATAGGATTGTTTTATTTCATATTCGATATCTTTTAAAAAATGGTCAAATTATATTATGTTTTTAAAATTAAAAAATAAAAAGAAAAAAAATAAAAAATAGTAGTAATTACAAAAAAAACTATTTTTAACGGCGTCAACATAACATTAAACCCTAAATCCTAATCCCTAAACCTTTAATCCTAAACCCTAAACCTTTGGGTAAACCCTAAACTCTAGGATAAATCCTAAACTCTAATCAAAATCATTAAACACTAAAATATTTAAAGGTTTAGGGTTTAGGGTTTAGGATTTAGGGTTTAGGGTTTAAGGTTTTAGTGTTTTTTATTTAAATTTTAGGATTTATCCAAGGATTTACGGTTTACCCAAGGGTTTAGGGTTTATCCAAGGGTTTAGGGTTTACCCAAAGGTTTAGGATTTAGGGTTTAAGGATTAGGATTTAGGGTTTAGTGTTTTGCTGACAACTAAAAAAATATATATTTTAAAATCTTTTTCTGTAACTATTATAATTTTTTTAGTTTTTTATTTTAAAAATATAATATAATTTGATAATATTTTGTTTTTTTTTTAAAAGATATCGAATTTGAAATAATGAAATCCTATTGGTCGGTGTACCTAAAGGTTCACCCTAGGGGGTGAACCCAAGAATAACTCTCGTTAAAATTAAGAGTTATTCTTGGGTGAACCGGGGTTCACCAACCAATAGGATTTCATTATTTTAAATTCGATATCTTTTAAAAAAGTAAACAAAATATTTCCAAGTAATATTATTATTTTTTAAATAAAAAAGTAAAAAAAACTTATTAGTTACAGAAAAAAAAATTTTAAAAAAATATTTTTAACGTCGTCAACAAAACACTAAACTCTAAATCCAAATCCCTAAACCCTAAATCCAAATCCCTAAACCCTAAATCCTAAACCCTAAACCCTTTGGGTAAACGCTAAACCCTTGGATAAACCGTAAACCCTTGGATAAATCCTAAACTCTAAATAAAAAAATATTAAAGCCCTAAACCCTAAGCCCTTGAGTGTTTTAGTGTTTAGTGATTTTGATTTAGAGTTTAGGATTTAGAGTTTAGGATTTATCCTATAGTTTAGGGTTTACCCAAGGGTTTATGGTTTAGAATTTAGGGTTTATGAATTAGAATTTAGGGTTTAATGTTTTGCTGAAAACGTTAAAAAATATTTTTTTTTGTAATTACTACTATTTTTTATTTATTTCTTTTTATCTTTTAATTTTAAAAACATAATATAATTTGACAATATTTTGTTTTTTTTTTAAAAAATATCGAATATGAAATAACACAATCTTATTGGTTGGCACCTCCACCTAGGAGGTGAACCCAAAAATAAAGTCTTGTTTGTTTGGTTGCCGCAGGTTTCGGCGTCAGCGGCAGCGGCAGCGTCAGCGGCGGCGGCAGCGTCAATGAGGACAATTGTTGTTCGTTTCGCAGACGCTGACGCTACCGCATACTATATCGCGACCGCAGATTTTATCGGCGTCAGCCGCAGGACGCGGCGTTCGGACGCGGCGTCAGACGCAGTTTCCTGCGTCAACGAAACGAACAAGAGTTGACGCATAATGTTGACGGTGCCGCTGCCGCCGGTACCTGCGGCAACCAAACGAACATCCCTTAAGTCTAAAATTAATTTGGTTATGGTTGAAAAACTTTTAATATGGTTTTGTTATGTCGCAGTGATTTAAGTCGCGAAATAGTTAAGGTTTATTAAATAAATGATTTACATTAATCAAAAGAAGTTTTTGATTGATATTGACCTCTTTATCTTTAATTTTCTTTATTATTTTTCTCGTGATTTTCGTTAAAAAAATTGGATTAAATTAGGTTATATGCTTAGCTCTAATATGTGAAAGAGCTAGAGTGATATCTAGTGAGACAAATGAAAAGGTGTTTAAATGATTCTTTTCTTGAGACACTTTAAAGCTTTTGGGTTTAATAATTTTTTCATTTTATCATTTTATCATTTTATCATTTTGGTTGTCTTCTTTAGTAGGAGAATTGGAGGGACATAAGAAAAGAGAGGCAAAGTCACGAGCCAACACACACATAAGAATCATGTGTTCGATCCTGTGTATGAAGTCTTCTTAAGTGTTTTACAGATTTTTAGATTTATGCGCCGCTCCCTTCATCTTTATCCCATGCTCATTGCTCCCTTACGTTCATATCTAATCACCACGTTGCTCATTGACATCCATTTACTTATTAAAAAGTGATTATACATAAAAGTAGAATAATTGTTTCAATAAAATAATACATTACCTATTACGTATGCTCATTCTCGACTATGCGAATCATCATCACTAAAAATTGGTCTACGTAGTCAAGTACTTTAGTTGTAATCCAGTTTCACTGTATTAACCCACTCTAGAAACAATTTCTATAATTGTATCTGTTGAATATGTTATGTTTAAGTTCTTTATTAATGGAAATTTCGAAAGCATTCTGTTAATGAAACTTGAAAGTATTTAACGTGGTCATTTCAATATAGAACTTACAATATGCTTTTAAATATATAGATCAGAAAATAACAAACAAAACAAAATGACAGAATTTATTTATTATTTAAACTTAACCAAAAATGTAGCATTTAACACATTGGTTCTTTGAACCGGATTTTCCATCACTGATAACACAGCTCCCATTATTAGTATGGAATGTGGTGAACGAGATTGGTGACAAAGCAAATTACTTTAGTTTATATATTTTGATTGATTTAGAAATCTAATTATGCAAGTAAAATATGCAAATCCGGAGATTTTTCCTCGGATTTGAGTCTTTGTATTTTTAACTAAAAAATCCAAACAAATCTATTCAAATCCATTATAAAATCAAATATATTAGTAAATCCGTACGACTGAATAACACTTGATTTGATACAGAATTTATGAATCATTAAACTAATAACACATGATTTTAATAGAGATTTGAAAATCATAAAATCAATAACACTAGATTTAATTTGGATTTTCAAATCCATTAAAATACAACAAAAACCGATGACCCATAGTAGGTATTTTTTCTTTTATATTTAGAAGCCCTACAAAGAAAAGATTAGGCCCATGTCCTGCTACACATACCACATATCTACATACCAATTTCGTCCGTCACGTGACACAAAACAAAAAGCGAGAAAAAGTAAAATATAATAATACATAGAATCTGATCTTAACAGAAGAAAAAGACATTACGATGGCGTTATACATGCCAATAACTTATCACAGACTTCACGTACGTCTTGAGAAGGATCTGACAAGGATGCTTTTGACAAAACTGATCTTGCTTCGATCAATCCTTCTGATATGCGTTCCAGTATCACGTCTTCACTCGCCATGAGTGATGCCATCAGTTTAGCACCAGCCAGTTTCTCCTAACACAAAACAAATATCATGATCATGAGTCTAATGTGACTACTTTCATGTGGATAGATAACGACAAATTCATCACGTTATTTCTGTGAGTTGTCTACCTTTTCGGATCCTTGTTCAAGAAATCTCAAAGCAAGTTTCAGTAGATCAGATGCAAAAGGGAGAAGTGTGGACTTTAGATGGTACATGGCTGAGAATAGGACCTGGATACAAGCTGCTCGGACCTCAGGCGCAGATATGAACTGCACCAGATTCAGGAGTTTTACTCACAACTAAAACAAATTTTAACCAAATCAGAAATGAGTGTAAGCAGTCAAAAGTAAGTAACCTTGAGGGAATGAACAAGAGGCGGAAGAGCTTTTCGAGCAAAAGTCTTCTTAGCAGACTCAGGGATTTTTTGACTAGCACTGATAAGAACGTTTGCCATGCATATACGAAATGGAATAGGGAAAGGCTTTTCACCAATTGAATGTTCTGTATTCGGCTCTGGCATAGACGAGCCGTAACTTCTGTCTTCAATTAAACAATGGATTGTGTAATCTAAGACGGAACTACTTGACGCACCTACATAATCAGGATGAGGTTAATATGCAAGGTTGGTGAAAATTATTAACAGCACCATAGACATACAACATCAATACTAACCAGATGTGCCCTTCCCTGTTGTACGTAGTTTTTCTCCTTTGGGTGTTTTTGAAGATTCAGGATGTTGCAGTTCAGCACATATCATCAATGCTAGACAGTCTATGCACCCGTGTTGTACTTTAGAAACTGCACCGACAGATAGTAGCCATGAAGTGTGAAACTGAAGAAAAAGTAACCGAAGTTGAGTAGCAAGCGTCTTACTTTCGTTCTCCTCAGAAGGCCATAACAAAATATTTTCGAGGACTTTCCTGATCTTAGGTGTCACATTGTGTGACAAAGACTCCCATCCCCGAACCTGCAACCGATGGAAGCTTTCTAAGGTATGGAAATATTACAGTCAACGCTTCAAACCAGTGACAACAGGGATCACCACAGAGGAACAGATACAAAATGAAAGAAGGAAATATCACCACAAGGGATGTGCATATAGAAAACAGGCAAGCTTTAATCTTGAGGCTGTCTTGCAACTCTGTGGCTTTTTCAAGTTGCAACAAAACAGTCGGAAACAGCACCTGTTGAATAAAAGTCCCAGCATATTACAACTTTTGACAATGAAGAGTAAGCTAAATTGTTGTTTAAATAAAACTGCATTTAGACTTTTTCAGATATCTAATGCAAGCAAGCCTTACTTCTTACTAACAGAACCTATTTGCCTTCTCATATGTCATAAAGAAGAGACTAGATAGAAAAAGTTCTATAGTCACAGTGAACTTGAGAAGAAACTAATGAACATATAGTCTTGTTTCTTTGTTTATATATATTGACTTTTGTTTCACATGACCTATGTTGACTGCAGTGCAATAAAACAAAGGCTAACGCCATACTCAAACATTTTCAAAAGATTGACAAACAATACAAGGTCGAAGAAGGAAATAAATCAACACCTGGGAGTGAATACGTCCACATAGCTCGGCAGCGAGTTTCCGAACTTCTTCAAACTCGAACTTAGAAAATGCCCTGAATTACGAAAGTTAGTGTGCCAGATATCAAATGGAAATAAACTAAATGGTGCTTGATGTAATTGTGAAGTATTACCTTTCAAAAAGGAAGGCAGCGATGCATTGACAATCCTCAAACTTGATGTCTCGATACCCTGTAAATACAAAATGAAAAGTAATAAAGTTGGTGAACTAAGTCTAAGATTGCCTCTCAGGACCATGCCGCTAATCAAAATTTTATCCAAAGAAAGCTAAGGGTTTAATTTAATGACGATAAAGGGTCAAATAACACCGTGATACGCATACAGATTCTATTATCAGGAAAAGGAAATTAAATGCACAAGGATACATACCATTCACATAGTCGCCTCTGAGAAATCTACCATATATTGTAGATGAATCAATATCATCAAACACTCTTTGGGGAAGCAGCCTTAAAATAAGCAGGGGGCAGAGGTGGTCAAAGAGAGATTTCTCAACATTAGTTTTGTCGACTGAACTTTTAGATATATTTATGAAGTTTTCATCCATCCTACAATAGAAAAGACATCGTTGGTGATCAATATTCTATATTTTTGGAAGATATAAGTTTTTCTTACCAATGCAAAATCACATCAATGGTGAGTATATAGCTGTATTTTGGTTTGGTGCTACAATTTCAGATAAAGCTTACTTACTTGTCTTGTTCCTTCATATGTGATAGTACATGCAGAAGGACCATGTCCGATGCATCTGCCAAATGTTCACTGATGCAACTAAGAAACCTAACCATGATGGCATTGGATGGCTCCAAAAACATCTTATCAAGCAAAGGTCCAATTAGTGAACCCCAATTTTGAACCTGTAAGAAAAAACAAAAGTCAATCAAAAGGCAGACAAATCTAACTGCCTAATTATAGCTGGCACAAAGCTTAGGTCATCACAGTAATTCCTATGCGAAGAGTTCTAAGCCCAAACACAAGAATTAGATAATTAAAAATATATATCGACTTGGAAGGGGAAAACGAACAACCAATGCCTTAAAACGTTTGTATTGAGGGTTCAGAGTTAACAGTTCAGTTTTGATTTTTCATTCGGTAGTACTAAAAATAGTTCATGACTGGTGCGGCGGTGGCTATAGATGCACCTGGAAACTAAAAGAGAATTTGTTTCAGAAATAGAAAACATGACATTGTTGTACTTACACTTCTAGCCCACTTTGGAATCAACTTTAGCACTCGATCGCTGTCAAAAGTCGAACCTGCAACAGTACAAGAAGATGATGAGCACGCAATCGCCAGAGGAAAACTTAATAGGTAGTGTCCGTTAGTAATTCAGTATCAAACTAGCAGTTATTTCGTTCACGTTTCACATTCCAGTAATTTTATCTCTTATCCATCTTACATTTCAATTTTTTCTTTGGATTGTGCCTACATAAGACAAATGTTCACTACAAGACGGAAAACAGTGAAATGTATTATCAAAGTTATGTATAGCATGCCAAGGGTAATGAGATGGAAACTGAATACCTTTCGTGGGATGTCCATTACTTTCTGAAGTGTCCAAAGCTTGAGTATTACTAGGTATAGAAAAAGTGAAGATCAGAAGCAGAAAGGACTTTCTAATAATAATAGAAAACCAAATCCGGTTGGCAAGTAAATATCACGTATGAAGCATTTGTAAGGTTACTTTTACAAACTTAACCTAAGAACAATGTGTATTTCTTATTTGGGGTAAATGGGAATAAAAAAACAACTATGCATACATGAGGAAGAGAAGAAAAAGAGACAAAACACGATACCTAAGACAGGTCAGCAACATACATACAACATCTGAATCCTCCTTATGATGTTGAAGGACCGCAAGCAAAGTTTCGGTAGCAGATGATTGTATGTTTCCATGGGTTGAATAAACTAGTGTTACTAACTCCGGGAGCACGAAAGATGGCTCTGGAAGAAAAAAACATGCATTGATGGCTTGATTCTATGAGACAGCTGAAAATAGTATCATATGAACTATAGGTGCTATCGAGATGTGGAATAACAAGTCTTGGACCACATAAATTTGGGCCGTCACAAGTTTTCCTCATCGGAATAATCGACATCAACATAAATGTTCCTTATAACAAAACACTGATCTACTTTCAGCAAACTAAATGAATTTCATTTAATAAAGTGAAGAGAGACTAGATCTAGAGGTCATATACGGAATAAGATTTGCAATACCAGAAATTGATAACGACCACAAATAAAAGCTTTAAGAAATACTTGTGTACAAAGGCAAAAGAAGACCAACCAATTGATTTCAACAACTCTGAAGTTTGTTTACGGATATAAGTTTCCTTGTCTCCAAGGCACTTTAACAAGCAGTCTGCAATTTCTTTCCTAAAATAGGTGCAGAAAATGAGTTATTATTTCCCAGGGCATGCGATGGAAATATAATCAAGGAACTAAAGAAAATGCAGAAAAGATAGAAAGAGAAAATTCAAAAAAAAAAGATAACTGATTCTATACCAGGGGATATGAGAAGGAAATGACTCTTTTGACATGAGAATTACTTCTGATATTACATCTATAGAATTCAGCCTCTGCACAGTAGTTCCAGAAACAAGGCGTTGTAGAACTTCACTGAGACAGCTATTATCTGCATTTCTGGAGAATGTTTCTTTAAGTCAGAAGACAAACTTGGAACCGTGACTGGTAACTAGAAAGCTACTTTATGATTTAGAAGCTAGCGGGAAAGCAAGAATAGGCATACCTGGAACAGTAGTCTGCCAGGAGGACACTAACAGCTTTGGCCGCGCCATCCCTTTCGTCAAGAAGGTGAAGCAAGGATGGTATCACAACGTCCAGGCACATTGTATCAGAGAAGCTGTCTCCGGACTGAGATTGTAGCTTAGAGATGACTTCTTTAAAGATAGCTACAACGGCTTCGGATATCTCTTCATTGTTACTACGAAGCTTCAAAAGCAAACGAGGAATATAAGTAGTAAGACAATCTCAGGGGTATATATATTATTTGTCAAGATATCAGGATATGGTATAATCATAGCTGCAATCGAGCAGAACCAAAATTATGAGTATCATAATGAGGAGAAAGTAAGAAAAGCCTAATAAAAAAATTCTAGCGTGTCTCATTCCATATTCAATAAAAATGGGAAATATACCTGATGTAGAAGACAAGGCACAAGCTTCATTCCAAACTCTGATATTATGCTCTCAAACTTTTTTCCCTCAAAGCGGCCCAACAGAAGGCATAAACAATTTAGGAAAAACTTTTGTGTCTCTATTCCACCACTCTTGGTGTCAGAACCTCCCTGAGGATAACTTTCTGAATAATACTGCATCGTTTTATCATTATTAGCTTCCTGATGACTCAATCAATTTGGAATACAATGATAAAAGAAAGAGTAGAAACTAGAGAAACATTAAAACCAGTACAAACCCAATCAAACTGCAGAACACTAACCAGAAGTAAAACAGAAAGGTAGTAAAGTCATTTTTTTACCGATATAGCTTATACAGATTTCCAGTGTGAATAAAAGACTCGGAGCAAATAATCTGATACGGTCTATCATAATCCCACCCACAAACGATGTAAACATATTTCATTAAACTTCAAGCAGACTCTACTTGTATATTTTACTTGAACATTTATATCTTCTTAATAAACAATAAAACTGGTATATCTGTCTACTCCTAGAGAAAAAACAGATCAGGGAACTTGAGTATATGCAGCAGATTCAGAAACGGACACAATAGAACCCATAGCTAATTGGCAGTACAATGTTACAGTATGGAATCATTTATCCCTAATCCCTATCACAAAATTTGAAACCAAAAGATTTTCGATTATGTCTAACCTTAATACCAGACAAATACTGCTCCAACAATTCCTTGCTAGTCTTTGAGAACTTCTGATCTTCCATGTGGAGCAAGACACTGTAATGCTTCCAACAAGAAGAGAGCAGTAGAGCTCCACCTGCAGATACATCCATAACTGGATTCCAGATACGAAACAAACAAAAGAATGATAAGTAAGAATCATAAACAGAAATGGGAAAGAACAAGGACAGGGTGCATTAGTCAGAGACCTGCCTCCTTTTGAGAGCCACCATGATGCTCTTTTAACTCCTCTAACCATTTCAGCACTTTGTTTAACCCCTTAGCATGAAGTAGTCGAGTTTTCCTGTTCCACTGGAAGAAATTTTTTGTCAATATTACTCGAACACAAATCGGTGGATAACTTCAAAATGTAAAAACACAGATCAAGCATCTTTCAATGAATCAGTGAACATACAGCAACGAGACACTGTACAAGGCGCATCAGCTCCTCCAGGTGGTTCCACAGTATACAATTCGTCTCACTGGTTGCGTCTTCAGGTCGAGAAGTTTGCTTTATTTTCTTCTCACTAATATTAGGTATCAACGCAACCGGTTGATGAGACCCCGTAATAGTGGCGGATGGCTTCGGTCTGTTTGCTGGAGCATCATTACTCTTCGCTAATGCTCCAGTAACTGACAGCAAGCAATCAGCAGCAGAAACAGAAAGACGAGATGGCACCTCATATCCATCCTGCAAAACGCTAAACAAAATAACAGCTCAGAACTAGGTGGAAATGACTATGCTTAGTGACTTGCTCCAACTAAGCACGTTAATAAGTTAAAATAGATAACCAAAAACAACTGGGACCAACAGATAAGTTGTATACCTTCCTTTGCGTACAATCATCACCAAGTGAGGCACACAAGACGAAACAATCTCCACAAACATTGAATGTTTCTCCCAAATCCCTGTCAGCAAACAAAGCACATAAACCATAAATCAAGTGAGCTACCGGCATTGAATCCATAGTAACAAGAATGATTGCAATGCTCACCGTTCCAAAAACCTTGATCCCCAGTATCCTCGGACTCCACAAGACTGCGGATAAGCAAACACCATCCAAGCGCTAAGAACCTGTCCTCGTTCCTCGAAATGATTTGAGAAAGATTCCTCGAGACGCCTTGAAAGAGAAGCTCATCTTGAAACAGCCAGTTTAGAAGAATCATAGCTGGGCTGCTACTGTGCTTAACATCCTTAAACCTTAACGTCTAAACAAGCACAAAAGCACCAAAAAAAATCAACATTCCAACAATCAAGCAGGGCTTTCGCTAGGGTTTAAGATATTATTTACATGTTCGATGATTGGTACAAGGAGCTCATCCATGGCTTCGTCTCTCTCAGCAGCGTCTTTAACGGAGTTTTGCAAAAACCAGAGTGCCTCGTCGACGGAGCCTAAACAGCAAAGCTATCAGATAGATGAAGCAAACATATATATATATATATAAACACGAAACGGAATCGCAGAACGGTTACCTGACGAGACATTTTGAGAATCGAGAGAGAGACGGGAGATAGATTCTCGTAGCTTTTTAGGGCGAGTTGTGAGAAGCGTGCTCATGAACCTGCCTACAGTGACGGAGACCAACGACTCCGGCTCTGATCTTCGTATCAGTTCCTCTTCCGATTTCTCCATCTCGGTTTCAGCACAGTTTGTGAATAATTGGCGATTCCGATTGGATTATTCCGTCCAATTTGATCCACTCTCGCGGAGAACGACGAAGATTTGGGCTCTGGATATTTCCCGCTGCATGATAAAACGACGCCGTCGGCGCACAAAGTACACGGCACCGTTTTTTATGTTGTAGACTAAAAACGACTGCGTACAACGACTCGTTGGCATTTAGATTAAACGGCGTCGGTTTTAAAGACCTAAAGCTTTCGAACATGGTTGATTGGGTTTAAAAAAAAAATACACAACAGGCCGTTAATGGATTAAAGAGAGGCCCAAATCTTGAAGGAAAACCAGAGAATTCTCTTTTCCCTCTGCCCTAATTTTCCCATCAGAGAAAAACCTACCCTTTAAGATAAAAAAATTGACAAATTGAAGAGAGATCATGGATACCGTATTTAGAGAGAAGCTCGAAAAAGAACACAGAGAGAGCAAGGAAACTGGGAAGGTGAAACTCGAACGAGAGAAGAAAGACAAGGAGGCTGCTGAAAGGCAACGCCAAGCCGTTGAAGCTTCTCAAAGAGCCAAAAGGCTTGAAGCCATTGAATCCCAGATGATGAAGGTAACGTAATCATTCCTCTAATCGTTTGGATCACTCTCTCAAATGTATATTAGAAATTCAATTTTTTTTGTTTTTCATTAGAGAAAATTAGAAAACCGTTAATTAACGAGGATCGTAATCTTTTTTACTCTGATAAATCTTTACATTGGTTAGGTTGAGCCTGCTGAAAGGCAAAGAGAAGCCGTTGAATTCTTTCAAAGAGCCAGAAGGTTTGAAGCCATATGTATGTTTTATCATTTAGAAATTCGATTTTCATTAGAAAACGGATATCGTCATCTTTCGTCTTAACCTTGGTGAAGAAAAAGAAGAAGAAGATGACATACGTAGAGTAGGTGGAGATTTTATTATAAAAGCCATAATACCTCCATGGATGATGAAGACGAATATGCCGCAAAGGGTAGCACTAGAGGGAGATGACAATGTTTTTGAATGGGATGATGATGATGAAGAAGGTGCTAAGTTGGAAATAGGAGACGCTCCTGGTACAGCAGGTCTGTTTGTTTGAGTTTACTTTTTTACTCCCAATTCTCGCCTTATTAGTAACAACAACATATTAGTTAGTTCGTTACAAGGAAGCTTAGCTTTGTTTTTGTTTCAAGTAGATAATTGCTCAGAATAGAGAGAGAGAAAAAAAGGCAGTTTTCTTTATTGTGCAGAGCTTCAACACAACACGAAGTTACTACTTTTTAATTGGGATAAATGCTCCTAGTTTAACTATAAGAGTGAGGGCCACATAATGTTAAAGAAAGAGAGTTTAGGTTCCATGATATATAAATAAAAAAGGATTATATTTGATAATCAGTTTGGTTACTTTTCATTTTTTTCTTAATTTGCAGGAAACTGTAAAAGGTTTATTTGGAATGTGAGAGCAGACAAAGAGAAGAATAAGAAGAAGAAGACAACGGCTGATGGGAAGAATACTGAAAGCTAATGGATTAACCATTGATCATATAGAATAACGATGGTTTCAGTGCGATTAAGTTATGGTTATGTCAAGTGTTGGTCTCTGTGTCTTTCCATTTTGTGTTTATGCAGCAAGACTCGTCTTTTATAATATAAATTAGTATACATTTTTGGGATTCTCATCATCTAAACCCATGTTAATCAATCGTTTGTACATTTTATTTATTTATTTATACTTGTTGAAGCAGACAAAAGGTTGGACAAGATTCCATTTAAATGCATGATAGTTATCCTAGACGACCAAGAAAAAGATGACCAGAGCCATAGTTGTCATCGACAGGATTCTAGTTACTAGCTTTGTTCTCACCTTGTTTCTGTCTCTCGCCTCTTTGGGCGTTGGCAAAATCTTAGAGGAGTAATACGAGGGAGTATCATCACACAGCTGACTACTGAGGCTCAGAGCCAGGTTTACTATCGTCTTTGGCGGCCGGTTACTCAAAATGCCTCACAGGAATGAAATCTTCTTGACATTGTATTAGCACACAGCATCGATGATTTCTTTCTTCGGTAACTTTATATTTGAGAGTATTACTGAATATCCTCTGTGGGCTAGATTAAGCTCTAGGTAGAGTAAATTCCACCTGATTTAGAGTTAGCTAATTAGTTATTACTCTCTGTTTTGAAAGTACAACTACGGTTATACAAATATGATATATCTGATCTGTTAAAAATGAAGAACAAATTAAAATTAACCCTTATTTACCTTAAATATTACAAGACTATATCATAGCCTTATTTTCATTTGACAACATTAAATAACTAGCCAAAAAAATCAATTGAAATACTGAAACCAAAATCTCGAATCTCCTTACCTAACCATATCTCGGTTATATCTCCTACTGCCGATAAAAACTCCCATCTATCAATTATTCTTTTTTGGGCAGCTATCAATTATTTAGATTACATCTATAATAATAATAATCCAATTCTGTAAAACCGAGAACATAAAAGTTTTTATGACGTAAATTATTCACGTTAGAAAGTTAAGAGCATCACTAAATAAAACGAGTACATAAGCTTAGTATTTTATTTTATTTTTTTGCTTAAAACATAAGCTTAATATTATCCATGTATAAAAACATTAAGATCATCACTTTCATGTAAATATTGTTTTCATTTTTAACCATAAATCAAACCCAGACCATGGAATATGTGTTTAAATTTAGTACATCATCCAATTGTGAACGTGTGTTTCTGATTTAGTGTATAGTATTTTTTTTTTTTTTTTTTTTTACGTCTAACGGTCGATTTAGTGTATAGTATTTCTGAAGCAAACTGCACCCAATCCCATGGTATTGTTATACTGAACATATATTTTTGAAACACACACTAAATTAGCTCCACAAAACAATATTAATATCATTGTCATTCCATAAAAGCTTCTATTTTTAAGTTATCAATGCTAAACCATGCAACAAGATAAATTTATATATAAAAATCACTAAAACAATTAATATTTTTAAAACAGTTAATAAAATGCTGCATATAACTATGAACTATAAAATCATATTAAACATCAAAAAATATTGGTAAGAGTAAAAGAATATATACCAAAACTATATATGATAAATTTTGAGCAATATAAATTTTAAAGGAAACATCCGTGCGGACACACGGATCAGTATCTACTACTATATATTATAATTCGTGTAGTTTCTCTTTATCAGTAAAACTCTTTTGATGGACAAGGTCTATATAATATTTTACCCAACAAAAAAAACTTTATGCTAATTTACCAACCATAAAATAAAACTGGTTACAATATTTATGCAATAAATTAGGGATGATAATATCATTGTTTTTTGTTTGAAAAAACGACAATATCATTGTTGATAAAACTTCCCATGTATTAATTTAAAAAGAAAAAAAAAACTTTCCTGTAAAAATAAAATAAAACTTCCTTTGTATTAATTAAAAAAAATAAAATATATATATATCCTCTGTAAAAGCTCAAACTTACGTGGTCTGTTGAACTATCAAGCAAAAATCATATATATATGTAAAACGTATTTTGTAATAAACAAATGTAAAATTTTAATAACATATATATTTTTATTTTTGTTGTTGTCAAAAAAAAAAAATTCCTTTCCAATCTTATTTGTTTTGGATATTTACTTAACATATTAATTCAAATTTGAAATCTGTGGTGTTCGTACCAAACAAAAAAACTGTGGTCATACTGAAAAACTAAACCCAATTTAGTTTTTGTACATATGACACAATAAAATGCTATAATTTATCACATGACATCATTCATATATTGGTTAAAATTGTTTCTTAAGCTAAAGGCCTCACTAAGTTACAATTACGGTGGCTAAAATGACAAAAGTCACATGTTAACGTCTCATATCTATGTTGCTTTTCTTTGTCAGAAAAAAAAAGATATATGTTGCTTACGAATTTATGGGTGACAATGTAAATGTATAGGAGAGAACTCTCAGAGAAGAGTAGATGAAGCGGTGCTTGGAGTGGGACAGGGGTAACCTCTTTTATACGCTTCACCAGAGATAAAAGTCTCTCAGCTTGAATCTGTAAACGGCATGGGTGTGTCGAATGATGACTGTCGATGACCTTGACAATCAAAACGGATATAAATTAAGTCTGATTGACCGAGGAACGAGGGAAGACCGTACGGACCAATGCTAGCAGCTGTTCACTTATGTCAACTTTGTATTCAAGCAATATAAATGAAAACCTTGGGGAATCGTTTTCTCTCGTCCCCGACTCTCTCTCTCTCTCTCTCTCTCTCTCTCTCTCTCTCTCTCTATAGTTGGACAACAAAGGCAAGTTTCAAATGTGTTTTCTTCACAGACTTTTTTATAGTTTTTTCAAGTTAATATTAGATCTTTGGTAACTTTTAATAGGTTTTCACAATGGGGTTGTTAATTTCTTAAGAAAAGTCTAAACATGCACATTTCATAGGTTACCCTAACTAGCTCTAATTAAGCTTACAAACATTGCCCTAACTAGCTTTGCCGAAACTGCACTAACTGCACTCGGCGTTCAGATCAAAGGCAACCTGTCGTCTTGGTTTCATATGGGGTTTGTAAATAAGTTGAAACTTTTCTTCACAGATTTTCAAATGGGTTTGTGTATCTCTTAAACTTATTTTCTCATAGGTTTGAAATAAGTTGATTTTAATCGTTTTTCTCGTAGGTTTTAAACTTATTTTCAAGCAAAGATACTATTTTATGAAAAGTCTGAGAGCTTTTCAAATGTTCTCTCTCTCTCTAGCCTCGAGTTTCTTTCCTTTCCGTATGTACTCTCGTATTAATGTCTTAGCTATTTTGTTTTGCAGATCAACAATGGAACAAATTGACCCGATCATCATATCATTGCGAAATCATCAGAACCAAGCGTACACTGGTCTACTCGGAGTAGGCCCTCAGCTTTTCCGGGTTTCTTTCCACACAGGGATGAAGGGAATCTGGATTCCAGGAAGAATCCACCGTGTTCCCAACCAGGTACATGCCTATGATGGAGCTGTGTCACCCACGTACAACGAAGCTCCTGGTAATATATATATCTTTCTTGAAGTAATGTCCATGTCTTTCTATTTCCAATAAAAAAAACTGAGGATTGTGTGTGTTTGGGCTTTGTCGTATAAGGAACGTTGGCCTCGATTAGGTTGCGAAATGGTGCTGTCACCATATCCGGGAGGAGGAGAACCGAGCACATGATGTTAGGACCCATGGGAAACCTTGTTATGGTTGGTCCACAAGAGTTCGTAGTCTATCGAAGGGTCGTTCCACGTCAGTTTTACATTAATCTTCCCTATGATGGGTTTGTGGGACTTGGATTACCTCTGCCAGCCAATATTGATGCAGTGGGTGCTGTTCCTATCTGGTAATACCTTTTACGTTTCTTTTATTAATTTTAATTAGTTACCACTCAATAGTTCATCATTGATGAAAACTTAGGTGGCCCAAAACTCCCTTTTAAATATAAGAAATGACACGTGACGTCTCCATATCTTATATTGCGTTTGCATGTTTAATAATATGAACGCTTAATTATTTGTATTTTAGGATGACACTGATGAACCAGGGTTTGCTACGAAGCAACCTGTTTTGACTTTACCAGTGGCGGAGCCGGAAACCTTTTTTACCGGGGACATAATTTTTTTTCAAATAATATTTACTATTAAATAAATTATTTATATAAATAAATAAATATTTATTATTAAATAAAGTGATAAACAGCTGGTATTTTTAAATAAATATTTTTATTATTTATATGATTTAACATATAACTTAAATATTTTTAATGAAAAATGTATATGGTATTTGTAAAAAAAATAACCTAATCATGGTTCATGAGGAAATAATAAAAACCTAATTATCTCATCAAAATAGTTAACCCATGAAAAATATATAAAAGAGTTATTGAACAACGAAAGTTAACAAACCTCTTTAAATTAAATACAAAAATGCATTGAACATTTTGTCATAGATAACATTGTACATGTAAAATAGGAAAGTACCAATTATTTATTACAAGTGATAAATATGAGATTAAAAAAAAAACTGAAATGGTGAGATGTGAGGCTTGAGCGAAAGTTTGGTGAAAGCAGAAAGAAAATTTCAACGGGGACAAAACAAGGTGATCTAGTGAAACTTTGGTTAATTACTTAACGATTTGGATAAATATTTTGTTTTATCTGGGGCAGCTGCCCCCCTCTCCACTAGCGTAGCTCCGCCACTGAAATTATCATTTTCATGGCAACGACGGTGGACGCCTAATCTTTGGAGGTGTCAGTCAGGAACATTACGAAGGTCACCACCAATATTTTGATCTCGTCGACAACTCTAACCAGTGGAAGATTCATATGTATTCGGTTTCGGTTGCGGGTCGTCTAGGTAACAATCACTTGTTTAGTTGAAAAATGATTTTTTTTTTCGAGTTATTCTTGGGTTAGGTTCACCAAAACCAATAGGATTTCATTATTTAAAATTCGATATCTTTTAAAAAATAAAACAAAATATTGTCAAGTTATATTATGTTTTTAAAATAAAAAAATAGTAGTTACAGAAAAAATAATTAAAATTTTTTTTTTTAACGTCGTCAGCAAAACACTAAACCCTAAATCCTAATCCCTAAACCCTAAATCTTAATCCCTAAATCTTAAACCCTTGGGTAAACTCTAAACCCTTGGGTAAACTCTAAACCCTTGGGTAAACCCTAAACCCTTGGATAAATCTTAAACTCTAAATAAAAACACTAAACCCTAAAACTCTAAACCCTATGGTTTAATGTTTTGTTGACGACGTTAAAAATATTTTTTTTGTAATTACTACTATTTTTTATTTATTTCTTTTTACCATTTAATTTTAAAAAGATAATATAATTTGACAATATTTTGTTTCTTTTTTTAAAAGATATCGAATATGAAATAAAATAATTCTATTGGTTGGTAGGTTCACCCTAGAGGGTGAACCCAAGAATAAGTCTTTTTTTCTAGTAAAGTAACCAAAATTATATGACTTATTCTTGGGTTCACCCCTTAGGGTCAATCTAAAGGTTCACCAACCAATATAATTGTGTTATTTCATATTCGATATCTTTTTAAAAATGAAACAAAATATTGTCAAATTATATTATGTTTTTTAAATTAAAAGGTATAAAGAAATAAAAAAATAATACTAATTACAAAAAATATATTTCTGACGTCGTCGGCAAAACGCTAAACCCTAAATCATAATCCTAAACCCTAAATACTAAACCCTAAACCCTTGGATAAATTCTAAACTCTCAATCAATATCACTAAACACTAAAACACAAAAGGGTTTAGGGTTTAGAGTTTTAGTGTTTAGTATTTTTTATTTAGAGTTTAGGTTTTGTCCAAGGGTTTAGGGTTTACCCAAGGGTTTACGATTTACCCAAGGGTTTAGGGTTTAGGGATTAAGATTTAGGGTTTAGTGATTAGGATTTAGGGTTTAGTGTTTGCTGAAAAAAAAATTAATTTTTTTCTGTAAATACTATTTTGTTTTACTTTTTTTATTTTAGAAAGGTAATATCAGTTGCCAATATTTTGTTTCCTATTTTAAAAGATATCAAATTTGAAATAATGAAATTCTATTGGTTGGTGAACCTAGAAGTTCACCCTAGGGGGTGAACCCAAGAATAACTCAAATTATATTATCATTTTGTTGCAGCACAATACTGTGATAAAGTTCTGATAGACAGTGGTTGCGAGTACATTTAGGGCATGATTAACGTGGGGACTTAGGAGAGTGCTAAGGGGTGAGCTCCACCGCAAGAGAGGAAGAAGCGATGCTAAAGACGTCAGATCAAGCGTCGAGTCTTGTACTGTTTCGCGGGTTCCACTGATACGTGGTGGCCCGCGATTGGTTCTTTTTAATTTTTTTTTTTAAAATCAGACCAAAAACTAAAAAAAAAAAAATTAAACACCTCATTTGGGATGTTAGGGTTAATGGTGCTTTTACAGGTCTCCCGTAGGTATAAGGAGTATATTTACTTAAAGTTAATTTATAATTTTTTTTCTTTTCTAATGTAAATATTTATGGATTCTGATGTCTTGTTTGCAACTTGTTTACTAGCATATTATCTACAGAATCAACCGACAAATTCTTGGTCGAGAAGTAAGTTATATTTGTGTATATATTATAGTATATTTTAAAATAAATTGCTTAACACTAATATATGTTTGAGTGTATGCGTATAATTTTTTAATAGGTACCCCTTTATGGACCAACAATACTTACTCACGATGAGGCCGTAGGTATATATTAGAGTGGCCCCATGTGTCATTCAACTTTATTGAAGGTGATGAGGATGCTTCTTTAACCATCCCTCCACATATTGAAGGTGATGAGGATGCTTCTTTAACCATCCCTCCACAGAAAGTAAGTAACAAAAGCTATAATTTTTTTCTTTTGATTTTTCTTTTTTGGAGATATTTTGTTTGATCACATATAGCTTTTGTAGTACGTAATTGCTGATGCGGATGGACGATACATCTCGGCTTTCCGAACCTTTGGTGTTCGAACCTGGGGATGAGGCATACTCGTAAGTCAAACATTTTTAATTTTATTTTAACATTATGGTTGTTTAGATTATATTTTTTGAAGACTATTAATACTTTTAATTTGATACAGTGTTCTAGGTCCTCCATGGCTCCGTCGATACCACACTGTCTTCGATTTTGGGCAGGAAAGGATTCGCTTTGCTCTTGCTGTCCAATAAGCTTAATAAGCTTACCTTGTTTTTATGGTTTTATGTTAAATGACCGATTTATATTTTACGGTTAAGCATTATGGTTATGGCTGTGTAATAAATATTTACGACGCACGCTTTCTATGACTATTTTTATTCATGCTTCTTTTAAGATAAAAGCAAAGTTATTTATTTGTTAAGAGGCGGGGAAGGGGTGAATCAGTCAAATGTCTTCTAGAGAAAATAGGATGATTTAAAACATTTGCGGTATTTCAATTTTGATCCATATCATCAAATCATAGCGAATGAGAGAGTTTCGAACCTATCTCTCACCGGAAGTTTGTGCTCTTCTCCGAGCTGTTTTGATCCGCTATTGAAAAATGTGCTTCAGAAACTGCAAGTCTCCTGCACAAGGTTTATCGTACGGATGCGACAGTTGCCGTTGTTTCTCCTGATCTGCACATACACTTGGGAGATCAAGAATCAGAGTATGGTTATTTCGGAAGAGAAAAAAATTAGTTATGTGTGATTGTGGCATCCAAGTTGAATCTTGCCTGTCACTGAGTGTGGTGTTGCCAGTTGCCTTCAGCTTCCCATACCAGAGAGGTCTTTAAGTTTCTTGATCAGAGAGTAAGGCTGCGCGGTTGCTTTTCTTTTATTGTTATATCTTTGTTTCCTATCAAATGTCCATGCTTGATTTTTTTTAAAAATATGTTTGCACTATTGAAAATAGAACGAGTGTTGGAGCTTGTTTATAATGTAAGACATTTTCAGCAGTTTTTCTTACAGTATATTAAAGCACATATTTTTGTTAATCTTAAGTGAGATTCGATTTTAGATTAAAGAATGAAAAAAGTCATCATTCAAGACACACCGTAGCTAATAGGTACATTATAATTTCTATACAAATTTATCAATTTTATAAGCTGGGCCAGGCCGGGCCGAGCCTAAGCCCCTTGGAAGGAAACATTTTAATAGGGCCCATCTTATTTTCGACTCAAGGATGAGTTGGTATTCAAAGTACACGGCGTCGTACGTCGTAATAACCTAGGGTTAGGACAGAGAGTCTTTAAGTCTCCTGCTCACGTGGCTTATATTCATTGGCTCATTAACTGTTTGTCATAAATCATTTTAAGAAAAACTCGGACACTCTCTCGCTTCGCTTCAGGATTTTCGCCGCCGCCTCCTCCGGTAAGATTCAGATATGGCCACCGTCACAACCAATGCGCCGCCTAAATCCTTCTCCTTCTCTGTTTCCAATCCTCTGAAACACCTAATCACCAACTCTCCATCTCTCTGCTTTCCACATCGCAAGAAGCACCAGCGTCTATGCCTATCCATAAACGCCGCCGTATCGTCACCGCCTTCAACCGACACCCGAAACGCACCTTCACCGGATTACAGAGTCGAGATCCTCTCCGAATCCTTACCCTTCATCCAAAAATTCCGAGGGAAGACCATCGTCGTCAAATACGGCGGCGCGGCCATGACGTCTCCGGAGCTCAAAGCCTCCGTCGTCAGCGACCTCGTCCTCCTCGCGTGCGTCGGTCTCCGTCCGATCCTCGTCCACGGCGGAGGTCCCGATATCAACCATTACCTGAAACAACTCAACATCCCAGCTGAGTTCCGCGACGGTCTTCGCGTGACGGACGCCACGACGATGGAGATCGTCTCCATGGTTCTCGTCGGAAAAGTCAACAAGAATCTCGTTTCGCTGATCAACGCGGCCGGAGCTACTGCAGTGGGGTTGTCGGGGCACGACGGTCGTCTTCTAACCGCACGACCGGTTCCTAACTCAGCTCAGTTAGGTTTTGTCGGAGAAGTTGCAAGGGTTGATCCAAACGTGTTGCGTCCCCTCGTTGACTACGGTTACATTCCGGTGATTGCGTCTGTTGCGGCGGATGAAGCTGGTCAAGCTTATAACATCAATGCAGATACGGTGGCGGGGGAGCTCGCGGCGGCGCTGGGAGCTGAGAAGCTGATTCTGCTGACTGACGTGGCGGGGATCTTGGAGGATAAAGATGATCCGAGTAGCTTGGTGAAGGAGATTGATATAAAGGGAGTGAAGAAGATGATTGGAGATGGGAAAGTTGCTGGTGGGATGATTCCGAAGGTTAAGTGTTGCATAAGGTCTCTTGCGCAAGGAGTGAAGACGGCTAGTATTATTGATGGGAGGAGACAACATTCTCTGCTTCATGAGATTATGTCTGATGAAGGTGCTGGAACTATGATTACTGGATGAAGTTTTGATGTAATATATGATCTCGATCATCAAAATCAAGTTCATCTTTTTGTATTTGGTAATGTCAATGCTTGTGTGGTTAGTTGAGTTAATCTTTTTCTCTCTTTGGAGACAATAAGGATAGTTGAGTTAATCTTCTTCTTTCTCTTTTGCTTGGCTTTGTTACTGTTTCTACATTCTGTCAAACTGTCTGATTCAGTCTAAGAGTTTTGCCATATGTTAGATCCTTCATGATTTAGTTACTTCCTGATTTTAAGTTGCTTTGGTTAGTTCCTGAGGGCTCTATAGCCTATAGGAAAGATAAACAAGTCCTGCCTAAGTGGTTAGGTTGTTTATCCTATAGACATCATGAACATAACTGTCAGACCTGTATACTACCTGATCAGGCTTTTATTCACTTGTTCGTGGGTTGGGCCACATATTACGATCCATAGAAGTGTGTATACATGGTGTTAAAAAAAAGGTGTGTATATAAGTAAGGAAAGATAAAAAAATTCAATATAATTAAATAAATAAATATAAGAAAATAATAAAATATGTTTGTCGATTTTTTAAAAAAGGTGCATAAATTACTGAATCATAAAATACAAATATTACATATGTTTATATTAAAAAAATATTATCAAAAACCATATTGGTTGTGGGACACAACACAGTACCTCTATATAGAAATATGTATTGTGATTAAATATTTAAAATAATTTATTTTTAAATACACGATAAATGAAGTAGAGGTTATTGGTTGTGGCATTTTATTGGATTTAGAAAATTTTCTAGATTTGGAAATCTTTGATAAATCCATTGATTTTAAAATCAAAATAAGTGGATTTCATAAAAATTTAGATGGATGTCAAAATCAAATAAGCAGATTATTAGAAATCAGCCGTCTGTTTGACTGTTTATTTTCCTTGGGCACAAGATGGATGTCAAAATTTCGATTGTAGACTTCTGTTTTTTTGCAGTCTATGCTAATGGGAAGCATGCAAGTTTTTAGATAAACCGTGAATATTAAAACAAATACTAATGGGGAAGTCACATTCTTTGAGAACTCAATGTAGCATTGTTGAACAATTGTTGCTTCTTTCGATAGCTTTACGTTTTGGAAGAAAGGAATGATATCCTCCTGCCAGAAGATTCCCTTGTATTCCTTTTCAGGTCACAAACGGGTTTCTCGCTTTGCTGTGGTAAATGTATGGTAAACCTGTCTTCAATCCCAATTCCAAGTGGTCACAGATCACATAGATTCATCCCATAAAGTCATGAATACAGAGTATGAGCTACATAAACATTACAAGGGAAAGGAGAAAGTGAGTACCTTGATGCACCAACCAGCCCACATATCGTCGTAGCGAACCAATAGGCTGACCACATTGGCGAATCTAGGTACAGCAAGACGGTGGCAAGTGCCCCCATAAAAATTTCAAAATTGCATAATATACCTGAAGTTTTAATTAATTTTCCCAATTAAATATCATATTTTAGCCATGTTTTATGTTTACATGTGATTTGCCCCCATTAAAACAAAATTCTACATTCGCCACTGGCTGACCATCACCCATGAGACCAAAGTACATAGCTGGTCCAATCAAATCACGGTCGAAAGCCAAGTGCATTAGGTGCCGTTAAAACCACTGTCGCAAGCCAAGTACAAAAAAACTCTTGCACAATTTGATAATCAGATGGATGTCAAAATCAAACTTGTTGACTCATTAACCACGAAGTCCTTAGTCATAGAGCTTTGAGTCTGTTTATTCTCCTATTTATACTTGACAGATTTTGAGTTTTGCAATGCAGATAGTTGATGATTGGCTTAAGAAAGATGAAAGCATTGATATTTTGAAAAGATGACAGCAGAAAATCTAGACTTGAAAATTATGTTTAGATTTATTTGACATGTAAATTTTACTTACATCTTTAATGAGAGAAGATACATTGCCAAGAAAAGCTAACGGTAAAGTCAACATGTTGCTGTATGAGTGGATCAACACATATTCCTGCTATTCAGGAAATCATGAGGAAGTAAACTGGGAACGAACCTAATGTCACGGTAAATCTTGATGAGGTTTTATCTCTAGGTGGTGTGGCTTAGGTCTGTTCTCGTGCACATGTAATATAATATGTTTTTTAAAGAACTCGAAGAAAACCCAATAATACAAATCCAAGTAAAATAACAAGGTTCACCTTGATATTTGTTCCTTTGTATTTTGATCTTAAAATCACTTACAAATCCATTGAAATATAGTTTCAAATTAAATCTTTAAACAAATCCTTGTAATTGAATAGCACTTGATTTCAAAATTTATTTTAAAATCACAAAACCATAACACAATATTTGAATATGAATTTTAAAATCATAAAACCAATAACACTAGATTTGATTCCGATTTCAAAATCCATTAAAATATATAAACCAATAACACCCTGGAAGTTTGTTTAATATGTATTTTTAATCTAAAAAGCCTAAATAGCATATATACTTTAATCTCTCATCCATATGTTTCTATCTTTCTCTTTTATTTCTCCTACTATTAATGTAGAAGTTGACTGCAAAAAGTTGACTGCATGGCTAAAACAGCTCTATCACATATTCACATCTCTGTTTTTCTCAGACAATTGTACTTCCTGAACTCTAGTTGCTAATGAAATGCCTTTCACCAAAAAGAGAGAAAGTAGAAAGAGTGTAGTATCACTTTACACCAAAAAAAAAAAAGGTGCGTGGTATCATCTCTTTTAATCCAATTAGTCACATTCTCAGCGAAAGGTTCCTGTTCTGCTCATTTGGGCCTAAGTTTCATTCTTAGGCTTCCTTTGATCCCAATGTTTTCTTCTCCTCTGTGGTCTGGCCCAATCAAGGAACACCTGAATCCAAAGCATACACTCTGAAGGGTATGATTTGGCTTGGCCCCAGATAGATACTTTAAACAGAGTGGTGGAGCACACGAGACAGAGATGGTAGGCTACGACGAACCTTCCTTTAATTACACTGCCACCGACTTGTGGACCCACGAATCTACGCAAGTTGCGATCTTTCAAGGACCCATTTTTAATTCCAAAGTCCCACAACTTGCTCTCTTTTTTAAATAGCTTTTGTCTTCTTCTTCTCTCATTGAGATGCTTTTCTTCTACTTGATTGGCTGAGTTTTCAACTGTAAACTGACATTAACTGTATTGCATCATGTCCGAACACTAAAACACTGTTGTGTAAGATCAAAATTAATTTTCTTTTCTGTCCTATTCGAGTTGCGGAATCTCAAGAATAAACCCATTGCACTGATTTCAAACTTTTGTTACTTTTCATGTCCTAGTAATACCAAAAGGATAGATTCTTTCAAGATTTTTAGATTAAACAAAATCTTTAATCAATAAAAAGAAACAAAGAACATTTTATTTTCATCGAAACAGATCATGTCTTTTTGTATTATCATAATAATCATCATCATCATCAGTGCCCTATCTAGTGAACGCATCACACTACCTTTCAACCGCGAAAAAGCCAAACAATAAAAAAAAAAACAAAGAGCAATGGTTCATGATCGTCAAAATGGTTCCCCTCTTTAGCTTACAGCGGAGAAAAGATGAAAGGACTCTTTGTTAACTGGACTTCACCGTGTCCAGAACGATCCCTCTTGTTCTCCCTGGTGCTCCCCCGTTAATTGAAGATAGATCCAACACGATCCTGCTCACCAAAACACGTTTCATCAACAAAAAAACTCTATAGAGAAATCAATAAAGAAAAGTCAAGAACTTACATGTCATTCTTGGTTGCTTCTCCTGTTTCTTGAATCATAATCTTATCTTCCATCTTTGTCACTGTGTGCTCCTTGGGAAGATTGATCCCTTCTACTGCTTTCATCAAACAATCAATTAAGCTTACTTTTCAACATAATTAGTATATACAATTATGTCTACTCTTCTGTTTTGGTATTTAATTACCTTCTACACCATTCACAGGAGCGTCATCGTTTATCCCCAAGAGATTCTGAGAACAGAGAGAGCCATTGTTGTACATCATCAATCAAACTGCTTTAAGAGGATATTTATGCGAGTTACATTACCTTGAGGTTCTTGTAGCACTCCTCGAGGTTGTCATTATACAAGATATGTTCAAAAATGCCTGAGGACTTCCCCGCTTTGATCTCAGCTTCGGCGTTTCTAAGCCGCTTTTGAATCTGCTCCTCTGTCTCAGTTCCTCTGTTATATTTTTAACACAAACATTCAAAGATCTGAAGAAACAACAACTCTTATGGTTAAAAAGTCTTTACCGAGCACGGAGCCGATCTTCAAGCTCCTTCATTGAAGGAGGACACACAAATATAAATACCGCATCAAGAGAACTTGACTTCACAGACCTCGCTCCTTGAACATCAATGTCAAGAATACATCTCTATACACACACAAAAAAAGAAAGATAAAGTTAAGTCATTTCAAAAAGATCATCAGATTCATGAAAAAGTTATAATTACCTTTCCTGAATCTGTTACTACCTCAACAGACTCAATGCTAGTTCCGTAGAGATTACCATGAACAGAAGCAAACTCAAGAAACTTCCCGTCATTAATCTCTTTCTCCATCACAGTTTTATCAGTGAAATGGTAATGAACACCGTTCTTCTCCATACACCTCGGAGATCTAGTTGTGTGGCTCACGGAGAATCCAAACATCGAAGGAAACTCTTTCATGAGCATCGTTATAAGCGTTCCTTTACCAACTCCGGAAGGACCGCTTATGACTATAGGCTTCTCTGCGTTTCCTCTGACTCCTTTGCTCCAAGCAACAACCTCTTTCCCTAAGAGTTTCCTTTGTTCCCGGACAAAGAGACTGTCCACCTAATGTCAAAACGTTCAGACACATGAGGAAAACAAACAGACAAGCAAGACTGATGTTTCTAGATACTAACTAACCTCAAGGAACCAGATTGAGTCATCGGAAGCTGAGCCTTTTTTGATAACCAAGATCCGTCCTTGTTTGAGAACAATGGCGGAGTAGCCTTTACAGGGCTTAGGACCTGTTCCAAGAACAGTAGGACTGGACCTGAAACACACTCCAACATTAATGGAAGCAGAAACAGCAGGAGGAGCAAGATGGAATCATAGAGAACACACCACTTGTTGGTGGTTTTGTCATGGATCTGAACTCCAAGGAACAATGGGTTCCCTTCATGACTTCCACCAATCACATACTGCAAAAGATAAACAAGATTAGTGTTCTAAGAATCATTCAAGATTAGTTTCACATTCTGAAAACATTATAGGCTTACGGATCGATCCCCAATTTGGACAGATGTATCTCTGTCTTCGGATTTGACGCCAAAACCATTGGTGTGTTGTCCATTCTCCAGATGATCAACAAAGAAAGCTGCTGCTTCTCCCTATCAACAAGAAAATCAAAAGAATGTTGAGAAAGCAATGAAACAAAGAAGAGCAACGAAGTGAATCGCGCCAAAAAGAGGCTCACCATAGAGGATTTAAATGCTTCCAACTCAGCCTGAGCTATGGGCACAATCACAAAAACAAGAGATCAAAAACACACAAACAAACAACAAAACAAAGGTTCGACCTTTCTCGTGTTTTTTTTTTCAAAACCCATTAAAAAAAAAACAAAAACACAAAACTTTGGAAAAAACGTAAACACGGATCTTAATGAAAACAATCTATTGGAACAAAAGAAACCAAACCCATAAAGCATTTGTTCGTTACCTTGAGGAAAGACGAAAGCTTTTGGATCGAATTGGAGCGAGAGGATTGTGTATTTTTTTTTATATTGGCAAATTATGAAAAAGAGGCAGAGGAGAGAATTGAGAAACAAGTATTGTGGGGTGCTTTATTTGAAGAACAAGGTATCAGTTTTTATGGCGAATTGATATCTCTCTGGAATTTGATGTGCAATCGTCGACAAGTCCCAAGACAACTTGGAGACAAAAGCGGCCGTGACGGTGTGTGTGACCCCTCCTAGGAAATCTCGGAGCACCTTCTTTTTTATAATAAGGTTATAGTAATTGTTTATTCTAATAATAATGTTTAATTACTGTTTTGATTTTCACTAAAATGGTTAAGACAAATATTCAAACATCACAATACTAAAATCAGCATATACTCATCAGCTAAGGTGTCCACGTCCTCCAATTTAATCAGCCAATCATAAAGTTCTCCAACGCCACGTCACTCCTATGAGTCGAGTAATTTATGTGGGCTACATGTTAAATGGCTCATCGTTAATGAGCCCAAAAGAACTCAAATCATGTCACCGTCGTCTCGGCTCTTCCACTTCATTTGAATCGATTTGACTCGCTACAAATTTCAGTTTTGTGTATTAATCACCAGATTCACCACCCACTCCTACTCATCAAATAACATTCTTGAATCATATATTCAATTTTATTCTTCACCCAAATTCGTTTCTTTTTTTTTAAATCAATGGATTAGCGACGCAATCAAAAGCATACCCCTCAGCCGCGTGGATCCCGATACTGGTAACGACGGCTGAGCCACATAAACAGCCAAATCAGGTTCAAAATTGGATCAACGTCCTTGATCATTTGTTTCATTTGATAGATAAGTTTACAGCAATCAAAGCATTGTACCAAGTTAAGCCAAAAAATAGTTCTTATTTGAGAGTTACGTTCTTCGCAAAATTAATCTTTTATTGATCTGCCTCTTCTACTTCTTCTGTGTAGGCTGGTTCTGAACAAGAAGATATTAGACATACAATTGCTAGAGCTGGCATCTCGACATGGCGCTGTAACTATTTATTACCTTTACTTATGCCAGTCTTTTTTATAATTGGGAAAAGTTACATTTTTATCTCATCGTGAACCAACCTGTCTAGCAGGAGAAGAGTGTCAATCAACAGAACGTAAATCAACGGAGATCACCAGATGATGCTGAAAGGTTTGCATTGTGGCTGTCTATTAGTTTAATATTTTTACAAGGTTGGAACTAATCTATTTTATGATTGGAACATTTGTTTAGGGAGGCTAGAGAAATGGTGCTTAGTCAAATATTGTTTTCCCACTCTCTCGAGAGAAGTAAGTCCCATCTAAAATGGTTTGAAGTCCATCTACTTTTCCAGATTGTGGTAATGTATTTTTTACTATCGTTGCTCATGTTTCCCTGTTGGAACCTTTAAAGAGTGCCTAGAGGATGTTATTTTGAGGGCTGCTCAAATGGAACAGATAGTTGAGAAGGTAAGAATCCAGTCACCTTTTCATGTCATAGTTCACCATTTTTTTCACATCTTCAAGTTTCTACCCAGTTTCTCTGGTACTCCACACATCTGAGAGACATTGCATTACTCTGTTTGTTTTCACTGGTTTGTGAGGAGTGGTTTAATACTAGAGCGGTTTGTGATTTATGGGATTACTTTCCATCTGTGTCAATCTTTATGATCTGGCACAATCTTTTTGTTGGTCTCTTATTTAAGCTACTTATGCCCTTGAAACATAATATACTTGGATGAATAAATTTTCTTTTCAGTCTTATCTTCGTTATTCTAAATCCCTGGTTTGCATCTCTGGAAATTAAGATTATATTTCTGCAGTTACTGATTTGAGTGATACATTGATGGATTGGATGGTAAAGGACATACTCAGTATATATATATTTATTATTTATATACTTCCGTATGATACATCTCCTTTTGGTAAAAGCTATAAAGATATATATATCTTTACGACTTGTCATCGTAAGTCTTTCCATTGATGTTTGCTTCATGAGTCTACATTTGTGTTTCCTTTTCAAAAGCTTAGTTCATCGTAAATATAGGTTTTTATCCTTCATGAATAAATTTTAACTCTCACTTATTTATCTGCTTGGCTTCGACTGATTCTATTATTATGTAAACATGTAGTTTTTCCCAAATTCGGGTTACATGTCAGTTGTACAAAGTTAAGGAGACAACAAGGTCATGGTTTCCGAGGGCTACATTTCTGCACCATTTGGAGATAATAGCGCTTCTTCTTCTACTGCTGAATATACAAAAGGCTGCAAAAAGCTTTTCCTGTAAACCAGAGTAATTTACCCAAATTTGATTCATCTCAATTTGGTCAATCGGTCTGGATCTGAAGGTGGTTCAAAGAAGCATGCTGAGAATGGATTTATGACATAAGGTGGCTGTAATAGCTCAAGCAGTAGAGCATGAAAACAATCATGGTAATTTCTTCGACTTTTGAATCGCATGTGTGAGCACTTTGATCTTTTTTTTTTGGTTAAGCACATTAATCTTTTCTTAATTTACACATTATTGTGAATTGAACAAATTTGGAGGGGACAATGTCAGTAGAACCTGATGTTAAATTCGATTATCATTCTTTGCTTCGTTCAAGCTGTTGAGTAGATAAGGTATTTGATCATTATTTTGGGTAAGTGAAAAAGATGTGGACGCATACGCAACCTAGAAAATGGTTGTCAAACTGTATACTAATATGTGTTTATGTTTGACTCTAGGCATTGAAGATGAAAGGAAGGTCTTCAAAAACACCACAGAAGAAGTAAGTCACAAGATTCAAACACCACAGAAGAAGCAAGCGACAAGACTTGAAAGTGGCGACTACAATGTAAGAAGAAAACTAAAGAAGTATTTGTAATGAGAGGATTAAGAAAGTTTCTATGGTTTGTGTGTCCCTAAGGATTCAGTTTGATTTGTTTTGTTTTCGTTACCAAAATGCTATTATCATACTGGTTCATTTAGTTAAATACAAATAGATAGACCGAATAATATTACTTCAAATCAACATTAGTTACTCAAAGCTGACTTAAGCTACTTTATGTATATAACAAGATAAGTTTTAATTGGGATCTAAAAATATAATTGTGTACAATATGATTACATTAGATATATAAATAAAGACGATTTTATACGATTCCAAATGTAGATTATAATAACTAAATTCAATTTGACAACAATATTAAAGTGAATGTTTGATTTTAAAAACTCATAAATCAAACTAAAAATATACATTTACTTAACTAATTTTTAAGGGATAAGTGTATGTATTTTCTTGAACCCTCATATCATATTTGAAGTTTTGAACTGAAAGTTATTCATGTGTCATACATATTTGATGTTAAGAGATTTTTTTGTTACAATTTAGATGATGTTTTCAATTTTTGATATAAAATTTATTATTTTAAGCTATTTTCTGGATGGGTCTAACCAGCTAGAGCAACTTTAATGGTTGAGTTCCTAAATCACGTATCTAAACAATACATTACTACTATTTCATTGAAGAACTAAAGTTAAAACTATAAAAACAAAAGTTGCACCAATAGAAAACAGACACACAAGCATAGAAAGTTTAGGAACGGTTCTAAAAAGTCTTTTATTAAGAAACTTTTGATCAGTTTTTAACTTATTTTCCTTTTTCTAATATTAAAAATCTTAAAAACTCCACCTCCTCATACACACGTTGGAGGTGTTTTTACAATATTGAATCAATATTTGGTCCAGTTTTTTAACATTGAATTGATAAATTATTTTTTCTTTTACTTTTGTTCACCATCCCATACATATTTTAGATAGTTAAAATAATTATTTATTGTTAAAATAATTATTTATGAGTTATACTCATATTTAATTAAATTAAACTTACTATTTATATTTTTAGAACAGAGGTGTAATATATGGCTAATACATATCATTAGATGCAAAGATATTTGTATAAATTATCCGGGCGTAGTCCGGACAAAATCCCTAGTATTTATATAAATTCTTAGACATCCACATCTTAAAAACAAATAAAAATAGTATGTATTAATATTATAATGTGAGACTTTTCATTTGCTAAAACTTTTCATTTTTGGAATTTTTTGGAATACTTTAATATTATAATACTAATAGATATACAATAAAGAAATTATTTGAGAGATATCAAATAATAACACTCCACTCCAACTAGTAAGAATAAACCAAGCCGTGTTGGTGGTAATGAGTTCTGGCTGGAATTTCTGCTATATGGGTTCAATTCGCCGTGGTCATCTAACTGCACTTTAATTGAAATATTGTAAATCTAGATGCAAGATTTAGTAAAATTAGTTTTTGGATCTAAAACAGCTTTGGGGTCCTCCTGTTAAAAAAAAAATTATTCACTTCGTTTCATTTTAATTGTCGTTTTAGGTTTATGCACATGGATTAAGAAAACATATGATTTTGTATATTTTTAAAACAAAAACACAATTATCTATACACCTAACCATTTTTCATCCAATTGAAAAATAAAGTGGATAATCTTATTAATAAATTTTGCATTGAAACTTTAAAGCGACACTTATTTTGAACAGAAATTTTTCATTATAACGACAATTAAATCGAAACGGAATGACTAGTACAAATGATATGCAATACTATCGTAAAGGCATAGCAAATTCAAAACAATTACTTTTTAAAAAAACTTTATTCCTCATACACATTTATTATTGAGATACGAAGGAGGTATTAATATTTTGAAATTTGTGTCAACTGGTATTTTAGTATATGTATTTCATTTGAAATTTAAGTGGCACTAACTTTACGGAAAGATGGAGTAACTTTTTCAACTTTTTCTAATGCTAGTACAATAAATATGATCTAAGAATAATTAAGAAATATTTACCCTCAGAGACACAAGTTGAGTTTACAATATCACTAAAGGACACATTGTTTACTGAGCACACTTTATCATGTTAGTTTTACTAAGCTGATCCTCAACCAAGTGACATCTTCAAGTAACTAGACATCTCATCCTACTAACCAAACTCGTTACCCACCCCAACTAACCAAAGAGATTCCTAACCAAAACCGAAATCTGATTTTATCTTTTTACAAAATCGATAACTTTTTAACTTTTTTATAAAACCTTATCGCTTCTTCTTTCTTCACAAATCCATCGCCGGTGAGATGAACCATAATTTCTTTCTCCCCGATTGTTTCTAGATCCAGAAATCAAAACCTGAAATTGGATCCAAATATCGACTTTCGGAAGCCACGTCTCTTCCATTGCTCATCTGTTCTACGAATCTGTATTTTGGGTTTTCGCGTTTCCATCGTGAGCGATCTTTGTATCCAAGCCTCGGAAATCTGGACAGATAAAATCCAAATAGAAGGTTAGCTCCCGCTTCTTAAACCACTTGATTATGTCTGTATGTAACGTGAGTGTGGATACAATGGTGGTGGTTGGTGGAGGTGGCTACTCGAGTGGAGGAGATGGTGGTGGATATGGTGGAGGAAGCGATGGATACCGCAGTGGAGGCGGTGGTGGTTATGGAGGTTGTGGTGTAAGACGTGAGGGTAGTTACAGTGGTGGTGTAAGTGGCTCCACGCGTCTCCCGTCCACGCATCTTATGTCCACGCATCTCATGTCCACGCGTCTCCCGTCCACGCATCTCTCATCCACACATTTCCCGTCCATGCATCTTTTTTTTTGTCCAAAATGAACTTCCATTTACCTCAGGAACCACAGACTCATTCTCTACATATCACCAAACACATCTCAGCCATCTGCACTTAAGAAACAAAATAATCAAAATCATGAAAATTTTACCCCCTAAGACACAGTCTATGTTACCAATTACCTTTAGAGGCACATTGTGTTGGGATAACATTTTTCCATATCAATTTGTTCAATATTTTGTACATGATACTTAGGCTCGTAAATCCAATATACGATGTCCACGATAACGTATCGACATTAAATCTGAACTCTAACATGATTTTCCTATCCACAACAATTTGTCCACCATAAACACATCCACATGATTTTTGTCTACCAAAACATATATCCACCAATAGATTATCCCTGAAATTAATGTTCATTTATTGCAAACAACCAGAAACGTCCAAGTTATATTTGGTTTATTTTTTTTAAACAAATAAATTTCTCGTTAGCTTCAAGAAGGGGCATTTTCGTCTCAAAATAGAAAGGCCCTACACATAAAGTGTGTTAAAGACACAATGTGTCTTTGTGAGTAAAGAAAAGACAAAATGTGTCTTCCCATGTAAGTATCTCAATAATTAATTTTGATTCGTTGGTAACTTGGTAAGTCACGTCCAATCATTTTGTGCTTTATACAGTAAAATAATGCTGCCTTAAATGTTTTGATACGCATAGTTAACCATTGTACATTTAATGACAAAATAATATTTTAATATTTTATGTATATAATATACTCCATATATTTCTAAATAATGCATGTTATACCATTTTTTAGTTGTTTTTAAAAGATCAACATTTTAGATTTTCTATGTATCTTTAATAATAAATTGTAAACTTTCGAAAATGTTAATTGACAATTTCAAATTTATTGATTTGTTATTGATTTAAATTTATATAAAATTGTTATAATTTTTAAAATTAATGCATTGATAATTAATTGTTTTTTTTTAAAATATTTGTGAAAATTTTAAAATAGACATTATTTAGAAACAGAGAGAATAATTATTAAGATCACACCATTCTAATTTTAACTCAATTATATGTAATGTAATACGTGTAGACTATGAGTCTATAACCTGCATACGTACATGGAGGAATCAGGAATATTGTCAAAAAAATATTTTGCTATCTAAAGTTAATTATAGATTAACGATTGATTTTTTATACATTTTGGTTTTTGAGATTTAGATTTTAAAATTTACAGCTGATCAGTTTTAAAGTATTTTATTTGAAAACAAAATAGATATTAAAGTGTTTTCACCTTTTTGATGCAAATGTGAAGAACAAAAACTGTTTGATGACAAACATTCAAGTAAACAGACTAAATAATAAAAACCAATCAATACATCAAGTATCCTATTTTCTTACAGATAGATGGTAGTTTTTATTTTATAAATTGATGCATAAATCTTGCGATTTTAAAATGTAGGTTTTGATGCTGCGAAAGTACAATAATGCAAAGATCTCGTTTAATCTATGAATGCTCGAGAAACTAAACTTTTTTAACTTCGTTGATATCTCTATATATCTAATAAAAACAAGAAATAAAAAGAGAATTATTGATTTTATTAATCAAATCATAACCTGAATACAATTCTACGCATAAGAAACTTATTTATATAAAAAATAATAATTTTAAAACTATTAAAAAATTTAAGATAGTTCTAACTAATTAAAATAAATATCTAATCTATAATAATAAACTATATAATCAGAATATTTGGTATATATCCAAATATCTCTTTGCATCAGGTTTTAACCTTAAAATTAATATGAATACATTAAAATGTTTAGTTTTCCACACAAAAAAAATAAGAAGCACAATTTTTTTTGTTCAAAAGAGAAGCACTTATTTAAATACCGATTCGTCCAGTTTAGATGACACGTCGGTCATTTAGTTGTCACATCATTATAGATGATGATAATGGTTACTACGATCATTTTCACTATTCGGAGCTTGCATAGGTTTAAAACTAATGATAAGATTTAAATCAGCTTCTTCGAAAGGCAAGCCAAAAGCGGTAGAGACTAAAAGAATTTCAGACGACTAAACAAAATGGACCACAATGAGTTAACGTATAGAAGAGGTTAACAAAAAATATAATTATGTAAAACGTGAGACTAATGTTAGACAAAGTCATACGAGATTGGTTATAAACATGAGAGGTGTCCCCAAAAATTCAAAGTTTGAATAACATGAAAATGATTTTGACCAAACCATCAGTCCTCCAATTTTGAATAGTGGAAAATGGACAAGGACATCAATACATAGTTTTGTCCTCGTCCTTCTTTTTCCTGTACCTTGTAACATTCTCTTTTTCGCTATTCCATTACCTTGTATAGAATAGTCCAATATGACCATTTGCGCAAAGAATATTATCCATGATCAATAACTAAACATTTCTAGAATCTATATATCCGTAAGACGTGTGAAACCCTTTAGTTCTTTACTTCTTTTGCGTGTCAAACTCAAAAGAGCTGCAAATTTTTCGGGCTATAACTATTTAACTACAATAGTTGAACCAATGTTAAAAAAAAAAAACCAAATACTAGTTGACTTAAATACGATTTCTTAATCTAAAAAAGTACAGTTATAGTATCTTGCGCTTGTCATCTCATAAACTGGAACGGTCCTAGTAGTAGCCATAGTTTTTTTTTTTTTGCTCAATTGTAAATATCATTAAAATAAAAGTTTTAGGGTTACATAAGCTTACTTTGTGAAAATTTTGGCAAAAAAAAAAGAAAAAACAAGATTTACATTAGAGGAGAGTCAATGAGAAAGTCTCATCGAATCCAAAGTTGCATAAGAGAATTATATTTTTTCCTATGTCTTCTCGCACTAATGGTGTTGCGGATGTCCCTGTCGATGATGTTGAACGTCGTATGGGTTGGGGCGAATCCGTTGAAATGCACAGCTGAGTTGCGCTGTCTCCAAATGTTGTAGAGCAGTGATTGAGTGGCGAGCTTCTTCAGTGTTGATGGCAATTGGGAGGTGGAAGTTCTGGTCCAAGACAGTAGCTCACTCCAAGTGATGGGGAGAGCCTGTTGACGGTCGAGCCTCGCAAAGATCAACCTCCATAGATCGGTAGCGTACGTGCAGGTGAGAAAAAGGTGGTCTCTGGACTCTTCAAACCTGTTACATAAGCAGCATGTAGTCTGAACGTTTAGGCCCCAAGCTGCCAGCCGTAGTTTAGTCGGGAGTCTGTTGAGATTTGCAAGCCACATGTTGAAAGTCTGACGGGGAACAGCGCCTGAGTACCATATCGATTTAGCCCAGCCTTTAATGGTAGAACGTGGCCTGAGAGCTTTCCAAGTCATAGATGAGGACAAACCACGACAATCTTTACCATCAACAACCCAGTAGTAAGAATCAGGAAGCGTTGTCTGTTGAGGGTTGGTGACGGTCGTTAGGTGAATCTGAAGAGCGAGCGCATTGTCGGATCGAGGCTAAGCCAGTAACCAGCCGGTGTCGGTCGTTGCGTCTCTTACGTGAGCGTTTAGAGGAACTCTCAAGTCCCTCGGTTCCCTTGGCCCTAGGTAGGAGATTTGTTTACCAAAAGGTGTCCATGAATCGTACCATAACCAACTTTGAGCTCCATTGTTTACTCTGCATTTGATGAATTCCTCAGCAAGAGGTCTCAGTGATAGAATTGAGTTCCACGATGCAGAGAAAGTAGACTTCTTCTCCAATGACCAAAAACTGACGTTCTGAAGGTGAAGGTGTTTTTGCCACTGGACCCAGAGAGAATTCAATTCCGAGAATAGCAACCAGATGAATCGAAGACAGAGAACTTTGTTCCAATCATTGAATTTATGAAGGCCCAAGCCACCCTCTTCTTTGGGTAAACACACGTCAGACCAAGCGACCTTAGCTGTCACTCTGTCATCAATACTTCCAGACCAGAGAAATATACAGCACATGGATTCAATCTTCTTCAAGCAGACTTTAGGGAGAATAAAAGTAGCCATCCAAAAAGTCACTGTCCCATTAATGACTGTAGAGAGTAACTGCAGTCTTCCAGCATAACTCAGCATTTTAACTGCCAAAGACCGGAACGTACTCGCTAGCTTTTGCAGCAGAGGATCATACTCTGATATCCTAAGTTTCCTATGCATTAGAGGTAGTCCCAAATATCTAATAGGAAGCTTACCAATGGGATAATCATACACAGCGAAGTCGTTGGTTTCCTGGTTGTTGAGCCCGGCCAGGAAAAGCTCTGATTTGTCCCTGTTAACATGAAGATCCGACCATCCAGCAAAGTCATCTAGAGTTTCATATATTGCATGCAGAGAAGCAGTCCCTCCGTAAAAAAATATAATTACATCATTTGCGAACATTAGGTGAGATAAACCAATATCTTCAGCTCTTGGGTGGTAGGTAATGTAGCCTGAATCGAATCTGGAGTGTAGCAGTGTAGAGAAGACCTCCATACCCAATACAAAGAGATACGGCGAGAGGGGATCGCCGTGACGCAAGCCCTTTGTGCTTTTGAAAAAACCACCAGAGACGCCATTAACCGAGACAGTGAAAGTCGGGGTAGTTATGCATTCCTCTATCCATTTTATGATCATATCAGACACGTTGATTGCTTTAAGTGCTGCTAGGATGAAGTCCCATCGAATCGAGTCGAACGCTTTTCTCAGATCCACTTTAAGCATGCCCCTCTTGTCAATATTACGTCTATTGTAGCCATGAACCAGTTCTGTTGCTAAGAGAACGTTTTCAGCGAGCAGTCTCCCTTTGATGAAAGCTGATTGAGAGGGAGAGATGACGTGAAAGAGGATCTCCTGCAGTCTCTTGGTTAACAATCTGGATATTACTTTGTAGAGGGTGTTAACACAAGAGATAGGTCTGAAATCTTTGGTCCTGTCAGCGTTTACTGTCTTAGGTATGAGGATCAGCGAGGTAGAATTTCATTGCTTGAGCAGGTTTCCAGATTTAATGAACTCTTGGATTGCATCCATGGCCTCTGTTCCCATAATATTCCAAGCCCTCGTAAAGAACTCTGCCGTGTAGTCATCTGGTCCACTAGTTTTGTTTGCCAGTAACTCAAAGAAAGCATCTCTTATTTCATGCCTTGAGAAACCCTTAGTAAGATCTGTTCTCTGAGTTTGCGAGCATCTAAATGTCATTAGGATGGAGAGGTCTTGTGGGTCAAAGAGAGGGGCGCTTTGCTTAGAGCCCAACAAATCTTCAAAGTAGTCAATGCAGAGTTTCTGAATCTCGATCTGGCCTTCTACTCTTGAGTCTTGATTATTTAGGAGATAGTGGATGTAATTAAATGACCTTCGTGTTGTTATCAGCCTGTGATAATAAGCTGAGTTGCAGTTCCCATGCTGAATCCAGTTTATATGAGATCTCTGAAATAAGTAGCGCTCTTCCGCTTTTGAGAGTATCAACCAAGCATCATGGGCCAGGGATTCAGCGGTGGCATTAGCTTCAGATGGCGAGAGGAGGAGGTTATTTTGCACTGATAGAAGCCGAGTGTGAGCTTCCTCAACTCTCTTTTCCAAGTTTAAGTAGTTTTCTCTGCAAAATGATCTAACTCCGTTCTTGATCCTTTTTAGTTTCTGTGAGATGATGAACAATGCAGAGCTTGAGACATGAATAGAGTACCATTGTTCCATAAGAAACTCCAGGAATAGTTCGTTGTGGAGTATGTAGTTATATAACCGGAAAGGTCTTCTGTCTCTAACTGAAGATGGCTTGAGGACGACACCACATACCGTGTGGTCAGAGAAGTCAGGTTCACCAAACATAGCCATCGGTTCTTGCATAAGAGACAGCCACTCATCATTTACTAAGACCTGATTGAGCTTCTTGGCGATGAGGTTTGTTTTGTTTTTGTTCGTCCAAGTAAACTGTGGGCCATTGTATGCCAGGTCGCTGAGATCAGCCTCGAGGAGAGCTTCTTGGAACCGTCTTGTTTTAGTGTCGATGTTGAGAGATGTTGGTCAAGAATATTCAACCGGGTTGAGCGTTTGGTATTGAAGTCCCCCAAAACGATCCATGGCATGTTAATCATTGTCAAATCATCTTTCAAATAGATAAGCTCCTTCGATAACTCCTGCCTCAGGTCATCATCATTTGAAGCGTAGACAATAGTAATGAAGAAGGCAGACAGTTGGTTCGGGAGCTGTACCTGAGACGTGATGGACTGCAGTGATGTGTGGAGCACTGTGACTTGAACTGATGAGTGTCACACCACCCAAATTTTACCGAGCTTAGAGAAATTGTAATTCTCTGCAAAATTCCAACCAGGAAGAATACTATTGACGAATTTCATAATCTTCGGTTGCTTGACATGGGTTTCTATAATACCCCCGAAAAGTGGTTTATTTAACTTCCACCATTTTTAAAACCTCTGCGGTGACTATAAACATTGAACCCGCATACATTCCAACAAAAAAGGTCTATATACATAGGGATTAGTGGTTTGAGGGTGTGAACCCCCGATTCTTCTTCTTGCTTCTTCTCGAAACAACCTTGATGTAGTTCTGGTGATCATCATGGTAACCCATCACCAGAGAAAGTGTCTGATGATTCATGCTCAATTCCAGATGATTTCTCATCCTCTGTCTCGGTAGAGTTACTTCGGATCAGCACATTTCCATTAAGCTTCTCGATTGACGTCAGACCACTGCTGTCTCCTGCCAAGATCTTTTCAGTGGAAATTGACACGTTAGGAAGAGCTTTAACCTCGCAAGCCCTCCACTATTTAACTTGGGGCTTTGGCCTGTGCCTTCGTGATGGTGCTCGATCCTCCTCCTTCTTCCTTGATCTTGTACAGTTCTCAGTGGTATGAGAGGAGGAGTTGCAGGTTGAGCACGATGGCGGCGCACACTTGCATCTTTTTGTTGTATGTCCAATCTCCTGACATTGTTGGCACACCGGTGGCATCCAGGGGCTAGGGACCAGTACTCGAGCGATGTCACCCGAATCGAACTACACATTGACCGCTTCTGGGAGAGGTTTCCTCGGTCTATAACAGTGAAAACCTTTGCGACATCGAGAACCGTCTTATTAGCGGTATTCAGGTGTATGTATTTGGGGTGTCCAACCAGTCCTGCAATGCGTTCCAGTCCATCTTCGTTGAAGAATTGGAGGGGAACGTTTTGCAGCTCTAGCCAAATTGGAGCCGAGGTGAGTTCAAGCTTCGTCGGAATGACTCCTGGTTCCCATTTGTCAACAAACATCGTTTGGCCCTCAATTTGCCAGAGACATTGCTTGATGACTTTGTTTCTAGTGGAGGCGTTAGGAATCCTGAACAAAAACGCAAAGCCCTCCATTTTTGAAACTGTGATGTCTCTGTAGTTCTTGCTCCAGATCCCATTTACGATCTTGTAGATAGTTCCTTGAGAAGGAGGGCCGTGATAGAATTGAACAAGAACAAAACAGTCCCATGATTTTTTATGTTTCTCAATCACAGAGTTGGGGATGTTGATGCAGACTTCACCGGAAGGTAGTGTGTATGGCGTGCCCTTCTTCTGCAATTTCTTTCCCATTCCCTTGGCCTTGTCGCACCAAGTGTCAGTTTGGTTTGTCGGGGTGAACTAGTGTCTATCTCCGCCTTCTGAGTTTCAACTTTTTCTGAGTTTAGTGTCGTTGCTGGTACAGTTGAGTTCACAACCTTCACAGTAGCGACGTCAGATGGGATGGTCGGCTCTGGCACAGTTGATTCAACAACCTTCACAGAGGCAACTTGTTTTGTAGATTCAAGGAATTTTCAATCCGGTTCTGAAAATTTGTGTGCTGAGGGCGGAGACCCAACAGCTCGAGTTTCTTGAGGGATTAGCTCAGGTGGAGATGCAGCATCGGTAGAGACCGGCACCGATTCTAGTGGAGGAGAAACGGAGTCTACGGCATTGCTTTTTACAGTAACGGCCGGAGAACTGGGTTTCTTCTTTTTCTTTTAGGATGATTTTTTGGGTGGTTTTTTCTTCCCCATGAGGAGGGAGGGACTGGCTTTGTGGTGGAGGGTGAGGACCGACGTCTCGAGTGACGTCGGAGAACGACAGAGAACGCGGTCAGCTTGACGGCGAAACATATCCCTAATCGTCTTTTTTGGAGGCGCGTGTAATCGCGTGTCAAAACGTATCCGTCTTTGGGGGCGCGTGTAGCCATAGTTCTTACCTAACCAGAGCTTGAACTCTCTGCCAAACAGATGTTACCATGTGGAAAATCACACAATTGGAAACAAACCAAACTGCCAAATCTGGATAACACGTAGTCGAAGTCTTGGGGCACCAAAATTCAAATGGATTAATTAGAATAATATCTTTTTTTTGAACGACAATTAGAGTAATATCAATCTCCAAGAACATATAGAAAATGTTGGTCATCTGTCAAAAAGAAAAAAGGCCACAAGAAAAAAAAACAAGTATTAACCGGTGGTAGTAGTCCAGTAGCGCTCGAGAGAAAATAAACACAATACGGCGAAACTTTGGTTCGATCTCCGCTGGCCATCCGGACTGTTTTAAATGGCTAAAATGCGTAGAGTGACGTAGGCTTCGTGGGATTAGTTGGTTGACCTCGGTCGTCGCCGAATCTCCACGGTTATTAAAAAAATTAAATATGTGTTAGAGATATTGCTTAGGAACAAAACTATTTTGGATCACAAAAAATCAGTTGAATAATACGAATGAAATTCTAGGAGATGGAACTTGGAAGAAGAGAAAATAATTTTTTCTTAGACCAAAGCGATCTAGAAACCACTTTCAGTATGTAAAACTAAAAGATGATGTGTGACACTAATACTATTAGAATTAGAAGAGACAACGTCGTGGACTAGGACTTGGTCTCCTTATGGATTCTAACACTAACGTGTTTCCAACGTTGCATTCAAGCAGTTGATTTTTTTGTGACGTTGACAAGTTTCTAACTATCCTATTTTCTATTGGTCTCCGTCAATTTCATTATATGACCAGCTTAAGATCCGCGCAATTATACGGAGTGAATGTTATATACAAAACTAATTTTTATCTATTATTATTTATTTGTATTCAATTACGTATTATGTATATAATTAAATTAACTAAAGACATAAATCAAAACAATACATCTTGTTTATTTACAATATTTTTTTGGTTATAAATCAAAATAATCATTTTATTTATTTTATATGGTATATAACTAAATTTTAATGATATGGACATATATAGTATATTTTAATATATTTTTTTTGTCATCAACTTATACAGACTCATACTGACTCTGTGAACCAAACGGAGAGATCTTGATCCATGTAAACGACGAAAGACGATTGCTTCCTGACACTGCGTGCTAGGCCATATGCCTTTGTATTTTTCGTCCTTGGTACATAGATAATCTCTGAATGGAAGAAACTTTCTTTTAGGGCCTTTAAATCTTCTAAATAGTTTGCAAAAACTGGCAATTCTTCTGGTTGCGAAACCATCTTCACCAATTGACAGCAATTTATTGTAAATGTAACCTGAAATTGACGTAAGTTTCTCATGCATTTCATTGCCCAGAGTAGTGCTTCCATCTCGGCATGAAGAGGAGAAAGACTAGCCCGGACATTCCTCGCCCCTAACAGCCCATCAAATCCTTCTAGAGTACTAAACCAACCATGTCCGGAGAAAATATCATTCTCTTTCCAGGAACCATCTGTGAAACATCATCTTCCTGGAATTGACGGTAAAGTCGTAACCTCTATGTGTCGTACATTCCTCTGTTCGTTCAATATATGTGCCTCAGTCCAAAGTGTTGACTCTGTTTCTGCCAAATTTAGCGTGTCTCTAGGATCAAAATCCAGATTACTAAAAACTTTATTATTCCTTCACTTTCAAATATACCATAATATCCATGCAAACTGATGATCATCCACCTGCGGGAAAACTCTCCAGAAGAGATGATCCATGCTAGTGAAGAGAGAGCTTGTTGGAAAAATAGCTGGATTTGATGGCATCTTTGAGAGAGCCCAAACCTGAAGTGCTGGGGGACATTCAAAAAACACATGGTTTATCGATTCCTCATCAGCTCCACACCGTGCACACCGTATATCCCCATGTATCTCCCGCGCTTGCAGATTCTTCTTGACTGCTATACACTTCGTGACCAATTGCCATAGAAAATGTTTGATCTTTGGTGGGCATCGTATCTTCCAACAGAACGCCTTCAATACATCCACCGTGGGTCCAAACATTAATGGTGGTTTGTCTCTGTCTGGGTAAACCCGTTCTACCTGATATCCTGATTTGACCGTATATTTTCCATAGTTTGTGAAATGCAATCCATCCCTATCTACCATCTGAGTTCTGCTCAGTGGTATGCTTTCTATAATTTTCACATCCTGTGGGTCCACCAAAGTCCGAAGTGTCTGCAAATTCCAAGTTTGCGAAGTAGAATCAATGAGAGAATCCACTGTGAGGTCTGGGTAAATACAAAATTTATTATTGAGAATTCATACTCATATGATAAACACAAAATTTCTAATGTGTGATTTTTTGAATGCAAATTTCAAAATTAAAATATTAAGGTTTCAATACTTTTTCAATACAAATTTAGAAATTATCATATTTAAATATTTTTCTATGTTATATAGTTTAATTTTAAGCTATATTAATATATAATATGAATGTCTAGTAAACGGGACTTCATATTCATACGATTTATGATAATTTGTATCTTGTTATTACCAAAAAAAGTTAAGCCATTGATCACAAAATTTTAGGGTGAGACATTTAACGTTTTTAGTAATTTGTAGTCGTTTTAAAAATTCAAAATATAATATATACGAAAAAAAATTATTATATGATTAATGTGGTTGTTTGATATCTTTTAATAATATAAAGTTAAACAAAAAAGAGCTATTACAAAACTTATTATCAAATATTTATTATTCATAATCACTGATTGTTATATACGTTAATCATATTTTCGTAGCTTTTATTTGAGGAAAGTGCAAGAATATTCTTTTGTATACTATTTATCAATTTAATAGTTAGTTTAATTAAAAGTATAATATAAGTTAAGATAGACCAACATATTTTTCTAAGAATTCTAAATTTTATTCTCATGGTGACACATAACTATAAAACAATGTTATAATGGTCGATTAATATACAAAGGATCTGCTCGTCTATCAAACCAAGCAAATTGCACATAACGTTATAGAATTTTAATGATTGTTTTTTTTTTGAACGTTTCGCGTATCAAAAATATCAATCTCGCAAATTTATGATTTTACCTAACTTAATGCTCCAAAAATACATGTGGTTATGCATACACGAAAATGGGATATAAATTCTTTAAAAAACAAGACGGCGTGTAAGTTGTAACTAATCTAATAGAAACGGTACACAATTAGTTTTGGTTGTACTTTACAGTTACACCCTAAAGAACAATACTTAGTTCACCCGGTGAATAGTTAAATTCACCACACTCTTCATAACCAACCAAAATGTCACGTAGGAATAACTTAAAAAGACAATAAAAAAAAAATTTAAATATCTGGAAAAAAAAAGCAATACCGACATTAATTAGCGTCATCTGCAAAATTCTAAAAACCTAAACTCTAAAACCGTAAACCCTAAATCCAAAACACTAAACTATAAACCCCAATCCTAAAATCTAAACCTTAAATTTTAAACCCTAAACCCAAACTCTACGCAATAAATCCTAAATCCTAAAATGTAAACCCTAAAGCCTAAACGCAAAACTCTAAACCCTACCCTAAATCCTAAAATCTAAACCCTAAATCCTAAACCCTAAACCCAAAACTTTAAATCTTAAACCCAAACCCTAAATCATAAACCCTAAACCCAAACCTTTAAACCATAAACCTTAATCTTATTAACTAGCAGATGGGTTTACGGTTTAGAGGTTTGGGTTTAGGGTTTAGGATTTGAAGTTTTGGGTTTAGAGTTTAGGATTTGAGTTTAGGGTTTAGGATTTAGGATTTAGGGTTTAGATTTTAGGGTTTATGGTTTAGAGTTTTGGGTTTAAGGTTTAGATTTTAAGATTTAAGGTTTATTGTTTAGAGTTTGGGTTTAAGGTTTAAGATTTAGAGTTTAGTGTTTCAGAATTAAGATTTATGGTTTAGAGTTTAGGGTTTTAGACGGCGTTAATTAATGTCAGTGTTGTTTTTTTTTCAGCTATTTTTTTATTTTTTTTATATTCGTTTTTAACTACTCCTACAAGGCACTTTGATTGGTTACGAAGAGTGTGGTGAATTTAACTATTTGTCACAGGGGTGAACCTAAGTATTATACCACCCTAAATCGTTTGCTTATGTGATCGTTTATAGAATGAACATACTATGCAAATTTTAAATTTTAGATGAACCTGACAAACTGAAAGAGAGAACTCAAACGTTGGTACGTAAACTGTTTATACAATCATATTTAGTAGGATTTAATTATTAGTGAGGTTTTCTGTTATGATAACCTGCAGTACTTTGGAGTAAACAGACCAACTTTACAACATTACAGAACATTAATAATTCGTTTTCAGTGGTGACTACGATTTGCGTTTTGCCAACATTACAGAACATTTAAAATTTGCGTTTTAGCCAAAACAATCGTATGGAGGAGTAATTCATTACTCTCTTAATAATATTACATAGTACATAGTACACATAATAACTTACAGAACTCACTACTACGGGCTACATACATTTTATTTAATTTTTGGTGTATGTCATGAACTAAAGTCAAACTCTCACTGTCTTATACCATAAGCCATTTAAACGACTTCAGACGATGAACAATATAAATATATTCATTATGTTGCCCAGTAATGTATAGATCCACTAACTATTAGTTTTGACTTTTTAGAAACTGAGTAACTAAGAATATAAAATAACAAAAACTGGACCACTTATATTGAATCATATTTGAAATTTTGTTGTAGGTTTTACATAGTATGATTGCCAGATAGAAATAGTAAGCTTAAAATTTGAAAATGCCATGAAGAAAATATTAGTCTAATCAGGTTGTGCAGTAATTTTTTTTGTTTCAGTTCAGCAGCGTATGATATATGATTAATTAAGATATTGTTTATTTTGTAGCGAAGATGAAGAAGACACGGTTTTTAAACAGCCTACGTTGTAGATTTTACATATCGAGCAGACTTATTCTACACATAGCTTTGATCAAGAAAACCGGTTAAAAAGATTTACAATATCAACCGGTTGTTGTTCTATGAACCAAATAAAGTCGTATGAATTGTATCAATTATATGTTTCAAATAATGTATAATAGGGTACCAGTAGTGGTAATAGTTGTAAATATCCTAGTAATAATTAAAGGTTCATTAATTTAGTTGGCTGGGAAGAGCTATGAGCTTACCACATCAGTTATAATGGCAAACTTGTTATTAGTTTACTAAACAAATGTTTATAATGGCAAAGTTGTTATTAGTTTACTAAACAAATGTTTATTGTTAAAAATGATTCTGAATTAATAAGTAAGGGATATATGTCAACCCCCACCCCCAAAGAAAAAATCACAAAGATTTTCTATCCCATGATGATGATTTGTTCCGTAAGCTGTAATCTGCATCTATGGAATGGGTTAGTTGATTGGGCTCTGCTGAAAATGCGATGATTCGTAGCCCATCTTGACCCAATTGTTTTACTAATCGCAACAAGTTTTATATTTTTTCTCGAGTTTATCTTCCTTTTCACACAAACTATAATCGGTGCTTGATTCGGTGAATCAATGCATACCGTGCCGAATAACTCGGCAACATACTTTACTTCAAAGCACATTTTTCTGAATACCAAAGTCTCTCTCTAGTTTGTAGACACTTGCGGAAGAAACTAGAGCTGGACACGGATCGGATATCCGAATTTTTGAAGGTATTTGTGATTTGTTCGTATGTTACGGATATCTAATTTTTCGATTTGCTTTACTTCGGAAAAATATGATATCCGGAAAATAAATAGATATTTGCGGATATTTACGAATACTTACGGATATCTCATCCACTTTGATTAATACAAATAATCTTAAAAATGTACTACAATTTTATTTTTTAATATATTTTTTTGCATGATATATAAAATAAAAACTAAAAGAAATAGTGAAACTACATATTTTGTAAATTTTAAACTTAGTTAACAATTATAATAACACAAAACTTAAGAAAAATAAAAATTATAATTGTTTTATAATATTTTTCTCTCCTTTTTTATGTAATACTTTTATATAAGTAATAATGTGAATAGAATTTGTCAAATCATATGTTATAAAATAATTATATAAACTTATACATTTAAAGCATTAAGTATAATCAAGATGTACATATATTTATATATTTCCGGATCGGAGCAGATATCCGTTTCCCAAAATTTTGATATTTGTGATTTGTTTCGATTTTAACGTATATTGATTTTTAGTATATTTGTTTTGCTTCAAAAATTTACGGATATCCTAAAATTTCGGATCGAATCGAAACGAATAACAAATCGAATCAAATTTAACGGATGAAATGTCCAGTCCTGGTAGAAACATATTTTATAAACCCTTTATGCCACGATCAAATCTGCATCGTATCAACTTTTTTCTTCTCGAGATATGTATCAGTCCAAGTTGATTTTACTCGTCTTTAACTATTTGAGTAGCTAAGCAAACTAGCAATGTTACTCTAAAACTTTTCACAAAGGGATACAATTTATACAGTATAAAATACTAATCATGTGGGTCAAATATATGAGAATATTATAAGAAACTAATATAATTGAGTAAAAAATAATAAGGGTAGATATGATATAAATTGACATTTGATACGTGCCATTTTGCTACTGGGATCTTCGAGCACATTCAAAAGCTGACGTGTGTATTTTATTTTGGCGGGGACACGCTACCATTCATTTAATGACACGTACGTAACTTTTATTACCGAGAGACACGTGTTAGCTTGTAGCTTGGTCCACAAGCATTATCCCATTTTCGTGGTAGGTCCCCTATTGCCGACACTCCTTGCACTACGATAATTCTTTCCATTTCAAAAGAAAAAATCAAGAGAAATTGATCTATTGCAATGTGAAAGTTTCATGAAATTATTCTTATAAATAAAAAGACTACCCGCTGATTAAAGTCCCCTTTTAATTTTAAAGATCTCTGAAGATGCTCTTGAATAAATAAAAAATATTGAATCGAATTAGGTTAAAAGTGTGTAAAATTAAATTAGGCTTAATTTAAATCAATTAATTTTCCACCGAATTGAATTAGTTAATCAATCTCTTGCTAAATATCTAAGAGAACACGTCTTTGAAAAATATTAATGTAGTCGCTTATTTACTGGACGAACGTAGCTTTCATGGAATAGACTCTGACACTTGTTAATATTTTCACCTCTCATCTAAACAATTCGTTACACAAAATGATTAAGCCATAATCATTGATTATTTATTCTTCCTTGCCTTGGTGTCCTTCTTTCATCGTCTAATTAGTATCATCAAGAGCTCAACTTCTAATCACACAGTCCAGTATACTACTAGCTAGCCACAACTCTGATGTTGACTTTGTACAGTCAAGAGAGCTCATCAACAGAGATCACCACCACCACGAGTACCGATGCTTCCGATAGCCGGGACGAGACTCCACCGTCTGAGACCGTCGTGAGAGATATTCACGCTATGACGACCACCGAGCTTCCACGCCCACAGCAAAGAGGAGGACACTTGTCTCCGACTAGGTCTGTGAACTTTAGCGACGGAGCTTCTTCTGCCGGAGAGAACTTCACCACCGTGAGCAGAGAGTTCAACGCTCTAGTCATCGCGGGCTCTTCCATGGACACCAACAACAACAGCAACGGGAACAACCAATCCATAAGTCATCGTGACGTCATAAACGAGCTGACTAGGATCAGTGAAGATGAAGACGGTGGTGGTGGTGATCAGCATCATCAGGTGCCTGAAGAAGATACAAACCCGTGGGCGATCGTACCGGACGGTTACGATAACCGGGCCGGTTCGGAGAATATTGTGACGACGACTTCATCAAGTGGTCAGAATCGGATGGTGACGGCTGCCTCGGTGCAGAGGGTGAAGAGGGATGAGGTGGAAGCTAAGATAACAGCGTGGCAGACGGCGAAGTTGGCTAAGATTAATAATAGGTTTAAGAGACAAGAGGCTTTTATTAACGGTTGGTTAAATGAGCAGGTCCATAAAGCTAACTCTTGGATGAAGAAAATCGAGGTTAGTTTATAGCAGATCCCATTAGTTAACTAGTTATGTTAAATTTATATACAACACTAGTTATATTGATCTCTTAACATATTATTTTGAGATTATATAGATTATAGTCTTGTAACCCCGTGTGTACGTTAAAATATATTTCAAAGGAATAAGGTTTTAAACTTATATATTATTTTTATGAACGTTTGTCACACATATATTAGAAAAGTGTTTTAAAGCGTTTAATGACAATATATATGTTGTAATATTGATGATGATCGGATGCAGAGGAAGTTGGAAGAAAGGAGAGCAAAGGCGATGGAGAAAACACAGAACAAAGTAGCCAAAGCTCAGAGGAAGGCGGAGGAGAGGAGAGCGACGGCGGAAGCAAAAAGAGGTACGGAGGTTGCTAGGGTTCTTGAAGTCTCTAATCTCATGAGAGCCGTGGGACGACCTCCGGCCAAACGTTCATTTTTCTCTATCTCCTAGCTAAGCGACGTTTCACTCCATCTCCAAGTATTTCTTTTTCTTGTGTATAAATAATATATATATGCTATAAACGTACCATATTATACTGGGAATCAATGTGTATAAATAGAATGTAATATCTATTGTATGTTTTCCACATAAGGTTATTAGCTTACATGTATCGTTTTGTCATTCCAAAACTAGAGCACTAGTTGGGGGAATTTTATCAAACTCTGAGATGCCTGGTTTGAATAAATTGTAACTAGACTAGGATGATTATTCTTTTATACTTTTCATACCTATCCTATTATATTTTATGAAAGTTGAAATGTAATAGTGCGAAATGTGAAATGTGAACTAAATGATCTCTTTTTCAGAGATCTCATATGTGTTTCTTGCTCATCTGGTCTTCTACCATAATGCGTTAATGGGTCTAGAAAGGCTTTCAATGTTTTTGGGTCAGAGAGAGCTTTGATGGGCAACATGCAAAAGTCTTTAGCAATGAAATAATGATGGAAGATTTTCTAGAAAACAAAGATAAATCTCTTAAGTTTATTGCCTAATATATTTTTAATGATAATTGACCTTTTGTGTTAATGTAAGTAAACAAATTAAAGAAATCATTAACTTGGTAAGAATCTAGGATTAACAGAAACACTCGTGTGAAGATGAAAGGATTAAGTAAGGTTCATCACTATCATTGATCTTTGGATCTCAAATAAATCTAAACACATTTTGACAAAGACTCGTCCTCTCGCTTCCTCGTTTCATACTCCACTGACTTTGCTTTTTAATAGTATTTTTGTAATATAGTCTTAACTTGTAAGGAAGTTTCCCGTACTAACACCTTTCTATAGCTTTTGCTTCTTCTAAGAAAAATAACAAATTCTCATATCAATAATCAACAATGTCCACAGTTGAAAAAAAACAAAAATAAAATTCCACTATTCTAGTAATATATTTGATTTGGCATATTTTCAGTTATGCTGTTAGTAGGATGGCAATAATAAAATATTGTTAGTTGCGTGACTTGGGTTCGACGAAAGAGTCAAATCGCCTAGTTTGACCGTAATAGTAGAAAAATAATAAAAGAAACAAAAAGAAATAAAGAAGACGGCTATTATTATTTACAATTACTACCTCCTTCAAATCAGCTAAAAGCCTAAAACGTGATACAGACTCGCGTTTTTATTTATTTTTCTCTGTTAAGAGTTTTATGTTTACCAGTGATTTCGATTTCACATTATTGGAAAGTGGAAACACAGTCTTGAAGTTAATAACTTTTATAAGTGAAGAATTTAAAAAAAAAAAACAGAAAGAAAGAAATTAGAAAAAAAATGAAAAACAAAATACAGAAAAAAAATCAAGACAGTTTAGGGAGGAAGATTCTGTTGACTTTCCTTCCATCATGTCTGTAAATTATTTTCATGATTTTCAGACAAAACATAAAAACAATTTGATTCAGACAAGAAAAATATTTTGACGTTGATTCGATCCATCTTCTTTGATTTTCACGCGTTTATGATCTTCCCCTCCTCCATTCCCACATATATACCCGTCTCATCCACAATTTCATTCCAAGTAACCATCCTTTGATCTTCCCATTATCTTGGAATCACACCTCGTGAATCTATACCCAATTAAGTTCCCTCGATCTCTCGAGCTACGACCGGGTTTGACTTGATCCGTCATTGTTGAAGCCATGGGTAATTGTTGCGGGTCGGCGGGATCGTTAGCCAAGAACGATAACAACAAGCCCACAAAAGGAAGGAAGAATCAAAACCCTTTCTCCATCGACTACGGCCTCCACCACGGCAATAACGGAGGTGGAAAGGTAAAACCTCTCAAGCTTATTGTGCTAACGGATCCAACAGGTCGCGAGATCTCCCAGAAATACAAGCTGGGGAGAGAGCTAGGGCGTGGAGAGTTCGGTGTCACGTACCTATGTACCGACAAAGAGACCGAAGAGGTCTTCGCGTGTAAGTCGATTCTGAAGAAGAAGCTGAGGACGGCTGTGGATATAGAGGATGTTAGGAGAGAAGTTGAGATCATGAGGCATATGCCTGAGCATCCCAATGTTGTTACTTTGAAGGAGACTTATGAGGATGAGCATGCTGTTCATTTGGTTATGGAGCTTTGTGAAGGTGGGGAGTTGTTTGATAGGATAGTAGCGAGAGGGCATTACACTGAGAGAGCTGCTGCTGTTGTGACTAAGACCATCATGGAAGTTGTTCAGGTTCGTCACGATTTAGCCTTTTTTATCTCTCTCTTGATATGTTTGCAGAATTGAAATGACTATATGTTATTGGATTTGAAGTCTAGAAGCGGCCATGATTGCGTCTGATTGGTATATAGTTTGAGCTCTCACGTGCTGCCATTTTCACTGGTTCTAGTGTTAGGACATTATTGCAATGTTAATGTAGCATTGCTTGAAGGGTACTAATTGTTCGCAGGGCGATTTATGGAATTGAAATAGTTACGAACTAAAGCTAAATGATCAATACATATAATATTCTTAATTAGTTAGGGGCCGAACTGTCTATACATACAAACTACTTAAACTTTGGGACAAGACGAATGTTTTGTATCGTCATCCCAGGACCGGCATTGGTTGTTTGCTGCCTGGGAGACGATTTTATGTGTGTATTTGGATTATTCTTTTTAAAAACGTGAGATTAATGAGTTTCCATGTGATCACTGCAGGTGTGTCATAAACATGGGGTAATGCACAGGGACCTGAAACCTGAGAACTTCTTATTTGCAAACAATAAGGAGTCTGCACCTCTTAAGGCCATTGATTTTGGTCTCTCTGTTTTCTTTAAACCAGGTATTGTGTTCTGTTTTTCTTTTTACTACTCCTTTGATGTATAGCAACAATCTTAAACCCACACCATTGTCTTTCTATTGCAGGCGAGAGGTTCAACGAGATCGTTGGGAGTCCGTACTACATGGCTCCTGAGGTGCTAAAACGAAACTATGGGCCAGAGGTTGACATTTGGAGTGCAGGTGTTATTCTTTACATACTCCTCTGTGGTGTCCCTCCTTTCTGGGCAGGTTAGTCTATATTCACATCTTCTAGTAACAAATGTGACTTTTAAGGATCATAAGAGTGATCAAGTTTGTTTATAAACATTTTCAGAAACTGAACAAGGAGTTGCCCTAGCAATTATTCGATCTCAACTGAACTTCAGAAGGGATCCATGGCCTAAGGTTTCTGAAAACGCAAAAGACCTTATCAGGAAAATGCTTGACCCTGACCAAAAACGTCGTCTCACAGCTCAGCAAGTACTAGGTATGGTTTTAATGTTCAAAAAATCGCTAGGGCTTTTTTTAAAAGATTACTGTTTAGAACACATTTTATAATGATGCAAGTTGTTTCTGTTGTCATGTGGAATCTGATAAAGATGAAGAGTAGTAACCGGTCTTGCTTTGTTTTGCGCAGATCATCCGTGGTTACAGAATGCAAAGACAGCTCCCAATGTGTCATTAGGTGAAACAGTAAGGGCAAGGCTGAAGCAGTTCACCGTCATGAACAAGCTCAAGAAACGAGCACTCAGGGTTATTGCTGAGCATTTATCAGACGAAGAAGCTTCTGGTCTAAGAGAAGGATTCCAAATCATGGACACAAACCAAAGAGGGAAGATAAACATCGATGAGCTTAAAATAGGGTTGCAAAAACTTGGCCATGCTGTTCCCCAAGATGATTTACAGATTCTGATGGACGCTGTAAGTTTTTTATTTATCATTACTTTACTATGTCAGCTTTGAAGTTATATACGCAATGCACTGAAGCTTGGAGGGCTTTTATGTAGGGAGATATTGATAAAGATGGATACTTGGACTGCGACGAGTTCATTGCCATATCAGTGCATCTCAGGAAAATGGGCAATGATGAGCATCTCAAGAAAGCGTTTGCGTTCTTTGATCAAGACAACAACGGGTATATTGAAATAGAAGAGTTAAGGGAAGCTTTGTCTCATGAAGTTGGTACAAGTGAAGAGGTTGTTGAAGCCATTATCCGCGATGTTGATACCGATAAGGTTGGTTAGCCTCATCATTATAGTCTCATAAAGTCCTAGAAACAAAAAAAAAAACTATGATGGAAGAATAACTAAACATGATCAAACTCTTCTTTTTGTAGGATGGAAGAATAAGTTATGAAGAGTTTGCGACGATGATGAAAACAGGAACAGATTGGAGAAAAGCTTCTAGGCAGTATTCAAGGGAACGGTTTAATAGTATCAGTCAAAAATTGATGCAAGATGCATCGTTGCATGTCAATAGCGAGGCAATATGAGAGAGTGTGAATACTATGCGACAATCATCACTGGAAGATTGAATCAAAGGGATGCAAATCTTTCTCATTTTCTTTATATTTTTGGGGTTTTAGTTACACCACGATTTAAGAATTTTTAGGCATATAATAGTTGTTACGAATTGTTTCTTTAAGTTTCTGGCTGAAGAGCGAGCGTGCATGCATGGATAAAAGAGAGCTATCGTGTGGCCTCTGTAGATATTTTGTATAATTGTATGGAGTTAGAGAAGATCATCAGTTTTTCCTGTGATACTTTAATTTTCTATAACAATTCAAGAATTATATTAGAAATTTGATTTATTTTAGCCTTTTTTCAAAAAAAAAAAAAAAAAAAAAAGATTTATTTTCCTTTATTTTTTGGGAATCCCGAAGATGTCGAGAGCCTTTACTCATTTCTACTCTTAGTCAGATTCTTATATAAGTATGTTCAGACACATGCATATGACTTGGGAAAATTCTGACAATGAGAGTTTACCTTACAACCGACAGGATGAAAAAATTCGAATAAAAAATCGAAAGTTTGATTACTATTTTGTGTAAAAAATGAAAAAGAGCAGAGCAAATCATATGTCCATTTTTCCTGACGAGGTAGTCCAAGTGGAAAGACGGGTCTGTGTTGGCAACCACCATCCGGGTTCGATCCCCCCATGCGGAAACTACCCTGCTTCATCTGGACACCAAAGCGGATACTGGACCTTCGGGTTCAGGGAAAAACCTCCCGGGTGAAGCTGGCCTGCTGTCTGACCGGGCCCAGGGATTGACCCGCGAAGCGGGGAACCCTGGATTACAAAAAAAAAAAAAAAAAAAAAAAAAATTTTCTTTTTCTTTTTCAAGATCAACATTGTGTCCTCGTTTTTTTTGTCAGAATCTGTTAAAAATGTGTGTAATCCTTTTTAAAGAAACTTAATATAAAAAACCATATACGGAATTATCATTAGTTTACCAAAATCAGTATCAACACACAGTAACAAGTTCGTCTCTGCAATAAGGCAAGTATAACACTTGCTTCAAGCCACAAGATATATAGCCAATTCTAAGACCGTGCTACACACATATAATGTTAGTTTTATCAAATAGTTAACAAGTTTGACTTTGGGTTAGCATACTCTTGTTTCGATCCTTTTCTTATCCAACATACTTTCTATTTTAAACATATTCATTATTTTAAACACTTTTGTACTATATAAAAAACCATTTAATCCCAATTATGTTTTAGGCGATTTCAACCTTTGGGACACGGCACTGCACAATAATGTCGTTGGCTTATCGACATATCTAATCTAACACACTATGTCGTCCATATTATCGTCATCCTGCATACAAACATCAATCATGTTTTGATGAATATCTGAGTAAGAAAATATTGTTCGACCCAATTTCGGTCAACTAGGTAGTTGGCCCTACGTATCTTGGACCGCGTGACCAATAAAGAAGCCCGACTCTGACGAGTAAGAAGAGATCGATTCGAAGAGTCCGAGATCACGGAGAGGTTGAGAGGAATCCGGAATCAATCCACTATAAGAAGAGATCAACGCAAACAAAAGAGGACACGCGGAAAATCCTAGAGAGAGCTATACACACATCGACCTTATTTTCACCTAGTTTTAAGTCTTTTCTCTTATCGATCTTGTTTGTAACGCTCGATCTCATTTAACTTATTTTATTCGATCTTATTCATCAATAAAATCCATCTTTGCCTATTGGAATTTGATTACATCGTTATGTTTTAAAGATATCGCTTCCTACATCATCTTTTCTTCTCCAAATTAAACTCTCGATCACTAGTAAATACTTAGTGTGAATTTTTGGATTTACATTTTGGCGCCGTCTGTGGGGAAGATAAATGAAAAATATATGAGTAAGCGACAAACCTAGCTCCGCCAAAATATTAAGGATAGGCTCCGGGATCAGAAAGAAAAGACCACATGTATCAAAGAAGGAGAGATACGCCCCACCGTATCCATCACGAACAACTTCTGTCGGATGTAGAAGCCAAATCAACTACGACGGTCCGATCGACACCGTGAACGGTGTAAATCTCCTCGAGCCGGCTAGCTTTGATCGTTGGAAGAGGACATAAGAACGATGAAGCCATCTTATCAAAATTCGGCAACTAAAGGCCTTTGATCGCAAAAGAAAGAGAAAGAAGAGGATTGAGACAGCGGAGGAACGCTTTCGGGTACTTATAAGCCACTGCAAGTCCTAACGGCTCTATCGCTAAACCCGAGAAATTTAATGATTCACCCTAAGGCGGCACATATAACCATTATACAGTCCGAACCAAAAAACGTGCGCGAAGAAACGTACGGAAATCTATGTTGACCATCTCTCTTCGTTCGGTCCGAAGAAAAGAGATTGGGAGACAAATGTTGGACCCAATTTTGGCCAACTAGGTAGTTGGGCCTAAGTAACTTGGACCGCGCGACCAATGAAGAAGTCCGACTCCGACGAGCAAGAAGAGATCGATTCGAAGAGCCGGAGATCACAGAGAAGTTGGGAGGAATCCTGAATCAATCAACTATAAGAGGAGATCGACGCAAATAAAGGAGGACACGCGGAAAATCCTAGAGAGAGCTATACACACACATCGATCTTATTTTCACCTAGTTTTAAGTCTTTTCTCTTATCAATCTCGTTTGTAACGCTAGATCTCATTTCACTTATTGTATTCGATCTTATTCATCAATAAAATCAAGCTTTGCCTACTGGAATCTAATTACATCGTTGTGTTCTAAAGATATCGTTGTACACATCATATTTTCTTTCTCGGATTAAACTCTCGATTACTATTAAATATTTAATGTGGATTTTAGGATTTACAAATACCTTCTTGTTTTATCATAAACGTAAAAACAGTTCCATTGGGCATCAGTTAAGAAACCCAATATAATTAAGTTTGATTATTTTCAAAAGAGCTAAGCCCTTAGTAAAAAAACACTTGTCTAATGGGTATTTAGAAAACTAAGTTATATTAGCATTTTAGTATAATTAAGTTTGATTATTTTCAAAAGAGTTAAGCCCTTAGTAAAAAAACTCTTGTATAATGGGTATTTAGAAAATTAAGTTCTAAAAAATCATTTTGAGAAATAATATATCTTTCTCCTTTTCATCTTTTTTTTACATATTTTTATGAATCATTGAAAATCTCAACTCCATCCCAATGTGTTGTTTATAGCATTCAGAAGTACCATCGCTTGTTCCGTGACAAAAAAAAGAAAGAAAAAAGAAGTACCATCGCTTGTATGTGTTTGTCCTTCACTCCTTCACAATCACAAAAATATAAACAAAAAGGCAATTAAACTCGCATCATTGCTTCTTAGTTAAATCGTCTAATAAAAGTTCACGTCGTTTGAAGAAAAAGAACGAAACATCCACGTCGTAGTAGTCTTATCGACACGGGAGACTTGCGTGGCCATTTTGTTTTTTCACCAATTTGTTACAAAATTATTTAAACAATCAATCATGCGAAAGGTGCGAGGATGAGCGGTATACGAACGATGCACATGTCTGATGTGGACCTTGTAGTAAGATAACAGTAAGCTGTGGAAGGATACTAATCATGATTACAGAGCTAAACATTAAAGTAATGATACGTATATAAATTATATACATGCAGCCAACAAAATTAATAATCGTATCACAATGATGAAAAGTCGAAAGTGAAAGGGATCTAGACAATGACATGTTGAACTGATCAATGCGATGGGATTACGTGCCTGGGACCTACTTGCGCCGTTTGCTTACAAAAACAGAAAAGCTGCAATACATTAGCGACTCGTGTATTTTCTTTTTGTTGTTTTTGGGGGAAAGTATCTCTTAATTCGAATTTAATGCAATTATTAGGAATGAATGACTCCGATGACATTATAAATACCACTCCTACTTGATTGTGATTTACTTTCTTATGTTTCTGCATTTAGGTAGGTATAATGATAAAAACCGACTCTCCAATATTGCAAATTTTAAGTAGGCAAATGTTTTTTTTAATCCAATCAGTTCTAGTGTAAACGTACTTAGTGCTAAATACTTCGTCCACTACGATTTAATTATCGTTGTAGTGAAAAAAATCCCGTTTCAAAATAAATATCCTTTTAGAGTTTCAATGCAAAATATATTAATAAAATTTTTCCAGTTTATTTATCTATTGGTTGAAATATAGTTAGATGTATATGTAATTGTGTTTTAGTTTTGCAAAAATACAAAATCATACGTTTTTTTAATATGTGTGCGCATAAACCTACAATTAAAACGAAACGGAGGGAGTAGTAAATTTTTATTTAAAAAATAAATATATTGTTTGATGCTAGCTTAAAATACTTACCGACTAATATCAGAAATAACTGGATTGACTGCTACACAATTACTATGTTAACTACGTAAACCAAAGTTTTTAAATCTAATTTTCCACATAATTATGATTTTGTTTCGAGAAAAAACTCAAATCTCAAAGAAATATGTTGTAGCACATGTTTAAATCTCGTCTATCACTACACCACAACTATGTATTGTTTTCGTTATTAATAATAAAATATAAAGTGAAAATTTGATACTGTGGGTCACGGACATAGACTTTATGGTTGATTTAATCAGAAAGGCTTTTGGAAAATATAGTCTAGAATAACACGAACTGTAGTAATAAAACCTCATAACTATATACCTGTCGGTTTTGGAAACTCTCTCTAGTGTCTCTCTTCCTCATCTACAAACCCTAGTAGCCGCCGTCATCAGCCGCCGTCATCGATTCTGCTTGGGAGGAGATGGGCTTCGGCGTTTTCGTCTTCGCCGTATGCTCTTCTTTTTCCCTCCCCTCTATTTTTCCTTTCTCTCTTGTGTTGTTATGTCGATTGTGTTATTGGCTTTGAACTACGGTGGTACTGTCTTCTCCGGTAAAGCTTGAGATATGCGATGGAAGATTAGATCTGGTTATTGGTGGGTCAGATTTACTCGAATTTTTCCGAATTTGAGGACTTATCTGATGCGCCCTGGATCGTAGACCCACGCCAGGATGGTGCACAACTCGACCCAACCGAAGTTTCCCCATCGGATGATGCAACCATGGTTGAGCCAGAAGCTAACTTTGAAAAGAAAGGACTTAGGGAATGAATGCAACCCCGTGGATGCATATCTGTGGATGCCACACCTATGGAAGGAACTAAGTGGAAGCAACGATCAATTGACATTGAAGATATCATGGAGCTAGACACACATGAACACTTTGGACAAACTGGACGAAGTGACACTTACTTGGGCGAGCTGGTCGAGCAAAATCAAAGTGACACTTACATAACTGAGCTGGATCAGCTGAGTGAGCTGAGTGACACTAACTTGGATCTGAATGAGCTAAGTGACACTAGCTTGGAGCTGAATGAGCTAAGTGACACTGAAGATGGAGTTGGTTTAGGTGCTGGGAGAAATGGACCTTGTTCAGCCCAAGGAAAAGTTCATAAAAAAGTGCAATATGAGTTTGCTTCTTGCCAAATTCGACCAGCCCTTTCTTCAGTCCATTTCAAGCCTTTCTCATCAAGAAATATCAAAAAGAGAAGTCCTGGTCGTGATCATCCAAGAGGCATTCAACAACACATATATTTATGGTCAAAAATCTTAGTCTTTGTTTGTGTTTTCTAAGTTTCTAGTTTTCCACAAAACTTTAAGTTTTTCTTTGACCATTGCTATTATAAATATGCAACACATCTCATGAAATAACATAATCGATTTTCTTTGAAGTTTATGAATTTATCTCTTTGTTCTTCGCTTAGAACAATCTTTGTTTCTTGTCGAGTGATTCTCCAAGTAAACAAATCTTCCCTTGTTTGTCTTGACGTAACATTCCAAACCACAGTCGAAGCTGGCAGTATCAAGAGGTCTTTCCGCAACCTTTTTTGTCGCCTTTCAATCCACCAAGTTCTCCCATCTTTGGCGAGTTCATATCCAAAGTCCCGTTGAGTGATCCTGTCCAAATCTAGGATGTATCATTATCGGTGATGATTCATTTGTAGATTAAGTTTGGTGTGTTCGGTTAAAGCCTCCATCTCCGACCGTCAATGTCTCTAGCCAGCGTTCGTGCTCTCCCTCGCGGTTCAGGCATGGGAGCTTCTCTCCTATTCCAGCGGTATTGTTAGCCCCTTCTCCTTAGTTTGGTTGCTCTTGCACAAGTCTCTGTCTTCTCCCGTGCCTTTTTTTTTTGTGTTCCTCCTCTGTCGTTGGTGTGTTCGTATTCTCTGAGTTGGTCTTGGTTCTGAAAGTTTGGTTGAGATGAGTGTCTCTGTAGCCAGTCTCTCCATAAAGCAAGCCTGATATGTGCTCTTCCCTTGCCATCGGGATGGTCTGTGCCTCTTTTCTCGCCGGCTTATCCTTGTCGATGTGTTCTGTTTCTGTCAAAAGCTTCCCTTGTCTCTCTCCGACTTATCTGACATTGTTGCTCCTCGGTTCTTGCTTTGGATGATTCTCGGTTGTGCTTGCCTTTGAGTCCTAGTTCGTGACCTAGTCAGTGTATGTGCTTCTTTCCCTTGCTACGCTGATAGGTTCAGATTAGTGATTGCAGCCTGTGATTCTTCTCTCGCCACCAACATCTTGATCCTCCTCAGGTTTTCACTTCTGTTGCATCACTCTATCCATGTGCATTCTCCTCTCGAGCAGTTATGTTGACTGTCCAGGTAATCTCCTCAAGAAAAAATTGTTGCGTAATGTGGTTTGCTACTCTTATTTAAACCAAAGGGGTTTGAGCCATTTAAAGGTTAATCGGGTCTTTGGTCTTCGGTTGCTTGGTCTCTGTGCATTGGTAGCTTCTTCTGTCCTCTCAAGGATGGCTTAGTACATGTGGTATGAACGGTACCTTCAGCTCACTATCTTATTTTAGTTCATGTGCGCACCTTGAGGCGGTTGGGTTTAGTTCATTCTAAGCAGTTTTCGGGCTCCTTTTGCTTTTGTGCTTGTCTTTTCTGTTTCGGTTATTACCCTAGAAGCTAAGAATAAACTAGCAAACTGTTCTATGTTCTGTAAACTCTTGCATTCAATAGAAATTTTTTTTGCAAAAAAAATAAATATAAACTAGACCCTGATCCGCGCGCCAGCGCGGGTATGAATTTTCGGTTTATGGTTATTTATTTAACTAAATGATGTATTTGTAATATTTGATGTATTATATTCACCAAGTAAATAATTTTTTTGGCATCTTAAACCATCTATTTATGATGAATATTCGATATCATATACAAAATTGAATAAATAGACATAATTAGAGAATTGTAGACGATATATAAAAACAATGGTTATTAATGTAAAATATGAAGAAATATTATATCATGACTTAGTATGGCATAAAAGATTATAAATTAGTTATACATGTTTACCCATGTTGTAATCGTTTTTTTCGGGAAGTGTAACAAAAAAAAGTTACCTTTAACTTTTCGTTTTGTTTAAGTTCTGTGTCGGTAAAAGATTAAAAAAAAATCTCTCTATCTTTTTCAATGTTCAATTTGAAGCTTATTGTGCGAAAATCATACGCAAATATATGCAATTGGTTGGAATCTCTATATCTTTATATTCTTATAAATTATAGATTTATTGTTTCGTCTTCTGCAAGCAAATAAATTACCGAACTAATAGATCAATTGGTTGGAATCAAATCTATTCTTATAATTAGTGTAATTATGGTTACAATTTCTATATTTAATAGGTACATTAAATATACGACTTTGAAGATATTCTATTTTGATTAATAGAAGATATTGGATTTTGAGTTTGTATTTATTGATTTGTTTTTTATAAAGCTTAGAAAATCAGTGAGATGCTTGGTTGGTTGATACATCCTATAAAGAAAACGAAAACTATAGGTGGTTTGACTATTGTACATGCATGATGTAAGTTGACTATATAAAACTTGAGCATGATCATTTCAAACTAAAGTATAGGTCTGTTATATGCATTTGTTATATTGTAGTTAATATATTTAAAATATTACATAAGTCAAGTGATTCACGTTTTCATAAAAATAAAATTCAAGTTCATTATTGGGCCGTACTCGTCCGTGATAAGCTACGTTAAATATGATTTATTTTTAGGTTCATTTAATGACATTAAGTTTAAATTTCATTAGACAAGCAATAAAATAGGTAGGTTCATTTAATGACATTAAATTTAAATTTGATTAAGAAAAACTCATTAATTTAATTTAATTCTCCGTGGTATGGAAGTGTAAATAAGTTAGAAAACTTAGGAATATTTTTTAGTGGGTACTTCTATTTTAATAATATAGATAAACTATATACCTGTCGATATTTATTGGCATCAGTCGCTTGATTCAAAATTTGACCTAAGCAATTAACGAATGCTTATGTATCCATACCGATCATGGAACTACGTAAACATATCATACCTTTTTTTTTGGGTTCAACCCCGGGGTACGACGTAAACATATCATACTCTTCAACGATATAATATCGTAAGCGTTATTATTATTTATCGGGATGTCGTTCCCTGTATCATCCATAAGAAACATTTATGTCTGACCAGTTACAAAAAAAAAAAACTTTTGCGTCTGTTCGTACAAAAGAGCAGTCAAGTAAACCAACTCGGTTCAAAACGAGTCGTCAAGTGTTGACCACACATACACACGTGGTTCCGGGTAAGTGGATAAGGATTGTGAAATCAAGTGGGTACGTGCTACGGTCCGTATCTCAGTGACGTTGTTAGATGTGCTCCGTAGATGAGTCAAAATAAACCACTTGTATTATCTTCTCTTTTTTTTTTTTACTTGTATTATCTTCTCAATTATCGAAATAAAACGACTTTGTATAAATAACATATTAACATGTGTTTTTCATCGGAAATTGATAGACTTGGGCGGTATTGGCCGTCGTTTTGTTGAAAATATTTTATACATGTAACGATAGAAGTAATTTATTTTGAATATTTTTTAAGTATTGCCTAAATCAAATAAATAGTTTTCAGACCAAAGCGACTCCGAAGAGATTCTATTAAAATTATATTTACAGACTAAACGATACATTTTTATAAATTTTATTAGGAACATGTATTTTAAGAATCATAATTTTCATATCTAAAATAAGAGAGAAAATTAATCTAACCGAATTTATATCTTTAGGACATATATAGATAGATGCTTGGATAGGATAATAACGATATCTCTGTAGCATTTTCGATAGAAAATATGTAACATATTTTTTTTGAACAACAGAAAATAAAATTTTAAGTAAAAAAAGATATTGTCAGGATAAATTATATTAAAGATTGGAATTTATGAATTCGAGACACCTGACCTGACTGCCGCCCATGTGGTATAAAACCACTGAACCAGACTCGTGACGTGACTTAGTCCATAAGATTTTCAAATTGATCAGTAATATTGCAAAATATGTCATCGCATACGAGTGTAAAATATCGAAAATATTAATTAAAGATTTACTTATAGACGAACCGGTGATTATATATGTGTATATTACCGGCATTCCCATAAGACACGCGATTCAAGTAGTAAAAAATATTTTAAAAGACGCGTATAGAACAACGTTACACGATTTCTTGTACATTTGGGCATCGTTTTATGATTATGTGCCAGAGAAAGATTAATTACTATTTATAGTTTCGTAATAAGATTTGATTCGATATTAAATATGATTCTTTTACACAGCTATGACAACCATGATTTTCAACATTTCAGATTTTTATCTTAACTGACGTCTAGCAAAATTATTTTCTATTTATATAGTTTGAAAATTCGTACAAATGTAATGAACTTTTATTTTAATTGTATCAAAATACAATTATTTTTATTTTTATGAATATTATTTTGTTTTGTTCAGCTTAGAGATGAGCAGGAAATAATTAGGTACTTTTGCGCTGCTAATTTATAAAAATTATCTAAAAAATCAAAATTTAAAAGAAAAGGTTAACTAACGGTGTATTAAATTAGTGGTTTAGCACAAGTAATTGGTTTGTTATATCCCTAGTTCAATTCTTGCTGATACAGATGTTTTATACGATGTCATAAGGTATTGATCTTGGAATTAAGTAGAGATTAGAGCGAACCCAAACTTTTCCTGTTAAAAAAATAAGTATATATATAACCAAGTGGCATTGACCTAGTGGTAAAGGGTTCACTGCTGTGAGTATCGCCTTGGGTTCGATTCTTCTTGACCATCCGGAGCGTCTTAAGTGGTAAGAAAACGCAGATCATGCGGGCTTCGTAGTGATTAGTCTTTGGGATCACACTACCGTTATCGGAAAAAAAAAGTATAGCAAACATATGTTTATAAAAAGCACAGTAAGTAATAACAATTTGAATATTTTAAAATGAGTTGTCTCTGATTCAGCAATGAGAAAAATATCACGATTTTTCTAGTCAATTTATCTAAACCCACAAGAAAAGCAATATGACACGTGGCAACATCCTGACGGCTCTTTCAACATATATAAACCGTGTCTTCTCCGCCACCACTTCCATTCATCAACAAAGCAAAAAAACGTTTTCGATTCTTGTAAACCAGCTTCGTATCTCTATCTATTCATTTGACGGAGCCACCACTTCTGTGGCGGCGATTCCGTGTTATTACTTTATCTCCTTGTCGGCGACATTTTAGCTTCTGCATAGTCTGAGTTTATCTCTCAGTTCGATACGAACTAGACGCAATCCTGTAAGTATTTCATTTTATCGTATGTTGCTCTCTAAGGCCTAGGTTTCGAATAGTGGTTCCAGAAGAAACTTAAATGAGAGATCTGAATCTTTAGTTTCCTAAATCTTTTTTTAGAAAGCTTACTTAAATCAGATTTTGTTCTGAATTAAATAATACAACACAAATCTCAGAGAATGATTTTGAACGAGACCGAAACTTAGAGCCATTTTTGCAAATTTTTTATGCATTCGCTTTATATGAGATTATTGATTAGGCAGATGCTTAGATTGATTTTTGGGGGAGTTAGTGTTGGGTGTCTGATAGGCTGTGGTTTAAATCTAGTTCTCAGGAGCTCGCAAGGCTCTTAATAGATTTGATTTTTTTTTTAACATTGGTTAATTATACTGGTTAGTTGTGCTAATAGCATCTCCAACCCACTGGAAACTTTACTGAAAAATGGAATTGATTATGCAGTTACGAACAAACAAAAAAACATTATAAAATTTTGCAGCGGGTTGGTGATGTTCTAATACAATTTGATTTTGAGCCGATTTTTTATTATTATAAAAATTCTGTGTAGGCAAATAAGTCTTGCCTAGGCTAGTTAGACCGATTTTTAGAACACTTGCTATTTATATCCTGAAAAATCCTGTTTTAGTGTTTCTTGTTTAAGCCTGGAGAATACTCTGGGAAAAGATCAAATCTTGGTCCAAGTAACGTTTCCTTATGTTGGTTTTTCTATGTTGTGGTTGTTTGAAACAGTTTGGTCCTGAGACGATGACGATCACTTCAAACATCTCTGTCCAAAACGACAACCTTGTTGTCCAAGGGAAGACTATCCTCACCAAAATCCCCGACAACATTATCCTAACTCCGGTCGCCGGTGCCGGATCAGATTCCGGAGCCTTTATAGGCGCAACATTTAAACAGAGCAAGAGTCTCCACGTGTTCCCCATCGGTGTGTTGGAGTAAGTTACCAAACCTTTGGTTTTCAATCTGTAACCGAAGCAGTTAGTGTCTTCTTTAAGCTTATGGTTTGTGAATCTTTGCAGGGGTCTTCGGTTTATGTGCTGTTTCCGGTTTAAACTATGGTGGATGACTCAGAGAATGGGAACCTCTGGAAAAGACATTCCTTTGGAGACACAGTTCATGTTACTGGAGAGTAAAGATGAGGTTAACGGAGATGATGCTCCTACTGTTTATACCGTCTTCCTCCCCCTACTTGAAGGCCAGTTCAGAGCTGTTTTGCAAGGAAATGAGAAGAACGAGATTGAGATTTGTCTTGAGAGTGGTAAGTTACAGCTAGTTTCACAGTTGTTACATAGATAGTGGATAGTTCGAGAGCTGAGAAACTGATATTTTGTTTTGTCAGGTGATAAGGCGGTGGGAACTAGCCAAGGAACACACCTTGTCTATGTTCATGCTGGGACTAATCCCTTTGAAGTTATCACGCAATCCGTAAAGTATGTTTGTGTAGAATAAACCAAAATGTTATGATTAGTTTAAAGTCGATGTGTGTGTGCTAAGATATGGTGATCTTCCCCTATGTACAGGGCTGCAGAGAGACAAATGCAGACGTTTCATCACCGTGAGAAGAAGAAGGTTAGTAAACATTATATGGTTCTTCTGGTCATAGAGCAAGAGCTCACTTTGATTTGGATATGATTTTCTCATGTTCGTCCTCTTTTGTTTGTTCAGCTGCCTTCTTTTGTAGACTGGTTTGGATGGTGTACATGGGACGCGTTCTACACAGACGTGACTGCCGAGGGCGTTGATGAGGGCCTTAGAAGGTATGGGAAAGCAGAGCCACTTATTGTTAATGTTAATTTGAGTCTCTGATGGATTTTTGTTTATTACAGTCTTTCAGAAGGAGGTACTCCACCAAGGTTTCTGATCATAGATGACGGTTGGCAACAAATAGAAAACAAAGAGAAAGATTCAAACTGCCTTGTCCAGGAAGGAGCACAGTAAGTTCTCTTGCTCTTTTTGTGTTTATGTAGATGAGCATCTTAAGTATGTTATGTGGCCATGATTGTCTGAAAGATCTTTAGTGGGGTCTAAATCTCTTAAATCAAGTAATACTATTAGTTCAGATCCACAAGTTTGTCTATTTTTTTTTTTTGTTGTATCTGTTTTGTATAATTCATCAAAATAATTCTGTAATTAAATCTAAAAACCAAATATCTAATATAAACTTAAAAGATATAAAAAGTAAATCAATTGTATCTTGGGTGTGGTTAACACTAAGTGTTTATGCCGTGTTACACAGGTTTGCTACTAGGCTTGTTGGTATAAAGGAGAACGCAAAATTTCAAAAGAATGATCCTAAGGACACGCAAGTGTCAGGGCTTAAGAGTGTAGTTGACAATGCAAAGCAGCGCCATAATGTGAAGTATGTCCTCTCTCTAACACTTTGATTTTGCATATGTGACAAGCAGATCTGCATACTTATGAAGCCTTGACTCCTTTATCTACAGGCAAGTGTATGCGTGGCACGCTTTAGCTGGCTACTGGGGCGGAGTGAAACCCGCAGCTTCCGGTATGGAACACTACGACAGTGCATTAGCATACCCAGTCCAGTCCCCAGGTGTCTTAGGGAACCAACCAGATATAGTAATGGACAGCCTCGCTGTTCATGGACTCGGTCTTGTCAACCCCAAGAAAGTGTTCAACTTCTACAACGAGCTGCACTCCTACCTGGCTTCGTGTGGTATAGACGGAGTCAAAGTTGATGTTCAGAACATCATCGAAACTCTTGGTGCTGGTCTTGGTGGGAGAGTCTCTCTCACTCGCAGCTACCACCAGGCGTTAGAAGCTTCCATTGCTAGGAACTTTAAAGATAATGGGTGCATTTCTTGCATGTGTCACAACACGGATGGGTTATACAGCGCGAAACAGACTGCTATTGTTAGAGCGTCTGATGATTACTATCCGAGAGATCCTGCTTCTCACACTATACATATAGCATCGGTTGCTTACAATACTCTTTTCCTTGGAGAGTTCATGCAACCTGACTGGGACATGTTCCATGTAAGTAAAGAAAAATGCTTTCTGTCTTTATAATATAGAGCTCATGCCAATGCTTATACTTAATGTTTTTGTTGTTATCAGAGTTTACACCCAACTGCAGAGTACCATGCTGCGGCGCGTGCAGTAGGTGGATGTGCAATCTATGTCAGGTAAAAAGCCTTTCCCTCATCTTTTATTGTGATTCTTGTTGTGATGTTTGATCCGAGGTTTTAACTGGAGATGTGTTTTGTCATGTTACATGAGCAGTGATAAGCCAGGCAACCACAACTTTGATCTATTGAGGAAGCTGGTTCTTCCTGATGGTTCAGTTCTCCGTGCTCGGCTTCCGGGTAGACCTACACGTGACTGCCTATTTGCTGATCCAGCTAGAGATGGAACAAGCTTGCTAAAGATCTGGAACATGAATAAGTTTACTGGTATAGTTGGTGTATTCAACTGTCAAGGTGCTGGTTGGTGCAAGGACACGAAGAAGAACAGGATTCATGATACTTCTCCTGGTACACTCACGGGTTTGGTCCGGGCGGAGGATGCTGATCTCATCTCTGAAGTGGCTGGTGAAGACTGGAGTGGAGATTCAATAGTCTACGCTTACAAATCAGGTAAAAAAGATTTCAACAGACAAGACAAAATCTCGAACATTACAGATCAATGCTTATAAACATGAGTTTGGCTTTGATTCACAGGGGAGCTGGTTAGACTACCAAAGGGTGCATCAATCCCACTCACTCTCAAGGTTCTTGAATATGAACTCTTCCACATCTCTCCTCTAAAGGTAAAATATAGTACTTTTCAAAGTATATTCTTGGCCGGTTTTGGATACCAACCGAATGAAACATTTTATTATACATAAGTTGTGTAGTCTCTAAATTGTCAAATTTTAATTTAAAATTAACCTAAAATACTAATGGCCTCTTAAATCTCAGATCCGTCCCTGAGTGTATTACTATAGACTTTGATTGTTAACATGCATTAAATTCGGTTAAACAGGAAATCACTGCAAGCATCTCATTCGCACCTATTGGACTCCTGGACATGTTCAACTCAAGTGGAGCTATCCAGTCCATGGAGATCAATACCGTGACAGACGAGAAACCTGAGCTCTCTTCTTCTTCAGTGGTCAGCGAAAACCGTTCTCCAACAGCTCTGATATCTCTAGGTGTTAGAGGTTGTGGTCGTTTTGGGGCTTACTCTTCTCAGCGTCCACTAAGATGCGCTGTTGATAGCACCGAGACTGAGTTCAACTACGACGCGGAGGTTGGGCTTGTGACGTTGAACCTACCTGTGACGAGGGAGGAAATGTTCAGATGGCGTGTTGAGATTCTTGTGTAAGCGACAGAAGCTTGGTTTACTTGGTGGCTCGGCTTATTATTCTTTTTACTACCATTTTGTTATTCCCATGTTATATTGTTGTTATAGATGTTTTGTAGTAGTAGACTAGTAGTATTTTCGCTTGTAATAAATGTAATCTCGTTATGTCTCTGTCGTTCTTTTGTTTCAAAATAAAATGGTCACGAATAATTAATTTTAGAAATGTTGGTGCATTCATTACATCATTCATCTCATAAAAATTCATGAACTCATCTATGTTTGGTGAACATAGCTATTCGCAATAAATGATATACATGTTACATATATAGTGCAATACATACTAAATACCGATGACGATTTACTGCACCATATTTAATTATTTATACATCTAATATTCATGTTAAAAAAAAAGACAAATTCAATCAGTAAACAAAACCTCATTTGTGAAAGACATAAAATAGGCTTAAAGCATTTCATGATTTACAAATGCATTAGGTTATCTAGTGTGAAACGAAACTTTGTTGTTCGGAAATATTTATCTGTAGTTCCAAAGCATTCAACTTCAAATTCTACATTATTTGCTATCATTTTCAGTTTCTGAATGTTTCTTTGCTCTTTTATCAACACCAAGTAATTAAAATATAATGAGTAAAACATACATTGAAATATTGACATCCACGAAAGCGATGAGCAAGTTGAATCTTAACCTTTAATTAAGAAAAATACAAGACAGTAGATTCAGAGAAGGAAGCAACAATTACGGCGAGGTTATCACAACTACTAGACAAATTTCCAAAACAATTACGGCAAGCAAACTTCGCAAGCACATATATATTTGTATTAGTCAAATGGTAATTTATCACAAAGTTGATTATTTTGTATGCAAGGGATAGTTACGTTATCTTTTGTGGTTGTTAATCGATAAGAAAATAAGTATGGACATCAAGTCTTTGTCGTTGTTCTTGATGTACTTATTATGTTACTTGAAGCCGTTATGATTACAGTAAATTTTTATTAAAAAAAATGATTACAGTAAGTACTAAAACTATATAATCATTGCATTTTGTCAACCAAAATTTTGAAACAAGGTGACTGGATACGTATATATCTAATTAACCACATTAATTAGACGATCCAATATGAATTTTATGCGTAAACCAAATACAGATCACAATGAACAACTAACCTATTACATCCGAGATGTTAGAGACTAGATTATAGTTAACCAAATATTTTTCAGACGGTAAGCTGGTCTCAAGCTTCCACGTTGAATCTTGATTATTATCAACCACTCGATAACTAATTATTAAGATCAAATACTAGATAAGAAAATAATAGTGATTCTAAAAAAATTAATTATAATTTAGCTCTTGAAATGTTTTCGAAGTCAAAAGGTATATGTTTAGTGATGAATATAATATTTATAGACTAATCAACCATACAAAATTATGAGATTAGTTATGAATTTTAGTCTTATATTTTTCATCATTTGGGACATTTTTATATTAAAACATTTGGGGTTTTTGATTTGAATACAAAACGTGTTCCCAAGTACTGTATAAACTTGTTAATTGACTTTCCAAAAATAATAAAATGTTCGCATGCACAATTTGAATAAATCGTTATTTTGACATGCTTTCACTCGTAACATTGGGCATTTCAAGTGCCGTTTACGTATTTACATTATATTTTCAGTTTGGTATTTTTACACATTATACATGGACGGTTGATTGAGATAATCCAAGCTTTCAAATTGGAGAACTTAAGGAATTTATTTTTCAGTACCTTATATGTCAACATTCTGAAATATTTGGCAAAATTACCAGATTCACCAGATGCTAAAATTCAATGTATTTTTTACTGATCACGACTCTAGTTTATAAAAAACGCACAATCAAATAATTTTCAGTTCGTTCAGACACATGTACTAAACTCGAATCTGACTTGTGCTGCCTAACAATTCAATATCAGTTATTGCAACTCGAGTTTGTCCTTCTATATTAAAAGGAAGTAGATGAAAAACCGATAAACATGAAACTTAAAAACATTACAATAACTATGTGATTAAATACGCCAGCCAAAGAAAAATTATTATGTATGTTTCTTCTGATTTTTTTTCCCTAAATGATACTATATAACCGTAATTTCAACCTCTCACACACAAAATAAAAAGCAAGAAAGAGTAAGGGACCTAAAACTACTACCGAACATTGAGATAGAGGAGACGACGACGTTAAAAATCACTTTTGCTTATATGTTTTCGACTTTATATATATATATGTATGGATATACATCACGTACTGCTTAGCTCAGTAATTACACATGATGAAATGTTACTGTGAATGGTATACAATGCTGAACTCAAACTCTTTTTCTAATAGAAAAGAAGAAGAAAAATAACTAACTAAAATGTGAAACTCCCTATCAATCAAGCAAAAGTAAATAAAAATTCAAATAGGGTAAGGCTAGAAGCTTAAAGTGATGTTTTCGTATCAATCTCAATCTCTCTCCATACCTCCAACGCCATTAAAACTTTAATAAACCTAACTTTTTCTATCCATTAATTTGTCTATAAATACACATACTTCCCACAGCAAAGAGTCTCATCTTACTCACAAGAATCATACACACAGACACTCTTTAAAACACCTTTTCTTAATAATACTGTTTCCATCCTCCAAAAGGCTTACTCGAGATGGCACGTTGTTGCGTACCTCTTGCTATTTTCATAGGCGTTCTTTTGATGCTCTCGTGGTGTGAAGCTTTGAGTAGCAACGTTGATGATGGATATGGTCATGAAGATGGAAGGTACGAATCCGATAGCTTAATCAAGCTCAACAACGACGACGTTCTTACCTTGAAAAGCTCCGATAAACCCACTTCCGAATCATCAATTGTTAGTGTATCAGACTTCGGAGCTAAGGGAGATGGAAAAACCGATGATACTCAGGTATATATATCATCTTTACTATTTTGAAAAAGAAAAAATAATTTTAAATCATGTTTACAATGATGGATATAAAATTATTTAATAAAAATTTCCCTATGGTTTTAAATCATGTTTACAATGATGTACGGATAAAGCAATTCAGAAGCTTTATATATAAAAATATTCTATTTTAATTGTATTTATGATGCATGCATGCTTAATCATAGGCCTTCAAGAAAGCATGGAAGAAGGCATGTTCAACAAAAGGAGTTACTAGCTTCTTGGTTCCTAAAGGGAAGACTTATCTCCTTAAGTCTACTCAGTTCAGAGGCCCATGCAAATCTTTACGTAGGTTTCAGGTAGTATTTATATGAGCTTAAAAATCTTTAGTATTCCATCAATTCATAAATTTAATGAACTAGTTGTACTTTTTACCGATTAAACGCAGATCCTCGGAACTTTATCAGCATCTACAAAAAGATCGGATTACAACAAAGACAAAAACCATTGGCTTATTTTGGAGGACGTTAACAATCTATCAGTCGACGGCGGCTCCGAGGGGACTGTTGATGGAAACGGAAAAATCTGGTGGCAAAACTCATGCAAAATCGACCGATCTAAGGTTTGTATTGTTAAGCTAGATGAACTTCCAACCTAAAACCAATTGGTGATAAGTGGAGTGACCCATCTATCTTATATATTACTAAAGATTCCTTCCAACTACCGATGTGAGACTTTTGTCCCTAATACGCCCCGTCGAGATGATGGCTCTTTAAGCGTCAATCTCAGAATGTTAAGGACAAAAGTCCCACATCGGTAGTTGGAAGGGATCTTTAGTAATATATAAGATAGATGGGCCACTCCACTTATCACCAATTGGTTTTAGGTTGGAAGCTCATCTAGCTTAACATGGTATTAGAGCCCGATCCACGCAGTCCAACCCGATCCACATCGACCCGGCCCAAAGTTGGCCATCGATCTTTGCCCAAACATTCCGAGATTGACGCTTAAAGAACCATCATCTCGAGGGGGCGTATTAGGGACAAAGGTCTCACATCGGTAGTTGGAAGGGATCTTTAGTAATATATAAGATAGATGAGCCACTTCACTTATCACCAATTAGTTTTAGGTTGGAAGCTCATCTAGCTTAACATGTATGTCCACAAATTACTATATGTCACACACATGTATCTTTAAGCATATACTAATTTAAAATGCCCCTTGTTAACTGTAATCACGCTAATATTTACTGGTTTCCTTCTCTTTTATTGCAGCCATGCACAAAAGCGCCAACGGTACGTAAATACAAAAGCTCCATATATATATATATATGTTCAAACTAAGTGAATGCTTTGATCATAAAATTGGCGTGTTTTATGGTAATGCAGGCTCTAACTTTCTACAACTTAAAGAACTTGAATGTGAAGAACCTGAGAGTGAGAAATGCGCAGCAGATTCAGATTTCGGCTGAGAAGTGCAACAATGTTAATATAAAGAATGTCGAGATCACTGCTCCTGACGATAGTCCCAACACGGATGGTATTCATATCACTAACACCCAAAACATTCGAGTCTTTAATTCACACATTGGAACAGGTAACAATAATCCCTATATATACACTATTCGAGTTTATTGATTCGAATACGTATATTAGTTACAATATTCATAGTTGCATTTTTATAGGTGATGATTGTATATCCATTGAGGATGGATCCCAAAATGTTCAAATCAATGATTTAACTTGTGGCCCCGGTCACGGGATCAGGTAAGTCGATACATCTTTTTCTTTTTCAAATTATAATTTAAGGGCAGTGAAATTTTATTTTAAATATCACATATATATTAACCGAGAATCATTTAAAAAGTTGTAACCTTAAGTTTGTACGAATTAAAAAGAAATCATGCTTAGATATCATTTAATTAATATGTCAATTTAGCTTACACGACAGCTTAAGAATCAATTGAAAAAAATGTTGGTCCAAATTCAATTATTAGGGAACATTATATTAACCCAACATATAAGAAACATATATTTTTTTTTCTTTAAATAAAAGCTACGAAATCACCTAATATGATTAACATATATGTGGCAATTAATGATTATGAATAATAAAGATTTGGTAACAGTTTTTTCATCCTTCTTAATTTTTGTTTAATTTTATATTATTAATAAAAGTAAACAATCACATTAACCATATAATAAAAAATATATTTTTTATTATATGTTATATTTTGAATTTTTAAACGATTTTAAATTACAAAAATGAAGAAACTTTATATATTATATTTTTCTTATATGTTAGATTTTTTCTTATATGTTATATTTTGAATTTTTTAAAAACGACTTTAAATTACAAAAATGTAAATCTTCCTTAAACATACGATTAAAAGCATTAAATGACATGTATCAATTCGATGGTTAATCTTAAACCTTTCAAAACCATATGGAAGATAAATGTCAAAATAATTCAACTCTGGAAACAGTACTGTTCACTTTTTCAAGAATATGTTCGTGGAAAAAAATAAAGTTTTTATGTCATAATTTGTTTAATGTCTAATATAATTAACTCATGATATATTAATTATAGTTTAGTTCCACAATTTTTAATAAAAATTGATCCGGTCCATCAGAAAGAAATTATATAATAACAACAAAAACATTGTATATGTATAAATAAAATGATCAAATATATAAAAAAAAATTGTCGATATTATATACAAATAAACTCACCATGCGCAAGTCGCAAGTCTTATCCTAGTATTTAATAATATGATAACTCTTACAAATAATTAAATTAAATATATATGAATCTATGTTTAATTTTTGAAATGAGAAGCATTGGGAGCTTGGGGGATGACAATTCCAAAGCTTATGTCTCGGGAGTTAATGTGGATGGTGCTAAGCTCGCTGAGACTGACAATGGAGTAAGAATCAAGACTTATCAGGTGACTGATTATGAGTTTTTTTTTTTCAATTTCACAAACAATTTTGTTTTAAATTGTTAATATATAACAATACCCCTTATTGATTTCAGGGAGGGTCAGGAACTGCCAGGAACATAAGGTTTCAAAACATTCGTATGGAAAATGTCAAGAATCCTATCATAATCGACCAGAACTACTGCGACAAGGACAAATGCGAACAACAAGTAATTGATTAATCGATTAATTTGATTTGTCCAAATTTATATTTTGTTTAATAAACTAGACTCACTCGCCTTGGAATATATTTGCTTATTAGGACTCTGCGGTGCAAGTGAACAATGTGGTGTACCGGAACATAAGCGGTACGAGTGCAACCGATGTGGCAATAACGTTTGATTGCAGTGAGAAATATCCATGCAAAGGTATTGTGCTTGACAATGTGAACATCAAAGGAGGAACAGCATCTTGCAAGAATGCGAACGTTAAGAATCAAGGCAACGTTTCTCCTCAATGCTCTTAAGTAACTACTTAGCTAGTTCTATACTAATATACATATATATATATATACATGTATATTGTACTCTACATATTGATTCTTGCTATGTGTAGATAGTAAAGATATGGGGAATAAACATACAACAGTCAATAGTCGAAAGATTTCTTGTCTTGTATACTTTACTGTTTATTATTTGTATTTCCACGAATATGAATAAGATTATGGGTTTGTCTGATGTTCTTTTGAACTATTAATTATTGTGATTTGTGAACATATATACGGATTACACTAAGGTGGTTTCATTATTTTAACATAATAGTTTGGTAAGTAAAATATAATGAAAATATAGCTGCTCATACTTTATTTTTTTTACTAGGTAATAACTCGCGCCTTGCGCAGAATATGATTATTAGTTTCGTTATTTTTAATAAAAACACATTAAATCTGTTTGATCTGGATATCAGTTCGGTTTTAAGTTATTTTTGGTTTTTAATCTCCTAAAATATAACTATTATTTTAAATTAATATTTATTTTGGTTTATTCGGTTAGAATGTTTGATTTTTTAGTTTTTTCGGTAAAAACCAAAAATTACTATTATTTGTTTATTTTCATGTTATGAATTTTAGATAGTCGTCATGTCTAACCAATGGTTTCATATCATAGTTTGTAAACGGATGATAGTTCAAGAAAAAGAAAAGAAAATTATTAAGACAAAATCATTTAACTACAATTTGGTCAGTAGTGAAAGAAGCATTAAGAAAAAAATATTTCAACTTAAAAAAAAAAAAGATACTTCAGTTGTGATAAATACTTAGTCACAAGGTTCTCACATCAATGTGCACATGTATGTGTATGTAAAATATATAAAAATAGATGAAAATATATAAAGATATTGTTAATTAATATTAAATAACATTTTTGTTCAAAATAATACATGAAAGATCAAATTAAAATTAATTAAAAATTAAAAAGGCCTTGACATAAGTGAATTTTTCTCATATAAAGAAAAATAAATTGTATCCGTAAATAGAGGTGGGCACATATCGAATATCCGGGTATTTGGAGGCATTCACGTCGATTCAATCTTTAGCCACCTAGATAGTCGGTGACTCTGATATCCGAAATGATTTAGAATTTTAAAGAATATCCGATTTGATCCGTAGATAAAATAAAATTTTAAAAATAATTGGAAATTTTAATAGTAACATTTTATTACAAAAATAAAATATTGTTTAAAATTTAAAAATTTAATACCTAATATAATAGATTTAATTCATAAAAATATTTTAAAACTTATATAAACTATAATATATATAACATATATATATGTGTATATATATATAATTCTGTACATATATGTATATATGTGCATATAACAGATCGAATCAGATATCCGTTCTTAAAAATATAGGTATTTGTGATTTGTTTTTTTTAATTGTATTTTAGTATTTGATTTGCTTCGTAGAGTTATGGATATCCATATTTTTTGGTTCAAATCAAAACGGATAACGAATCAAATCAAAATTTATAAATATTTTGTCCAACTTTATCCGTAAACAATAAAAATAATATATACATATATATATATAGTTTAGCTTTTGATTCGTTATTTGTTTTGATTCGAACCAAAAAATCTAAAGTTTTATTGAAACTATGCATGTGAGTTTTATATTAAAAAATACGAAATATATAGTGTGAACACATTTATGAATATAATGTGAACGTATTAGCATATTTATTATCAAATCATTGTAAGGCTGTCACGTGTCACAGTGTGAATATATTTATTACAATGCTTGTATTTTAATATATAAGGGATTTGACAAAATAAAATTAAGTTGTGCAAGTAAATGTTGATACAAGTCACACGGGCCGAGTCTGTGCCTGCGGCCCTGAAATCTGAATACTAAAAATGTTAACTCAGAGTATGGTTTCCTATACTTATTACAGATTAGCTGTCAAATCCCAAAATTAACCAAAAAGAACTAGTTTTCAGTGAGCTCTTGCTTTATGGCACACTTTACTAAAGGTTCATTAAATAAAATCCTTATATATTAAAAGAAAATCATTGTAATAAACGCATTCATATTATAATAGACACGTGGCAGCCTCACAATGATTTGATAATAAATACGTTTACGCGTTCACACTATGTACTTTACGTTTTTTTTTAATATAAAACTCACATACGTGGTTCCAATAAAACTCTGGATTTTTCAGTTCGAATAAAAATAGATAACGAATCAAAAGCCGAACTATATATATATATATATATATATATATATATATATATATATATATTATTGTTTACGGATAAAGTTGAGCAAAATATTCATAAATTTTGATTCGATTCGTTATCCGTTTTGATTTGAACCAAAAAAATCTGGATATATGTAACTTTACGAAACAAATCAAATACTGAAATACAATAACAAAAAAAAAAGCAAATCACAAATACCAATATTTTTAGGAACAAATATCTAAATTCGATCTGTTATATGCATATATATACATATATGTAAAGAATTATATATATACGTTATATATATTATACTTTATATCAGTTTTGCAATATTTTTATGAATTAAATTTATTATATTAGGTACTAGTATTTTTAAAAAAAATTATTTTAATATTATTATTACTTTTCTTTCAATTTTTTTGAAAATTTTATTTTATTTACGGATCAAATCGGATATTCTGTAAAATTCTAAAACATTTTGGATATCCGAGTCACCGAATATCTAGGTGGCTAAAGATCGAATCGACACGAATGCTTCCAAATACCAAAATATTCGATCTGTGTCCACCCCTATTTACGGATACAAATTTATTTTCTTTATATGAAAAAATGACTAATGTCAAGGCCTTTTTATTTTTATTTTAAATTAATTTTAATTTTATCTTTCATGTATTATTTTGAAAAAAAAAGTCATTTAATATTAATTAACAATATATTTGTCAACTATTTTTATATGCTTTTTACATACACATACATGTGCACCTTGATGTGAGCACATTGTAACTAAGTATTCACCACAACTGAAGTATCTAATTTTTTTGAAAGTTGACATATTTTTTCTTAATGCTTCTTTCACTACCGACCAAATTGTAGTGAAATAATTTGTCTTAATAATTTTCTTTTCTTTTTCTAGATTCCAAAAATTCCAGAGTGGATCAGGACGAGAATGAATCCGGGAATCCAGGGGTCTCTCCGAATGTTGAGCAAGTGCAGCTCTTCCCATTCCGTTCAGTTCGAGCTGTCCCATTCCGTTCAGTTCGAGCTGGGCGATGAAAAGTTTGATAAACAATAGCACGAACGCCACGTTGTATTCCAGATTATCCAGATGCTTACGCTGGATGGAATGCCCTTTCTCCGAAAAGACCAGCTAAGCATCATCGGCTTGGTCAGCCGAAACCTTCTACTTAGTCCCACGAAGAGAGATAGATGCAGCATACCGTAGTGCTCCCCAGCTAAACCTTCGACATGCATTGGAGCAAGGCGAAGAACGGGGCAGTCCCCTGAAGTGTAGGCTTCTTGGCCACGCCCCCTGCTTATAGATACGAAATACTTAAGATAAATTATCAAATAGGAAATTGTATACCATTAGCCGATATACGTATAGGAACATGGGTACATGAACCCTATAAAATCCGCTCAAGGACCTACAGGTTTAGGTAAATACTTAATGCGTTCCAGACAAAAGAAAGCAGACACGGCAAACGCAACGGTCGGGAGGGAGGAGAAGACTAGAGTTCTAATATGCAACGTCAAGCAGTTCCACTTTCTCGGTCTATTATCTGTTTTGAAACTATAATATGAAACTATTAGTTCGACATGACGACTTTCTAAAATTTATAACATGAAAATAAACAAATAATATTAATTTTTGGTTTTTACCGAAAAAATCAAAAAATCAAATATTTTAACCGAATAAATTAAAATGAATATTAATTTAAAATAATAGTTATATTTTAAAAGATTAAAAACAAAAAAAAAACTTAAAACCGAACTAATATCCAGATTAAATAGATTAAATAGATTTAATATCTTTTTATTAAAAATAACGAAACTAATAGTCACATTCTGCGCCTTATTACCTAGTCTTTGATGTATTTTCTCCTACACTTATAAAGAGTGTTAACTAATTTTCAAGGAGCTCTTGTGTTTTAGACTACTAGATTAAAGTCCACTGTATTAAAATCATGATGTAATTTCATGTAAGTTAAGATTTTCCTCTGATTTTGTTGCTACATATATAATTCAATATGAGGAGGATAAAACTAAATATGTTACGAAAGTTAAAGAAAAAAAGTAGCATCCACCGCAATTGTTGAAAATATAAAGATGTGGGGTCCGCTGCACTATTTGCACAGTGAAATCCTACTTTTTAACTTCTATATAAACGATCGATTCGATCGTTTATAATATACACCGAACTCTTCTCTTCTCTTTAATAAGAAACACTCTCTCTCTCTATATCAGTGTTATTATTTCTACGGGTATAATATTTTGCCCTTATTCAAATTCCCGCGATATAAAAAAATTCCAGTTCTTTTTATAACACGTTATCAGCACGATCACTCTGCGATTCGGTAAAATTTATTTGTATCATTTATACCCTGTTATAATGGTCGGTATACCGCCTCTACTATTATTTATATCATGTTATAATGGCCGGAATACCGCCTATATTATTTACTAGTAATTTAATTTATTTATTGGTCGGCCGAGCCGCCTTATATCCTGTTTATTATTTATTGGTCGGCTG
>NC_027755.1:31176319-31188341 GCF_000695525.1 Brassica oleracea var. oleracea | reverse complement strand
AAAGAGATTGAAGTAAGATATGTTCGATCATGCGACAATGCAGCCGACCTCTTCACAAAATCACTCCCTACCTCGGTATTCAGAAAACACATCCATAACATTGGGATGCGCCATCAGAAGGATCTATGACTGTTTATTCGAGGGGGAGCTTACGTAGTTGTACTCTTTTTACCTTACTATGGTTTTTCCCATTGGGTTTTCCTGGAAAAGTTTTTAACGAGGCAACAAAGACGTTAAGCGAGAGCGGATAGTGACACCGGCCCCCAAGGGGGAGTGTTACGAAAGTCAAAGAAAAAAAGGAGCAGCCACCGCAATTGTTGAAAATATAAAGATGTGGGGCCCGCTGCACTATTTGCACAGTGAAATCCTACTTTTTAACTTCTATATAAACGATCGATTCGATCGTTTATAATATACACCGAAAACTCTTCTCTTCTCTTTAATAAGAAACACTCTCTCTCTCTATATCAGTGTTATTATTTCTACGGGTATAATATTTTGCCCTTATTCAAATTCCTGCGATATAATAAAATTCCAGTTCTTTTTATAACAAAATATAGATTCTTGTCTTTTTTTTTTTTCTTTTTTTAATGCCGTTGGTCTCAAATCTCAAACGGAATTAAAGGCAAAAGTTGACAAGAACTTTTGCTTTTTGTTTTTTCTAATAATTATCACAAAACATCCGAGGAAATTGCGAAATCAATGTTCATAGAATAAGGTACATATCAAAAAAAAAAGATGTCTTCATATTAATGCGATTACACAATGGTGAAAGCTTATGTAGTTTTACCCTTTTCTACTTCACTTCTTGTTTTGTTCTTCGGTGGCTGCTGGCTTACTCGGCTCCTCCACTGTTGCTGCCGTCGCTGGAGGTGGCGGTGGCGGTGTAGAAGGAGGAGGGGAGGCGGCGGTGGGGACTCCAGCATCTATGCAGCTACGGCACTTTCTCTCAACCCAACCTTCGATGTCATGGTCTCCTCCGTCAGATAAATGGCGGCCGCCGCAGAGTCTAGCGAAGATGCCGGCTAAGACTGATAATATGGTGATGACGGCTAAGACGATGACGAGTGTTTCTATTGAACGGTGGTCCGAGTTGTGACTCGGCTGGTCTTGTGGAGGTGGGTCCACGTATATGGTGGTTGGCGTGGTTGTGGTGCCGATTTGGTCATCGAGTCTTGCTGTGACTCCGAACATGAGAGTGAGTGAGAGAACTAGAGAGAAGAGAGAGATAGAGTTTCAGGTGAGCTTGTGGGAGGCAAGGGTTCAAGACTTAGAAGTGGAGACTGGAGAGTGTTGTTATTTAATAACTATATAAATACTGTATAATAAAATAAAAATACAATAAAGGCTAAATGGTTTTTTTTTTTTTTTTTTTTTTTTTTTTTTTTGCTCTGTTTCATAACATTTTTTTTTTTTTTTTTTTTTTTTGTTTACCCGGGAGGGACTTCCACCCCCAGAGGCCAACCCCTCGGCGCGAGCCAGACCATTTGGTACTATGGGAAATTAGATACCCCAATTGCCTGGCCAACGCATCAAACCCGCGTGTTCCGTATTGGGGTTTTTTATTTCCCTTCAAGACCATCTGGGCCAGCTACGCTGGTTAATAAAGGCTAAATGGTTTTAATTGTAATTATGATTAATCTTTTTTCTTTCATATCTATGATTTCAATATGTACTCAATTGATTCACATGCAATGGATCTAAATGATATTCACGTCACTTGACTCATTTCAAAATAATCAAATTATATAAACTAGTTAATTAAAAGTTTACGAAAAAAAAAACAAAACTATATGGTAAAAATTAATTATCCCAATTCCCAATTTGTCCTCAGTGTCTGTAGAAACCGAAAACCACATGCATTTGGTTAAAACCAAGAGGTAAAATGTTTTGTTGTCCCCATCAAACTTTAATTACCCTCTCTGCCACTTCTCGTCTGCTTCTTGTCTTTCTATCGTGCTTCCCATTGACTCAAACTTAAAAACAATTTTATTTATTCGTACAAAAAAATGTAATCACCGTGAACACATACATATGAACTCACTAGTAACTTTAGATTTAGCCTTTGTCTTTATATGACTGTAAAGTTTTGGCAGGGTGAGATATCAATGGGTGGGGTTATTTCATCTTGTTTTTATCTCTGCCTCTTCTCATAACTTTTTCTTCTTATAAATATGTCAATGTGTCAGCTCAATAATGTTATTCGGTAAAAAAATCAATTTATCATAAGAAAATCGAGAAATTGATATATACAAAGAAAAATTATCTGGTGAACTAACTAAAAAAAAAGGATTGGGCACATTACCAAAGTCACGCGAGGCTAAGAGCCCAATACTGAAAACTTATAAACCCTTAAAAGCCCAATTTCGAATTAAAGCCTTAAAGCCCAGTTAGGAAAAAGAGTTGACTTTAAATAGAAGAAAAGAAGTAAACGTTGACATTTCTTCACGATTCTTCCTGCGAGTTTTCTCTTCATCTGAATTCTCGGAATCTGGGATTTTCTTTTCCCGGGAAACTCTCTTGTTCTGTGTTATATATTTCGAAACATCATCGGTCTTAAATGGGAACTCCGGAGTTTCCAGATCTGGGGAAACACTGCTCTGTAGATGATTGCAAGCAGATCGATTTCTTACCATTCACATGCGATCGCTGCACTCAGGTTTCCAATTCAGATTCATTTGTTCTATGTTTCAATCAACAACATATGGAGATGATCTCTTGTTGTCTTGCAGGTGTTTTGTTTGGATCATCGTAGCTACAATAACCACAATTGTCCGAAAGGAAACAGAGGAGATGTAACGGTTGTTATCTGTCCGTTATGTGGTAAAGGAGTTCGGTTAAACCCTGACGAAGATCCAAACATCACTTGGGAGAAACACGTGAACACAGATTGTGATCCATCAAGCTACGAGGAAACTGTCGAGAAGAAGAAGAAGAAATGTCCTGTTCCAAGGTGCAGAGAGTTGCTAACCTTCTCCAACACGATAAGATGCCGAGATTGTAGTGTTGAGCATTGTTTGAAGCATCGGTTTGGACCAGACCATGGTTGTGCTGGACCCAAGAAACCTGAATCGAGATGGTCTAGTCTTTTAGCTTCTGCGGAGGCAAGCATCAGCAGGCTCGGTGCCGATCTTAGCCAGAAGTTACAGTTTGCTAATGGCAATTCAGAGAAAATGCCGGAGAAGAATGGTAAAGTTACGGTTGATGTTTGTCCGAAATGCAGCAGAGGGTTTCGTGAACCTGGGGATTTATTGAAGCATATCGATAAGGATCATCATGGTACTTCTAAAGCTTAGATTTTTATAAGCATGGAAGAAGTGAAGTGGTTACATATTGTTGTAAATGTATGATTGATTAATTTTTTGTTACAAATTTTTTTACTAGCTTGGGACTGACTAATTAGCAACCTGGTGAAAGTTGCTTCATAGATTTAAGAATATGACTGTGTAGAGTCCGTGCTAAAGAGTAGGAGCAAGAATCTTGTCTCGTGATGGTAGTGTTACTTTTTTAGCTAGAAATGGTGGTGTTTTTCTTTGGTGTTTAGGGTCTTGGGAAGGATGCTTTTGTCACGCAAGGGACAAGATTTTATTGTTTCATGGCATGTAAAAATCAGGTCATCTTGAAACAATATTGTTGCATATGTTTTGTACTTACATGCACACAACAGGAGCTATAGTTAGGCCGTTAAATCGTTGTATACTTGGTCGTTAAACTAGGGCTGGGAATTTGATTCAAAAACCGCAGGTTTCGCCCGCTTACCCGCCACAGGGCGGGTGCGGTTCAAGATATCTTTGATGCGGGACGAATGCAGATTGAACATTTTTGATGCGGGTCAACCATTTAGAACCATGGACCAATCCGCCAAATTTATAAATATCTTTTGGAGTTTAATGTATGCAGCAGTTACCTTGCATCACACAATTAAAGCTTATACATAGTATCTTTCATGTTTTGTTGAAAAAAGACGACTATAGTTTTCTTTAGACACTAAAAAAAAAGAAAATGGTAAACCAATTCTCTGGAGAGAATGTGAAAGCCCGGTGGCCACGTGCTGTGAAAATCTGGTGTGGTGCGGATTCGAATTCGGGTCTTTTGCGGATCCACGGAACGCCTTGAACACCCGACTACGGACGCGATACACACTAATACTATGGAAGATCAATGCTAAATGTATGTGTGACTAACGGCTCCTCTGAAAGGCGTGGAGACTATAAACACTGGACCATCTCTTCTCGTCTTCCTTGTCTTTTTATTGTCACACGTAAAACTAAAATAAGACATGGGATTTGGACATATACAAGCGGAGACCCAACACGAAGACTTAAAACTATCACAACTAATCACCGTTGGATCTTCATGACGTGATAAGAGATTGACCGTTTATATTTATTCAGACGTAGACTGTAAACACTAGACAACTTCTTCTCAGCTTCCTTGTCCTATTAATAAGGTTAGAAAATATATAAAAGAAAGACGTTGAACTTAACCAGAGCGAAGACTCAGCGTAGACTCTTCAATCTCAATGGCAGTTGGAAAGGAGAACACGGAGGTGGCGGCGGCGGTACCGATGGATAAAGGTGGCGAGATTTTGAAGCCGCGTACGGACAAGAGAGAGTATCGGAGGATTGTTCTCAAGAACTCTCTTCAAGTCTTGTTAATCAGCGATCCAGAGACTGACAAGGTAAAGATTAATTCTCTGTTCTTGTTTTAATGCTCATACAAGAAAGCTGAACTGATTCATCTTTGCTCTTAGTGTGCTGCTTCAATGAACGTTAGCGTTGGATCATTCTCGGATCCAGAAGGATTAGATGGGCTTGCTCATTTTCTTGGTACGTTTCTTCATTTCAAGATTCAGTCACTCAGTTCTGTCTATGTACACAGTTATGAGCACTTTAGTATCTGATTTTATTTTATTTTATTTTTGGGGGATATTGTCAAGAGCATATGCTGTTTTATGCAAGTGAAAAGTACCCAGAGGAAGATAGTTACTCCAAGTACATCACTGAGGTAATATAATATTTGTTATTCTCCAGCTCTTATATACAAACTTGAATCATTATTTGATCTTCTTTGTTTTATTAGCATGGAGGGAGTACAAATGCTTATACATCCACTGAAGACACAAACTACCATTTTGATATCAACACAGACTCTTTTGATGAGGCTTTGGACAGGTAAGACTTAAATTTTTTTAAAATATTTTTCTGTTTTGTGTACTAATCTTTAACACATTCGTCAGGTTTGCACAGTTCTTTATTAAACCACTAATGTCAGCTGATGCCACCATGAGGGAGATCAAGGCTGTTGACTCTGGTTACCTTCTTGTCTTTCTTGAATACCTTTCATGTTGCAGTTTGTTTTAGTAATAAAGTTGTAACGAGTACTCTTCTCATCCAGAGAATCAGAAAAACTTGTTGTCTGACTCCTGGCGAATGCGTCAGGTATCTTCCCCTCTAGCTTGTTGTACTTATATGTCTTAAAACCTCTGCATGTTTGACAACTCACAAGTCTGTTGATACTTATGTCTAGCAGATAAATTGAGAGTGTTTTGTCTTTCTTATTGGTTCACACAGTTACTGAAGCATCTAAGCAGAGAAGACCATCCATATCACAAATTTAGCACAGGTTCATATTCTACCTATTGTTTTAATCTGTGTGTTAACTGGCGTTCTAAGAAAGTTGATATGTTTTCTTAGGGAACATGGACACTCTTCATGTACAACCCCAAGCAAAAGGAATAGATACAAGGAGTGAACTTATTAAATTCTATGATAAGCACTACTCTGCCAATATCATGCATCTGGTTGTTTATGGCAAAGGTAGGTGTTGAATCTAAACCCAAAATTCAAGTTTCACTCAGTTTCTTTTGTTTCTAGATAACAATACATATCCTTTCTCTTGATGTATTCAGAAAGCCTTGACAAAACTCAATGTCTAGTGGAAGGGATGTTCCAGGAAATCCGGAACACCAACAAGAGTGTTCCTAGGTTTCCTGGGCAGCCGTGTACTCAGGACCATTTGCAGGTTTTGTGTTCTGTATTTCAGTTTTTAACATTTGCTTCAGCTACGATAATGTTTCTTTAAGTGTTTTTTTTTTCATTGTGTTGTTATAGGTTCTTGTGAAGGCTGTACCTATAAAGCAGGGTCACAAGCTTACTGTTTCATGGCCTGTAACACCTAGCATCCATCATTATGAAGAAGCACCATGCATGTACCTTGGTCATCTAATTGGTCATGAAGCCGAAGGAAGTTTGTTTCATGCGTTAAAACACTTTGGTAGGTTCGGTTCTCTTTGGAGCCAAACTAATGAATGTTTAAAGCACAGATTCTATCTGAAAGGGGGTAACAAATTATAAACAGTTCTATTCTTCAGCTCTCTATTTCTGATTCTCAAAATGTTTTAGGACAAACTGTTGCTGTTAATAGCCAGGATAAATCTTAAATATTAATTGTTTCCGCTGTACTAGTCATATAATCTAGTAGATTTGCTTAATATAGCTGTGCAAACACGTACTGTAGTACTCACTCCAACATGCTTAATATTTTCCTAATACTAGCACAGGTTGGGCAACGAGTCTTTATGCTGGTGAAGCAGACTGGACTATGGAGTATTCTTTCTTCGATGTTTCAGTTAATCTTACTGATGCTGGCCATGGTAGCAAACTTCCTTAAGTTGAATAGATGCGACCAGTGTACTTGATATTATCTGGATCTGGTTTTTATATTGTGTCTTGTTTGGCTTACAGAGCATATGCAAGATATTATAGGGTTGTTGTTCAGACACATTAAGCTTTTACAACAGTCTGGTGTTTCCCAGTGGATTTTTGATGAGGTATTGTTATTATTAATCTTACTTAGTGTCATTAAAGAGCTTGATACATTTTTTTTATTTGATTGTGGTTGAAGCTCTCAGCTATCTCTGAAGCAGAGTTTCATTATCAAGCCAAAATAGATCCAATCTCTTATGTTGTGGATATTTCATCAAACATGACGGTAATAGTCTTTTTTTTTTAGTTGTTCAGTGATTTCTCATACTCTTGGTATCACATGTGTGACAAAAAAAAGAATAGATGCTTGACTCTGTTACAATCTTATTAACCATTACTATGTTGTATAAAGTTGATCTTAGTACTGAACATTTCACATTCTTTTAAAGAAAATTCTAATGTGTTCTTTTGCAATTATGCTTCAGAAATACCCAACCAAGCATTGGCTCGTTGGATCATCCCTACCTTCAAAATTTAATCCAGCTATTGTGCAAAAGATTCTGAACGAGCTTTCTCCTACAAATGTCAGGTAAGTCTCTGTTGTTGGAATGCATCTTACACAAGCAAACAATGACCCTAGTGCTGTATACTTTAAGCAGCCCATAGGCCTTAATGTGTTCTTAGAATTTACGTGAAGTTCAAGTATTGATAACCTAAGCTCACTGCCATTATGTTTGTAGAATCTTTTGGAAATCAAATAATTTTGAAGGACAAACCGACAAGGTTGAGCCATGGTACAACACTGCTTATTCTTTTGAGAATATAACCGAACTTACTATTCAGGTTGGCTTTTGATATACTTTTAGTTTCCTTTTGTGTGTTCAAATTTGTATTCTCTTTGATTTAGATATGTGCTTAACAATTACAGGAGTGGGTGAAGTCTGCACCTGATGTAAATTTGATTCTACCAACACCTAATGTCTTCATTCCTACAGATTTTTCATTAAAGGATGTTAAAGATAAGGTTCAGTTCCATCACTCTAGTTACAAATTAAAAAAATGTCTTACAAAGCACTTTATCTCATGATGCTTAACTAAGTTCTGGAACAGGAAATCTTTCCTGTTTTGTTGAGAAAGACATCATTCTCAAGACTGTGGTACAAACCGGATAAAAAGTTCTTCAAACCAAAGGCATATGTTAATATAGATTTCAACTGCCCTCTTGCATCCACTTCTCCTGAAGCTGCTGTTCTTTCCAATACTTTTGTTTGGTTGCTTGTGGACTACTTAAATGAATACGGTACGATGTAATATATAGAAATTTCTCTTTGAACTACCTCTAGCCATTAGGCAAGACAACTCTATGGTAACAGAGTTTTTTTTATGTCATCTTTACTCCTATATATGTTTCAGCTTACTATGCGCAGACTGCTGGTCTTGACTATGGATTAAGTATTTCAGACAATGGTTTTGAGGTGAGCTTGTGTACAAGGATTCTGACGTTTCCTTGTGTACTTCGCTCAGTGAATCTCATGTTTGACTAAAGTGTTTCTCATTTCCAGCTCTATCTTGTTGGCTTTAATCATAAACTGAGGATCTTGCTTGAAGCTGTTATGCAAAAGATAGCAAAATTTGAAGTTAAACCTGACAGGTTTTCTGTTGTCAAGGTAAGTAACCTTGATAGTAGACCTTGTCACTCTTTCTAAGTTATCAACCACTTCCCTCATTGCATGATTTTAACCATATTCTTGTAATAGGAAACGATGACCAAGGCATACCAAAACTACAAGTTCCAACAACCATATCAACAAGCATTGAGTTACTGCTCATTGGTTTTACAAGATAACACTTGGCCTTGGACAGAGGAACTAGATGCTCTTTCTCATCTAGAAGCTGAAGACTTGGCGAGTTACGTTCCAATGCTGTTATCAAGAACCTTTGTTGAGTGCTACATAGCAGGTAAACAATCTTTATCCTATTGTATGATACTTTGGTTCTCTTATCCTTTTGTATACACATCATGGTATGTCTATTTTCAGGAAACGTTGAGAAGAATGAAGCTGAGTCAATGGTGAAGTATATTGAAGATGTTCTTTTTAGCGGTCCAAAACCTATTTCTCGTCCGTTATTTCCATCACAGTTCCTGACAAGTAGGGTTGTAGAGCTGGGAAAAGGAATGAGATACTTCTACCATCAAGAAGGATCAAACCCCAGTGATGAAAACTCTGCTCTAGTGCATTATATTCAGGTTCATCAAGATGAATTTGCAATGAATAGCAAACTTCAGCTTTTCAGTCTCATTGCAAAGCAAGCCACTTTCCACCAGCTTAGAACAGTGGAGCAACTTGGTTACATCACTTCACTTTCTCGGAGGTATGTAGCCATTTCTCTAAATAATCCACTTCATAGGGGCTCGACTTTTTAAAAAATATGTTATTGTATGTGGGTGTGTGTATATTTTGGTATAATAATATTAAAGTTAATTACGAAACCAAAAAAAAAAAGTGAAAGAAAACTTTAGTTTATAAAAATAAGAAAAACATATTATATGAATTTTATATTGTTATAATTTAGATATATATAAACAGTATATACTAATAAAATTATGATTTTCTCTTTTAAAAAAGCTGTTTATAATTTTTATTAAATAATATGCAAGCATTTTATTTTGAATAAGGGCCCTTAACTCTGATAATATCCATGAGTTATTATGTTTTTGATGCATAACCACTTTCTTCCTCCAACACAGCCTCAAAGCTGGTGTCTATGGAGTACAGTTCATTATCCAGTCTTCAGTTAAGGTACCAACTTTTCTTGCCTCTCTCTTCCACTCAGACATTTAGTTTCTTAACTTTCTTTTGATTTTATTGTTTATAGGGTCCTGGACATATAGATTCAAGGGTGGAGTCACTACTCAAGGACCTTGAGAGTAAGATTTACAAGATAAGTGATGAGGAATTCAAGGTGAGATGGCCTAACTAGATTACTATATAGAATCATATTTAATTTGCTTAAGAGAAACCCCAGCTTCACCATTAAAGCCTATTTGTAACTGACATGACTTTCTACATAGAGCAATGTAACAACTTTGATAGACATGAAGCTTGAGAAACACAAGAACTTGTCGGATGAATCTTACTTTTACTGGGAAGAGATTCAAAACGGGACATTCAAATTCAACCGCAGAGATAAAGAGGTACCATATGAACACACTCTTTCAGTCAAAGAACATTTGCTCTTGCTTTCTCCATAGTTATCTCTGAACAGAGTTCAAAAACTTGAAGCATAGCTCAAGCCAGTAACATTAGCTTCGTGGGGGTGATGTTTTGTGGTTTAGGTGGCGGCACTAAGAGAGCTGAAGAAGGAAGAACTGATAGATTTCTTCAGCGAATACATAAAAGTTGACGCACCAAAGAAGAAATCGCTAAGCATATGCGTTTACGGAAGCCAGCATGTGAAGGAAATGGCGTCTGACAAAGACGAAGTTGCATCACACTTCACAGAGATCAAAGACATTGTCGGTTTCAGAAAGTCTCAACCTCTTTACGGGTCGTTGAAAGGATGGAACCAGCTGAAACTGTGAAGAGGTTCCTCAAGGATATACCTCATGAACAAACATAAGTATACCAAATTGATCATATTGTCTATGTGAATCTTTATTCATATGTAAAACATAGAGTTGTGTTATCATTTAGTATCATTGAAAAACAAGAATGATATGTATCAATGATTGATAAGTGTGTACATTTTTTTGGTCATATATGGACTATATATGAGCAAATACTATCATATGGTAGAAGAAACAATGGCATCAGGCATGGTAGAAGAAACAATGGCATCATGCTATCCATTACTACTCATCATACTATTTGGATATTTTAAAACATTATATGATAAAACATGTGAACTATCAGATACACTATGAATGTTAATACAACTAATGAATTAGTAGAATCTAACATTAATTTTTGAAAAATGAGTTAAAAATCTCAATAACCATATAAAAATACTTAAAAATAATCAGCTGACTAGTTCGATAGTCATAATTTTTTTTTACCTAAGAAATTTGACAATTCTAATTTGGAAATTGCAATACTGACTTAAGATCAGCTTCCTATTTTAATAAATTTAGTTCAATCAAGAACAATAAATATTTAAAATAATTATTTGTCTATTAAAATATCAAAAACTATCCTATAAAATAGTTTTACGGCTTCTTAAATAGAAAATATTACCGTAATTTATGAATACAACGATGAAATATAGAAAACCTAGAGAAAAACTCTAATTTTTTAAAACCAATATATAATATTAAAGTTCTAGCATAAGACCATTTCCATTCTTAGATAACTTGACACCTAATTTTAGAGTTTCGCATAATCGTTTGAGAGTCTTTCAAACAAAAGATTCTTCTTATTTTTTTCTTATTTTTTTCTTGTTTTTCATTTTTTATTCTTAATGAATTGAAACGTAATCAGAAGCTTGATGAGATATTATTCCCAATAGTACAAACGTGATTTTTTGGAGGTGGAAGTGTTCTTCCAAAAATGTTTTTTGTGTTTTTTTAAACAATTTTTTTATTATATAGGTGCCCATTGTTTTGTTTAATACAAACAAATTATATATAGCTCTCTGCAAGACAAAAGAAGGAAACACAAAACCATGTTCACAAATTCCAAAGCATATATGCCTTTAGCCACGATAAATCAAATACTTATTTGACTCATAAATATGATAAATACTATAATTATCATACAAACTTCAACACTCCAATGTCATAATAAACTAAGAAGCAACAAATAGTTATCAAAGACAAACTTATATGTCCATTGGTGATGACTATGAGGATCATCGTACAATAATTTGGCATGACCTAGAGAGTCTCGGAAAGTTAAGGAGTTCTATGAAGATGTCAGATTCTTCTTTCTTTGGGGCATCATCCAAGCTTAATGTTAGCTTGTGGACAGATTCTCCTTTCTTTAGCGAATCATGCAAACTTAATGACAGTTTTCTTGAGGTTCTCGAGTAAGTAACCCACTAGTGTCATCTCCAATGCCTCCCCTTTCAATGGCCTTTCTATGTCAACATACTCTAGAGATGATAACAGACTCCAAGGCCTGGCAATAACAATAAGGTTCACCATCTTGGGATTTTCAGAAGTTCCCTGCATGTACAATACAACCAAGACACAAGTTTAAGAATAATTTACTCACAAGTTCATGAGTTTGTTAGATAATCCTCACCACGACAAGAGTTTTAAGATTCGAACAGACTTCAAGAAAGACTGGCAACATCTCCCACATGTAGCTGTCGAA
>NC_027755.1:31171305-31175739 GCF_000695525.1 Brassica oleracea var. oleracea | reverse complement strand
CATTCCCACGAGCCTTAGGGACACCAAGTTACTACAAGTGTAAAGTACTGTTGGATTCATCATGGGATCCCATTCAGAAAAATTGTCCGAAACATCGAGATGTTCAACTTTAAGCCTAGCAGCAGTGTCGACCCAGCGATTGAGAAGACCAGAAGGCTCTTCAAAGTAAAAAGAATCGTACCTTAACTTAAACCGATGTATGGACAAACCGTGGTTGCGTTCAAGAAAGTTATCGACAAAACTCACGAATGTTTCGCGTATATAGAAATCCTCGGCGTCCAAATCCAGACCAGGTACGTCTTTCCAGAGAGTTGTCCATCTGGTGGACAACGCACTAGTCTGAACCACATCTTTGGTCGGAAGATTTAAGAATATCTGGAATATCAAGCAATCTGGCAAACTGCTTAGCCGATCAACTTCGCTCGGTGGGTTGGTGGAACGAGCAGGTTTCACTCTGGCTGCATCCATGAACGTAAACATCGAATCGAAAAGGAGAGGAGAATAAGGGCTTCTAAAGATTGCTATAGAGGCCAGAGAGATTGTGGTGGATTTTGATCTCTACACGTTTCTAATTTCTGAGATGATGAAATTTTCTCACCAAAATTTTCTAGACATTATTTGTGAAGTTGATTTAACACATATCATCTCTATAATCATTTTCACAAAAAAAATGTGATATGATATACTAAAATGACATGGTCAACTACATTTAATGTTCATTTCTATTTTTTTGTAAATTTTTCAAAATATGGTAATAATTTATACGTCTTCATTGAATCAAATCAATTCAAATATGTCAATAAATAATATAAGAATAGAAATATAGAATATTTTACAAATTTTGAAATATTATTTAAGTATGCTTTTACAATCATACAATTTTTCTTACTAAACAAGATTTTCAAAATTTAAACAATATTTTTTAAAATTATAAATATTAAATCGTAATATCATTTGTTTCCTTTTGATATCTACAAATTTTAGAAATTCTGTCTAGTTTCATATTTTAATAATTATAAAAAAAATTATATCTATTTTTTTATGAAAATTATACAAGTTATTTAATATATCTTAACCCAAAGAAATAAATGAAAATCTATCTAACCTTTTTTGAGTAGGTTTTGCTATCAATCTAGTAATATAGTCAAAGTAATCAAGGTCCAAAATCAAATATCAAATCAAATCTTTCGACATAAGGAAAAAGATATTGGAATCGGTTTCGTTTAAATTTCATTGTTGAGTGAAAATGAAAGCATACAATCTTCATAGTGAAGGACCTCTACGAAATATAATTTTAAATAAATAAAATTATTTATTTATCTTAATTTTATGTTCAAGTAAATTAATATTTATATAAAAATATTGGTATACAATTAATAAAATCTTAAATTTTAACAAAAGTTTATTAAAAAAATTTTAACGCTGCATATGGTGTAGGAAAATACCTAGTACACATATATATATATACTAGTGGGTGATCTTTGTTTCCCGCAAAATTTTGTATTCTTTGCGGTTCAATACTTTTTCATTTTTAAAAATAAATTTTCGTTTCTAAAAGATAACTTTTAAAAGATTTTTCTTTTGCTTTTATAAATAAATGCACCTATTTTCATACAATTTATTAATTGAGAGTCAATACTTTACGATATATCTAGTGAAAATCATTAATTTTATTAAATTAATATGGGTTTAAAATTTAGAGGTGTCTTAAATTTATTTATAAAAATATTATATATATATATATATTGAGATATTTTACCTTATAAAAATAGTCATTTTAGATTTGTATGCATTCTTGACTAATTAATGGTAACAAATCTTAAATTTTAAGAAAATAATTATTTAGAATAATTAATTTCTTAAAATACAATAGCTGAGATTCTTAGAAAATTCTTTAGTTTGTAAGTAATTATATATTTATAATAAAACATGATTTTTTTCTTAATATGTGTATATGAGATATACATATGAGTCACATTACTATATTTATAATATATTATTAATTTTTACTTAATATTTCCTTAATTTTTACTTAGTATATTATTAAGTGTTACTAAATATGTGTATATGAGATATATATTTTTTTGAGTAGCTTCTAAGAGCAACTCCAAGGCTTATATTCTCTACAATATTGTCCACGATTACGAACAATGGCATCATACTATCCATTAGCTCTACAATATCGTCCATGATTACGAACAATGGCATCACACTATCCATTATCTCTACAATATCGTCCATGATTACGAACAATGGCATCACACTATCCATTATCTCTACAATATCGTCCATGATTACGAACAATGGCATCACACTATCCATTATCTCTACAATATCGTCCATGATTACGAACAATGGCATCACACTATCCATTATCTCTACAATATCGTCCATGATTACGAACAATGGCATCACACTATCCATTATCTCTACAATATCGTCCATGATTACGAACAATGGCATCACGCTATCCATTACTACTCATCATACTATTCATATATATTTTATAATATTACATGATAAAAAAAATGTGAACTATCATATACACTATGTATAACAATACAATTAATGAATTAGTATAACTTAATATTAGATTTTGAAAAAAAATGAGTTAAAAATCTCAAAAACCATATAAAATTACATAAAAAATAATCAGATGACTAATTTGATAGTCATAATTTTTTTACCTAAAAGATTTGGCAATTCTAGTTTGAAAATTGCAATACTGACTTAAGATCAGCTTCGTATTTTAATAAATTTAGTTCAATCAAGAACAATAAAAGCTTAAAATAAATATTTGCCTATTAAAGCATCAAAAACTATCCTATAAAATAGTTTAACGGCTTCTTAAATAGAAAAAATTACCGTGATTTATGAATACGATGACAAAAAATAGAAAACCTAGACAAAACCCTAGTTTTTTAAAACCAATATATAATATTAAAGTTCAAGCATAAGACCATTTCCATTCTTAGATAACTTGACACCTAATTTTAGAGTCTCGCGCAATCATTAGAGTCTTTCAAACAAAAGATTCTTCTTATTTTTTTCTTGTTTTTTTTCATTTTCTTATTCTTAATGAATTGAAATGTAATCAGAAGCTTGATGAGATATTATTCCCACTAATAAAAAGGTGATTTTTGGAGGTAAAAATGTGCTTCCAGAAATGCTTTTGTGGTTTTTAAAAGGTCCCAATTGTTTTGTTTAAATACAAAAAAATTATATATAGCCATGCAAGACAAAAGAAGGAAGCACAAAACCATCTTCACAAATTCCAAAGCATATATGCTTTAAGCCACGATAAATCAAATACTTATTTGACTCATAAATATGATAAATACTATAATTATCATACCAACTTCAACACTCCAATGTCATAATAAACTAAGAAGAAACAAATAGTTATCAAAGACAAACATATATGTCTATTGCTGATGACTATGAGGATCATCGTACAATAATTTGGCATGAGCAAGAGAGTCTCGGAAAGTTAAGGAGTTCTATGAAGATGTCAGATTCTTCTTTCTTTGGGGCATCATCCAAGCTTAATGTTAGCTTGTGGACATATTTTCCTTTCTTTAGGGAATCATGCAAACTTAATGATAGTTTCTTGAGGTTTGGTGAGTTCTCGAGTAAGTAACCCACTAGTGCCATCTCCAACGCCTCCCCTTTCAATGGCCTTTCTATGTCAACATGCTCTAGAGATGATAACAGATTCCAAGGCCTCGCAATAACAGTAATTCCCACCATGAGGTAATTTTCACTAGTTCCCTGCACGTACAATACAACCGAGACACAAGTTTAAGAATAATTTACTCACATGTTCATGAGTTTGTTAGATAATCCTCACCACGACAAGAGTTTTTAGATTTGGACAGACTTCAAGAAAGACTGGCAACATCTCCCACATGTAGCTGTTGAACCTGACACACAAGGTATACAGGTTACGAAATACCGGTAGTTGTACATATCTTGCGTAATCATATATGACCTACAAGAACAACATCAACAAAAAAGGTATCAGTGTTAATAAATGAAATATTACATCGATAGTTGGAGAATAATTAACTAGCATTCTCTCGAGTTGATCCATGTTTTAAAAAAAATGTTTCAAAAACTTATTTTTTTTTTGAGAAATATACTTATTTTTTGAGAAATATACTTTTTTGTACAACTACCAGTATTTTTTTGTACAACTTTCAGTGTATTTTTTGTTAGTTAATAAGAATACATTGTAAATTTAGAAGAAATATAATTTTGTTTATTGAATTTTGATTGATTAAAAGTTGTGAGAAATAGTTAATAACAAAAAATAATATTTAAAGTTAAAATTTAAGATGTTTTTAATAATTGTGAAAATCCAAAAACATACATTTTGAACGGAGAGAAATATATAATTGGTTTAAAGTTGGAAATCAAGAAATATAGGTACCT
>NC_027755.1:31163485-31171154 GCF_000695525.1 Brassica oleracea var. oleracea | reverse complement strand
TGATCCTCAGACACTTAAGCATGGGAGCATCAATTTCAACTATACGATCTTTCTCATAATCATCATTCTTATCCCAATAATGCATGAAGCTCAATAGAGACTGGGAACGCACACGTAAAATGGGCATTCCATCACCGTAAATTCTATCAATACTAACGTTTTCAAGAACTGGGCATTGTGAGATTAACTTCTCTAATGCCCATGGGTTGGTATACTCAATGACGATTAAAACAATATCTTTGAGAGAAGGTAATGAAACACGCTCGGGACTAGGTAAGCTCATTCCCACGAGCCTTAGGGACACCAAACTACTACAAGTTTAAACTGTTGGATTCATCATGATATCCTGAGCAGATAAAATGTCCGAAACATCGAGATGTTCAACTTTAAGCCTAACAGCAGTGTCGACCCAGCGATTGACAAGATCAGGCTTATTAGAAGAATCGTATGTTACCTTAAACAGATGTATGGACGAACCACGGTTGCGTTCAAGAAAGTTATCGACAAAACTCACGAATGTTTCGTGTATATTGAAATCCTCGGTGTCCAAATCCAGACCATGTACGTCTTTCCAGAGAGTTGTCCATCTGGTGGACAACGCACTAGTCTGAACCACATCTTTGGTCATAAGATTTAAGAATATCTGGAATATCAAGCAATCTGGCAAACTGCTTAGCCGATCAACTTCGCTCGGTGGGTTGGTAGAAAGAGCAGGTTTCACTCTGGCTGCATCCATGAACGTAAGCATCGAATCAAAAAGGAGAGGAGAATAAAAAGTAAGGGTTTTAAAAGATTGGCTATAGAGGCGAGATAGATTGTGGTGGATTTTTATCTCTACACGTTTCTAATTTATGAGATGATGAAATCTTCTTTACCGAAATACACATAGATATACTAGTGGGTGATCTTTTTTTCCCGCGAAATTTTGTATTCTTTGCGGTTCAAAATCTAGTATAATACTCTTTTATTTTAAAAATAAACTTTTCGTTTCTAAAAAATAAATTTTAACGGATTTTTCTTCTCTTTCTATAGATAAATGTACTTGTTTTTTATACAATTGTATTCATTTAGAGTCAGTGAAAATTATTAATTTTATTAAATTAATATTAGTTCAAACTTTAGAAATATTTTGAATTTATTTATAAAAATATGACTTTATGAACAAACATCTTTTATATATATATATATATATATATATATATTTAGAGAGAGAGAGAGAGAGAGATTTGACCTTATAAAAATAGTAATTTTAGATTTGTATGCATTCTTGACTATTTAATGGTATCAAATCTTCAATTTTAAGAATTATTTATTTAGAAAAAATAAATTTCTTAAAATACTATAGCTGAGATTCTTAGAAAATTGTTTACTTTGTAAGTAATACATATTTATAATAAAACATTGATTTGTTTCTTAATATGTGTATATGAGATATACATATGAGTCACTATATTTATAATATATCATTAATTTGTACTTAATATTTTATTAAATTTTAGTTAATATATTATTTTTTACTTAATATATCATTAAGTGTTACTTAATATATGTATATGAGATATATACTTTTTTTGAGTAGCGTTCTAAGAGCAACTCCATGACTTATATTCTATACAATATCGTTAGTACGAATTATGTCAACACGCTACATAACTGTTTTTATGTTAAAATCTTGTAAATTAATAATTTTGAGACTATAATTAATATATCAAGTTATTAATACAATTTTTTTATATTTAGAGATATATTTTTTAAAAAAATAAGAAAATACTTAATTTGGTGTATGTCTATTAATTAATTTTGAAATTCAACATTAATTATTATTTTTAATTCTACATCAATTAATTTTTGAAATTCGAAATCAATTATTTTTTTTAATTCGACATTTATAATGGTTCTATTATATTATTGGTGTTTATAAAATATGTTTTAAAATACATTTATATTGGAAATAACTTAATGTTTCTTCTTTGTGCAGGATTGGGAGCTGGACATGGAGTTGGACCTTAAAGAGTATTGGTTATTACATTTTTATATATTAGTGTTATATATTTTAGATGAATCATAATATAACTAATTGTATTCAATCGGGTAATATAATTATTTTTGGTATAAATATTTGAACCCGTTTCAGATACATTTGTTATTTAGATATTTTTAGGTTTCTATACATCAAAACCGAACTTATCCAGAATTAAAAAAAACCCAATTCAAAACTCACACATAAATTTATAATATTCAAGTAGACCTATTTCAAAACAAAAAAAATGATACCCAAAAAAACAACTCGTACCTAAATAGATAGTCAATGTTCATGCCTAACTTATTTTATAAACTAATAAAAATGATTCTTTCTACGTATTTGGCTAAATTAAGTGAAATAAAAAGAATTTTTTATTTAGTAAAATAATTATATGAAGTGAGAAATTAAGTGACAATAAATGTAATACATTTTTATTATTTTGATTTAAGCTATTATTTTGTTCACAAAACATGTCTTTGAATTATGTTTTTGGCTACGTAATTTTCCACCGATTGAAACTAAAATTAAAAAAAGTTTTAGTAAAACAAACTAAACCGAACGTTTAACTATATGCAAAACCCAGTTATTTTATATTTTTGATTTTATAATTTGCACAAATTTAATGTTGATTAACTGATAAATAAAAATCTACACTAATATTATTATGGTAATATAATTAAGGATGTGATGTATTGTTAAGGTAATATAATTAATAAAATTATTAAACAGAATGATATATGAAAATATAATTAATGTAATTATATTAATGAAATTACTAAAAAGACAATGTACTTCTTTTTTTATACCGTTTTTTTATGTTTTCAAATAATTATTTTTTATACTGCAATCGATGTTTCCAAACAATATCAAAATGTAATTCAGGTTTAATAATATAGATATACGAACATTTTTGTTCCATATTGAAGTGTTTCAAAAATAAAATAAAAAACAATAAATTATCTTGGTCCACTAAAAACAAAAAAAAAATTTATATCTTTCCAACAGTTAGTAGTTATTGGATTGTGTGAGGCAACGGGTATATTTGATATTTGAATTTACTATTTATTTTATTTTAATAAATAAATAAAAAGAAAAAAAAGAAAAAAAAGGGAAATTGGTAGTATCGCACGAATCAGTCACTTTCTATATATAGTTTGGTGCACATAAGGCAATAGTCCAACAACAACCACAACGAGAGAACACGTTAGAGAGAGAGAACGAAAGAAACGACTTGTCGCGTAATTTCTCCTGTGTGAGTGAGAGATGTTCTAGTTAAGTGGTCTGGTGGTATCCCGCTTGAGGTCCGGTTCCGGTTTTGTTGTGTGAGGTGGTGGTGGATTCAGTCTCGATTTTCGTTACCGACGGGTACTCGTGTATGCTAGCCGTTTTGTAAGTGTGTACATTTTTTTGGTCATATATGAGACTATATTTGAGCAAATACTATCATATGGTAGAAGAAACAATGGCATCAGGCATGGTAGAAGAAACAATGGCATCATGCTATCCATTACTACTCATCATACTATTTGGATAATTCAAAACATTATATGATAAAACATGTGAACTATCAGATACACTATGAATGTTAATACAACTAATGAATTAGTAGAATCTAATATTAATTTTTGAAAAAATGAGTTAAAAATCTCAATTACCATATAAAATTACTTAAAATAATCAGCTGGCTAGTTCGATAGTCATAATTGTTTTTACCTAAGAAATTTGACAATTCTAATTTGGAAATTGCATTACTGACTTAAGATCAGCTTTCTATTTTAATAAATTTAGTTCAATCAAGAACAATAAATATTTAAAATAATTATTTGTCTATTAAAATATCAAAAACTATCCTATAAAATAGTTTTACGGCTTCTTAAATAGAAAATATTACCGTAATTTATGAATACAACGATGAAATATAGAAAACCTAGAGAAAAACTCTAATTTTTTAAAACCAATATATAATATTAAAGTTCTAGCATAAGACCAATTTCATTCTTAGATAACTTGACACCTAATTTTAGAGTTTCGCATAATCGTTTGAGAGTCTTTCAAACAAAAGATTCTTCTTATTTTTTTCTTATTTTTTTCTTGTTTTTCATTTTTTATTCTTAATGAATTGAAACGTAATCAGAAGCTTGATGAGATATTATTCCCAATAGTACAAACGTGATTTTTTGGAGGTGGAAGTGTTCTTCCAAAAATGTTTTTTGTGTTTTTTTAAACAATTTTTTTATTATATAGGTGCCCATTGTTTTGTTTAATACAAACAAATTATATATAGCTCTCTGCAAGACAAAAGAAGGAAACACAAAACCATGTTCACAAATTCCAAAGCATATATGCCTTTAGCCACGATAAATCAAATACTTATTTGACTCATAAATATGATAAATACTATAATTATCATACAAACTTCAACACTCCAATGTCATAATAAACTAAGAAGCAACAAATAGTTATCAAAGACAAACTTATATGTCCATTGGTGATGACTATGAGGATCATCGTACAATAATTTGGCATGACCTAGAGAGTCTCGGAAAGTTAAGGAGTTCTATGAAGATGTCAGATTCTTCTTTCTTTGGGGCATCATCCAAGCTTAATGTTAGCTTGTGGACAGATTCTCCTTTCTTTAGCGAATCATGCAAACTTAATGACAGTTTTCTTGAGGTTCTCGAGTAAGTAACCCACTAGTGTCATCTCCAATGCCTCCCCACTCAATGGCCTTTCTATGTCAACATACTCTAGAGATGATAACAGACTCCAAGGCCTGGCAATAACAATAAGGTTCACCATCTTGGGATTTTCAGAAGTTCCCTGCATGTACAATACAACCAAGACACAAGTTTAAGAATAATTTACTCACAAGTTCATGAGTTTGTTAGATAATCCTCACCACGACAAGAGTTTTTAGATTCGGACAGACTTCAAGAAAGACTGGCAACATCTCCCACATGTAGCTGTCGAATCTGGCACGCAAGGTATATAGGTTACGAAATACCGGTAGTTGTACATATCTTGAGTAATCATATATGACCTACGTACAAGAACAACATCAACAAAAAGGCATTAGTGTTAATAAATGAAGTACTACATCGATTGATTTCGAAGAAATATAATTATGTTTGTTGAATTTTGATTGATTAAAAGTTATGATGAGAAATAGTTAATATAAAAAAATAATATATTTATAGTTAAAATTTAAGATGCTTTTAATATATCTGAAAATTCAAAAACATTACATTTCGAACGGAGTAAAATATACAATTGGTTTAAAATTGAAAATCAAGAAAATTTAATACTCCGATAGTGACTTAGAAGTTAAAACATATATAGGTACCTCGAGAGCACTTGAGGAGATGCTCATATCCTTGACCTTAGAGATCCCAAGGAGAAAATCACGAACCATCGCTCTCTTTTGTACTTCATTTGCAATTCCTAGTCTCCTTTCAGAAGTCAAGTTAAACACAGTATCTATATCAGCTTCTACAACGGAAGGTGGACTCTTTATTATGAAACTTGAAGTTCGACCATCACTGATCATCAGATACTTAAGCATGGGAGCATCAATTTCAACAAAACGATCTTCCTCATCATAATCCTCGTGATAACCCGCATCATGCATGAAGGTCAACAGAGACTTAGAATGCACACGTAAAATCGGTATTCCATAATCGTAGCTTCTCTCAAAACAAAAGTTTTCAATAACTGGGCATTTTGAGATTAAATTCTCTAATGCCCATTTGTTGGTAAACTCAATGAGGATTAAAACCAAAGTTTTGAGGGAAGGTAAAGAAACATGCTCGGGATTCATTAGGCCCATTCCCACGAGCCTTAGGGACACCAAGTTACTACAAGTGTAAAGTATTGTTGGATGATCATCATGGGATCCCATTCAGAAAAATTGTCCGAAACATCGAGATGTTCAACTTTAAGCCTAGCAGCAGTGTCGACCCAGCGATTGAGAAGACCAGCAGGCTCTTCAAAGTAAAAATAATCGTACCTTAACTTAAACCGATGTATGGACAAACCGTGGTTGCGTTCAAGAAAGTTATCGACAAAACTCACAAATGTTTCGCGTATATAGAAATCCTCGGCGTCCAAATCCAGACCAGGTACGTCTTTCCAGAGAGTTGTCCATCTGGTGGACAACGCACTAGTCTGAACCACATCTTTGGTCGGAAGATTTAAGAATATCTGGAATATCAAGCAATCTGGCAAACTGCTTAGCCGATCAACTTCGCTCGGTGGGTTGGTGGAACGAGCAGGTTTCACTCTGGCTGCATCCATGAACGTAAACATCTAATAGAAAAGGAGAGGAGAATAAGGGCTTCTAAAGATTGCTATAGAGGCCATAGAGATTGTGGTGGATTTTGATCTCTACACGTTTCTAATTTCTGAGATGATGAAATTTTCTCACCAAAATTTTCTAGACATTATCTGTGAAGTTGATTTAACACATATCATCTCTATGATCATTTTCACTAAAAAAAATGTGATATGATATACTAATGTTTATTTAATGTTTATTTCTATTTTTTGCAAACTTTTCAAAATATAGTAATAATTCATACGTCATCATTGAATCAAATCAATTCAAATATGTCAATAAATAATATAAGAATATAAATATAGAATATTTTACAAATTTTGAAATATTATTTAGGTATGCTTTTACAATCATACAATTTTTCTTACTAAACAAGATTTTCAAAATTTAAACAATATTTTTTAAAATTATAAATATTAAATCGTAATATCATTTGTTTCCTTTCGATATCTACAAATTTAAGAAATTCTGTTTAGTTTTATATTTTGATAATTATAAAAAAAAAACATTTTTTATTACTAATTAAGATTTTCAAAATTATATACAATATTTTTTAAAAATTATCAATATTTAATCGTAATATCATTTGTTTTCTTTTGATATCTACAAATTTTAGAAATTCTGTCTAGTTTCATATTTTGATAATTATAAAAAAATTATATCTATTTTTATGAAAATTATACAAGTTATTTAATATATCTTAACCCAAAGAAATAAATGAAAATCTATCAAATCTTTTTGAGTAGTTTTGGCTATCAATCTAGTAATATAGTCAAAGTAATCAAGGTCCAAAATCAAATATCAAATCAAATCTTTCGACATAAGGAAAAAGATATTGGAATCGGTTTCATTTAACTTTCATTGTTGAGTGAATAAGAAAGCATACAATCTTCGTAGTGAAGGACCTCTACTAAATATAATTTTAAATAAATAAAATTATTTATTTATCTTAATTTTATGTTCAAGTAAATTAATATTTATATAAAAATATTGGTATACAATTAATAAAATCTTAAATTTTAACAAAAGTTTATTTAAAAAATTTTAACGCTGCATATGGTGTAGGAAAATACCTAGTACACATATATATATATACTAGTGGGTGATCTTTGTTTCCCGCAAAATTTTGTATTCTTTGCGGTTCAATACTTTTTCATTTTTAAAATAAATTTTTCTTTTCTAAAACATAACTTTTAAAAGATTTTTCTTTTGCTTTTATAAATAAATGCACCTATTTTCATACAATTTATTAATTGAGAGTCAATACTTTACGATATATCTAGTGAAAATCATTAATTTTATTAAATTAATAT
>NC_027755.1:31150038-31163466 GCF_000695525.1 Brassica oleracea var. oleracea | reverse complement strand
GTTTTAAATTTACTTATAAAAATATTATATATATATATATATATATATATATATATATATATTGAGATATTTTACCTTATAAAAATAGTCATTTTAGATTTGTATGCATTCTTGACTAATTAATGGTAACAAATCTTAAATTTTAAGAAAATAATTATTTAGAATAATTAATTTCTTAAAATACAATAGCTGAGATTCTTAGAAAATTCTTTAGTTTGTAAGTAATTATATATTTATAATAAAACATGATTTTTTTCTTAATATGTGTATATGAGATATACATATGAGTCACATTACTATATTTATAATATATTATTAATTTTTACTTAATATTTCCTTAATTTTTACTTAGTATATTATTAAGTGTTACTAAATATGTGTATATGAGATATATAATTTTTTTGAGTAGCTTCTAAGAGCAACTCCAAGGCTTATATTCTCTACAATATTGTCCACGATTACGAACAATGGCATCATACTATCCATTAGCTCTACAATATCGTCCATGATTACGAACAATGGCATCACGCTATCCATTACTACTCATCATACTATTCATATATATTTTATAATATTACATGATAAAAAAAATGTGAACTATCATATACACTATGTATAATAATACAATTAATGAATTAGTATAACTTAATATTAGATTTTGAAAAAAAATGAGTTAAAAATCTCAAAAACCATATAAAATTACATAAAAATAATCAGATGACTAATTCGATAGTCATAATTTTTTTACCTAAAAGATTTGGCAATTCTAGTTTGAAAATTGCAATACTGACTTAAGATCAGCTTCTTATTTTAATAAATTTAGTTCAATCAAGAACAATAAAAGCTTAAAATAAATATTTGTCTATTAAAACATCAAAAACTATCCTATAAAATAGTTTAACGGCTTCTTAAATAGAAAAAATTACCGTGATTTATGAATATGATGACAAAAAATAGAAAACCTAGACAAAACCCTAGTTTCTTAAAACCAATATATAATATTAAAGTTCAAGCATAAGACCATTTCCATTCTTAGATAACTTGACACCTAATTTTAGAGTCTCGCGCAATCATTAGAGTCTTTCAAACAAAAGATTCTTCTTATTTTTTTCTTGTTTTTTTTTTCATTTTCTTATTCTTAATGAATTGAAATGTAATCAGAAGCTTGATGAGATATTATTCCCACTAATAAAAAGGTGATTTTTGGAGGTAAAAATGTGCTTCCAGAAATGCTTTTTGTGGTTTTTAAAAGGTCCCAATTGTTTTGTTTAATACAAAAAAAAATTATATAGCCATGCAAGACAAAAGAAGGAAGCACAAAACCATCTTCACAAATTCCAAAGCATATATGCCTTCAGCCACGATAAATCAAATACTTATTTGACTCATAAATATGATAAATACTATAAATATCATACCAACTTCAACACTCCAATGTCATAATAAACTAAGAAGCAACAAATAGTTATCAAAGACAAACATATATGTCCATTGCTGATGACTATGAGGATCATCGTACAATAATTTGGCATGAGCAAGAGAGTCTCGGAAAGTTAAGGAGTTCTATGAAGATGTCAGATTCTTCTTTCTTTGGGGCATCATCCAAGCTTAATGTTAGCTTGTGGACAGATAACAACATCAACAAAAAAGGTATCAGTGTTAATAAATGAAGTATTACATCGATAGTTGGAGAATAATTAACTAGCATTCTCTCGAGTTGATCCATGTTTTAAAAAAAAAATGTTTCAAAAACTTAATTTTTTTTGAGAAATATACTTATTTTTTGAGAAATATACTTTTTTGTACAACTACCGGTATTTTTTTTGTACAACCTTCAGTGTATTTTTTGTTAGTTAATAAGAATACATTGTAAATTTTGAAGAAATATAATTTTGTTTATTGAATTTTGATTGATTAAAAGTTGTGAGAAATAGTTAATAACAAAAAATAATATTTAAAGTTAAAATTTAAGATGTTTTTAATAATTGTGAAAATCCAAAAACATACATTTTGAACGGAGAGAAATATATAATTGGTTTAAAGTTGGAAATCAAGAAATATAGGTACCTCGAGAGTAGAGGAGGCGATGGTCAGATCTTTCACCTTAGAGATCCCAACGAGAAAATCACGAACCATATCTCTCTTTTGTATTTCATTTGCAACTTGTAGCAACATTTCAGTTGTCAAACTAAACACAGTATCTATATCAGCTTCTACAAGGGAAGGCTGATTCTTTATAATGAAGCTCGCAGTTCCACCATCACTGATCCTCAGACACTTAAGCATGGGAGCATCAATTTCAACTATACGATCTTTCTCATAATCATCATTCTTATCCCAATAATGCATGAAGCTCAATAGAGACTGGGAACGCACACGTAAAATGGGCATTCCATCACCGTAAATTCTATCAATACTAACGTTTTCAAGAACTGGGCATTGTGAGATTAACTTCTCTAATGCCCATGGGTTGGTATACTCAATGACGATTAAAACAATATCTTTGAGAGAAGGTAATGAAACACGCTCGGGACTAGGTAAGCTCATTCCCACGAGCCTTAGGGACACCAAGCTACTACAAGTGTAAACTGTTGGATTCATCATGATATCCTGAGCAGATAAATCGTCCGAAACGTCGAGATGTTCAACTTTAAGCCTACCAGCAGTGTCGACCCAGCGATTGACAAGATCAGGCTTATAAGAAGAATCGTACGTTGCCTTAAACAGATGTATGGACGAACCACGGTTGCGTTCAAGAAAGTTATCGACAAAACTCACGAATGTTTCGTGTATATTGAAATCCTCGGTGTCCAAATCCAGACCATGTACGTCTTTCCAGAGAGTTGTCCATCTGGTGGACAACGCACTAGTCTGAACCACATCTTTGGTCGGAAGATTTAAGAATATCTGGAATATCAAGCAATCTGGCAAATATCTAGTGAAAAATAAATTTTAACAGATTTTTCTTCTCTTTCTATAGATAAATGTACTTGTTTTTATACAATTGTATTCATTTAGAGTCATTACTTTACGATATATCTAGTGAAAATTATTAATTTTATTAAATTAATATTAGTTTAAACTTTAGAAATATTTTGAATTTATTTATAAAAATATGACTTTATGAACAAACATCTTATATATATAAATATATATTTAGAGAGAGAGAGAGAGAGATTTGACCTTATAAAAATAGTAATTTTAGATTTGTATGCATTCTTGACTATTTAATGGTATCAAATCTTCAATTTTAAGAATTATTTATTTAGAAAAAATAAATTTCTTAAAATACTATAGCTGAGATTCTTAGAAAATTTTTTACTTTGTAAGTAATACATATTTATAATAAAACATTGATTTTTTTCTTAATATGTGTATATGAGATATACATATGAGTCACTATATTTATAATATATCATTTGTACTTAATATTTTATTAATTTTTAGTTAATATATAAATTTTTACTTAATATATTATTAAGTTTTACTTAATATATGTATATGAGATATATAAATTTTTTGAGTAGCGTTCTAAGAGCAACTCCATGACTTATATTCTATACAATATCGTTAGTACGAATTATGTCAACACGCTACATAACTGTTTTTATGTTGAAATCCTGTAAATTAATAATTTTGAGACCATAATTAATTTATCAAGTTATTAATACAATTTTTTTTTCTATTTAGAGAAGTATTTTTCAAAAAAATAAGAAAATACTTAATTTGGTGTATGTATATTAATTAATTTTTGAAATTCAACATTAATTAATTTTTTTAATTTGACATCAATTAATTTTTGAAATTCGAAATCAATTAATTTTTTTAATTCGACATTTATAATGAGTTAAAAAACTCAATAACCATATAAAATTGTTTAAAAATAATCAGCTGACTAGTTCGATAGTCATTTTTTTTTTACCTAAGAAATTTGACAATTCTAATTTGACAATTCTTAGTTTATGGGCAAAAACTCGATTTTGCGATTTTGGGAAGAAAACTTGATTTTGATGCTTAACAAATTGGAAGAAAGAATCATATCATATCTTATTTTTTTCTAATTTTATCTTTAAAATTTATGAACAAAAATAAATGAAATATTTCTTTTTCAATTAAATGAATTAACTCTGGTATCAGTCCTAACCCTTGATTATAATAGGGTTAAAATAGGGCTGTGTTAAAATAGTACTGGACTTGTAATAAACAAAAGAGGGTTGGTCCTGTGGTTAATATCCCTATGTATCATTGGGACAGCTAATAACATCGAAGTTGACTCTATTATCAAAAATTCTCCATTCATTGTTAACTCTCAGAAGAATCTTCGGGTGTGATTCAATGAATGATATCATTGTTGACTTGCAAGAATTTTTGGATGTGATTCAATGAATGATGGTTCGATCCAATAATTGATATTTTCTGATTCCAAACTTTATGGGTCATATATGGGCTCAATCAGTGGGCCACATATGAGATCTCTCTATATTCTTAAAAAGCCGACAAGAATAAAACGAATTGCGAATAATTTAAAAGATGCTTGCAGCCGTAAGCAAAGAATTATTCCAAAGGATAAAGAATCAGTCCAAAAGGCAAATAACTTCGTCCAATGTCAGGGGTTAAACCAAAGATGCAGCAACCTAATACCGAACCGAGTCAAACAAAAAAAAAAAAGCAATAGAGCTAACAAAAAATATTAATCAAATTATCATCAACATCCAATAGTTTTGGAATCCAAAGATTGTTTAAATGTATCACAAAACCTCACAAGAACAGTTTTCTCAATCAATAAAGTAACCAAAAGAATATGATTTTTTTTGTTGACAAATCAATCAAACAACAGAGAATAACAAGAGATCTCTGGCGTCTTCATACACTTGAGAAGACTTGACACCGCAACCAGCAGCAGTTCCGGTTCCTAACCCACCAACTAACCCCTTCGAATCTTGACCCGACCCACCCGTTACACCACCTCCGATTAAATCAGTGACGCCGCGATGGTGGTGGCCGTCGGAAGGAGGATGGTAATAGAGACGCGCCGTCTGAGGACAGTGAGAATGAAACCTCGCCACTATTCTCACGCCTAGATCCAACATCTCCCCGTACTTTCCCATTCTTTGAAGATCTTTTTATTTTTTTTTTGTTCTCTTTCTCTTGAAGAGAGAGACGAGAGAACGATGGAGAGTTTTTCCAAGTCGAGTCAAATTTATAGGATGCAGGAAAAGCGGACCAAGTCTTTTCTCGAGGGTTTCATAGTTATTTCCTGTATTTTTCCCTTGTCCCTACGTTTTATTATATTTTAAATGTGCCCCTCATGTCTATTTATTATATAATGTTACTTACCACAAGTTGTTAATATTAGTTGTTTACTGCTCATGATAACTTATTAAATACCAGATAAATAGTATATCAGAATCAGAGTACTAAATTGAAATTTATTGGTTGACAAAAAAAAAATTGAAATGTTGAAAACCTTTGGGACTGTATATCTATTTATGAAACTATAGGGTCTAAATTATAGGAAACTGAAAATCTTATTCTGAGATGTAAATTTAGCGTTTTTGTTTTTAAGGAACCGGTTTAGCGTTTCTTGACGTTTTTCTTTCTATGTTTTCTAATAATTAATAAGAAATTAATGAATCCGCGTACATTGGGTCGTCCCTTTACCAAACAGTCGCCGCGTATTTTTGACTCCGGCAATACCGCAAAAGTTGCTTGAAAATTAAGCGTTTAGTATCATCCGACTATTTTGGACTTGCTTTAAGACTTTTCGGACTTTAAATTCGTAGCCTATGAATTATTGTTAGTAATATTTTCAAAAAGTAATTAACACAACACACGCTCCACTATGAACTTCTACAAACTGTTACAGCAAATTATACTAGTGTCAAGTGAACTTAATTTTTGACGCATGTTAATTGGGGGTTTTTTACGACAATTGGTTTGTTTTATAGGACAGTTGGTTGAAAAAAAACGTTGGTCAGTTTTTAATTTAAAAAATTGGGCTTTTTTCAAAAGAATGTATATATATATATTTATTTCACTATAAAAGGTAAAAAAACTATTTAAATTTATTTTAGCTCACTTTTATATCTAAAATATGATTTGAATTACTTATAAGGGAAACTTTCCCTTCCTCCATTGTTTCCTTTAAGTAAACAAATCAAATTGATACTTATGATTTATACTAACTTGCCAATTTAATTGAAGATTTGCCACTAATGAGATTGTAAAAACTTCTTGCCAAAAACACTTTTATTAGATTTTACTCCAGAGAAAGTTAGATTGGATTTATAAGATAAGCTGGATTAACCAACCTTGGCTCTAATATCTTTAGTTATTTATGGGCATGTAGTGTAACAGAGCCACTTATAAATTCTAGCGTTCTAGTCCATATATATATATAACATGACAACTTAGATTGTATATAACCAAAAGGTTGCGGAGGAAATATAATATAAATCATACCTGCTTCCAGCAACGTTCTTCATGCAATCTACAAAAAAAAATAAGGAAGCGAAGGAACCTATGATCATTGTACATCAAAAAAAAATAGGGGGGGGTAATGAAAATAAAAGTATATACACATCAAATAATTTTTGGTCCTTTTCAATTTTATTTAATATATTTATAATTTTTTTATATATAAAAATATAGATTTATAAAAAAAAATAGGCTCTTTAATTATTATTATACGGGGGGACACGGGCGGTCCCCCAGTGAAAAATTGTGAAAAATTGTGTGTAGCTTTCAAGTTTCAATTTGTAGAGTATTCGATCAAATAATCTTTTACTATTAAAAGAATATGGAAGTTGCGTTTCATACCTTGTAAATATAGGGATCAAGTCTTCCTCCCGTGCCAAACCTCTGCACTTCCTCCATCTTCAACAACCTTCTTAAGGATACCAAACATGATGAGGTTGCGATGGTTGGATCAGTACTATAACCCTATGATTATCTTCGACTAGCTCCAGCGTACATAATAGGGGCATGAAAACATACTGCTTATCTAATTAATGAAACCTAATCCATGGATAAAATGTAACAAGTATGTCTATTGTTTGGTGTAGTGAAGTATGATGAGAGTACATTCTGAGAGCTTTGCTTGTATCTGGTGTGTTGCCGAGAATCTGACGGATTTGAACCTCAGAAGCAGAGGCTGAGGAAAGAAACTCCAAGATATCTTTTGCTCTACGGCGTATAGAACTCGACCTGCTACTTTCTTTCTTCTTCACTTCCACTTTTACCCTCTTGTAACTTTTCTGGTTTCTGAGTTTGCTTATGCTTGCAGTGGTGGAAACCTCACTCGAACCAGTCGACAAGTATGACGACTCTTCTTTCGAATCAACGGAGCATGTGGAGAGATCACACACAAAGTACACAAAGTTGAAAGATTCGCAAGTGGCCTGAGAACAGCGTTTTCTTGCTATCTACGTAAAACCATCAAAATAAAAAAAAGGCTAATCAATCTAACTTCTCAGTGTTTCAATTCCATACGATCTAGTGAACAATCCACACGATTACGATTACTCTGAATCAGAGACACGTGGTGAAGAGTTTGTACCTTGAGATTCATGAGACTGAATCGATCTCCAGCATACTTGATTTCGAATCCGCGATCGTTACCATCGCTTGATAGAACCGAGCCGAACGATCCAGATCCGGTAGATTTCAAAATCAAGCTCAGATTCGAGCTTCCTTCCTCACACCACTTGCTCACATAGCTCGATTTCTCCACAGATCTTAACCTATGATTAACAAAGATGATAATCACGAACAAAGAGGAAAATATCACAGATCTGAATCGCGATGCTTGTAAATTAGCTCAGGAATTAAAACGAATCGGTTGTGCGATGCGACCTTGTAGGTGAGAAGAACACCGGTCCATAGGAAAGGAAGAGGAGAGAAGAAGCAACTGTTATCTCCGTCGTAGAAGGAAACTACGTCATCTTCTAGATTCGCTTCCGAGCTAAGGTTCCTCTGAGTCTCTGTCAATGGCGGGATGATATGATCCTTTTGAATTTTACTCTCTCCTCCCATCAAAGGCACATACATATACACTGTCACTGTCACAAAAATAGCTGTCGAGCCCTTATTGATAGGCCCATTTAAGGCCTAGTAATGGCCCATATACATCCGTCACCGAGTCACAGAGACCTCATAGTCATGTAGCATACTCCGATTTGCGCAGCTATATCATTAGTAATAACAGAAAAATAATGTAATATTATATAACATAATCAATATGGTCATACGACATGATTAGAGGGTGTTACATACACGTGACGTGGTGTCGAAAAAGGAAGCCATTAGAAGGCTGAGAAGAATCAACAACGTTGGTGATGAGGATAATATCCTTGATTGAGACATTTTTATGAAATAAACGTTTAGAAATGATTTTTATGTTAATACAAGTATTAGTTCTTACATCTGTCAACTCGGGAGAGGGAGAGGTCGGGATTATCTTTGACAGTGGAGCCGGTGGTGTAAATCCATGAGTATGAGTCTCCCCCACCTGCTGCTGAGGTTTCTCCAGATCCTCTCCACGTGTACGCTTTCGATTCGCGGGGGATTTCACCTGTAGAAAAAAATATTAAAGAAATGAATGCTCTCCATGGATTTCGGTATTTCCAAAACATGCGAGAGCTCTATCTGAACCTCAGAATGTGGATGTCGATAAATCACAACCTCGTCTTCTGGAACCCATCCGTCTCGAATCTTCATTGCTTTCCTTAGAGTACCATCCGGTCTCTGTGTAGGCTTTATAATCCTCGCCGCCGCCGTGTCTCCCGGTGTCTCCTTTTCCAACAGATTTGGCGAAGAAGCAGTGGAGATTACTTTATCCGCCGTATCAGTCACCACGTTCCAAGGTCGTTTAATTTGTCTAATTCGTGGACGCACCACCTGTGACACCACAGCATCCTTGACATCACCATCATTCGCCGCCGCTGTGTCTCCAAGTGTCTCCTTCTCGGCTTCAAACAACACGATAGCCTACATCATTAGATACAACAAAACAAATTACGAGACTGTAAAGTTAAAACAGATTCGGCGAAGAAGGGGTGGAGTAACCTTCGACCTGATTCTCCGCCGCCGTGCCATCTCCAGATAGCGGTGACACCATGGCATCCTTTACATCATTCCCTGCCGCCGTGTCTCCCTCCTACATCATCAGATTCAACAAAACAATTACGAGACTATAAATTTAAACAGATTCGGCGAAGAAGCTGTGGAGTAACCTTCGACTGATTCTCTGCCGCCGTGTCATCTCCAGATAGCGGTGACACCACGGCATCCTTGACATAATTCCCCGCCGCCGTGTCTCCCCCCTACATCATCAGATTCAACAAAATAAATTACGAGACTGTAAGTTAAAACAGATTCGGCGAAGAAGCGGTGGAGTAACCTTCGACTGATTCGCCGCCGCGTTCTTCACACTCGGATCTACCTCCTCTTCTTCATCATTAGCCATTTTCTCGATAAGGATCGCCACAGCGTTTTGGTCTCCCTCCTACATCATCAGATTCAACAAAATAAATTTCGAGACTGTAAAGTTAAACATATTCGGCGAAGAAGCGGTGGAGTAACCTTCGACTGATTCTCCGCCGCTGTGCCATCTCCAGATATCGGTGACACCACGGAATCCTTGACATCATTCCCCGCCGCCGTGTCTCCCTCCTACATCATCAGATTCAACAAAATAAATTACGAGACTGTAAAGTTAAAATAGATTCGGCGAAGAAGCGGTGGAGTAACCTTCGACTGATTCTCCGCCGCTGTGCCATCTCCAGATATCGGTGACACCACGGAATCCTTGACATCATTCCCCGCCGCCGTGTCTCCCTCCTACATCATCAGATTCAACAAAATAAATTACGAGACTGTAAAGTTAAAATAGATTCGGCGAAGAAGCGGTGGAGTAACCTTCGGCTGATTCGCCGCCGCGTTCTTCACACTCGGATCTACTTCCTCTTCTTCATTGTTAGCCATTTTCTCGAGAAGGATCGCCACAGCGTTTTGGTCTCCCTCCTACATCATCAGATTCAACAAAACAAATTACGTGACTGTAAAGTTAAACAGATTCGGCGAAGAAGCGGTGGAGTAACCTTCGACTGATTCTCCGCCGCCATGTCATCTCCAGATATCGGTGACACCACGGCATCCTTGACATCATTCCCCAGTCTCTGCCGCCGTGCCATCTCCAGATATCGGTGAAACCACGGCATCCTTGCCATCATTCCCCACCGCCGTGTCTCCCTCCTACATCATCAGATTCAACAAAACAAATTACATGACTGTAAAGTTAAACAGATTCAGCGAAGAAGCGGTGGAGTAACCTTCGACTGATTCGCCGCCGCGTTCTTCACACTCGGATCTACCTCCTCTTCTTCATCGTTAGCCAGTTTCTTGAGAAGGATCGCCACAGCATTTTGGTCTCCCTCCTACATCATCAGATTCAACAAAACAAATTACATGACTGTAAAGTTAAACAGATTCAGCGAAGAAGCGGTGGAGTAACCTTCAACTGATTTTTCGCCGCCGTGCCATCTCCAGATATCGGTGACACCACGGCATCAATATGGTCATACGAGATGATTAGAGGGTGTTACATACATGTGACGTTGTGTCGAAAAAGGAAGCCATTAGAAGGCTGAGATGAATCAGCAACGTTGGTGATGAGGATAATATCCTTGATTGAGATATTTTCATGAAATAAACGTTTAGATATGATTTTTATGTTAATACAAGTATTAGTTCTTACATCTGTCAACTCGGGAGAGGGAGAGGTCGGGATTATCTTTGACAGTGGAGCCGGTGGTGTAAATCCATGAGTATGAGTCTCCCCCACCTGCTGCTGAGGTTTCTCCAGATCCTCTCCACGTGTACGCTTTCGACTCTCGGGGGATTTCACCTGTAGAAAAAAATATTAAAGAAATGAATGCCCCATCTGTCTCGAATCTTCATTGCTTTCCTTAGAGTACCATCCGGTCTCTGTGTAGGCTTTAGAATCCTCGCCGGCGTCGTGTCTCCCGGTGTCTCCTTTTCCAACAGATTTGGCGAAGAAGCAGTGGAGATTACTTTATCCGCCGTATCAGTCACCACGTTCCAAGGTTGTTTAATTCGTCTAATTCGTGGACGCACCACCGGTGACACCACGGCATCCTTGACATCACCATCATTCGCCGCCGCTGTGTCTCCATGTGTCTCCTTCTCGGCTTCAAACAACACGATAGCCTACATCATTAGATACAACAAAACAAATTACGAGACTGTAAAGTTAAAACAGATTCGGCGAAGAAGGGGTGGAGTAACCTTTGACCTGATTCTCCACCGCCGTGCCATCTCCAGATAGCGGTGACACCACGGCATCCTTTACATCATTCCCCGCTGCCGTGTATCCCTCCTACATCATCAGATTCAACACAACAATTACGAGACTGTAAAGTTAAACAGATTCAGCGAAGAAGTTGTGGAGTAACCTTCGACTGATTCTCTGCCGCCGTGCCATCTCCAGATAGCGGTGACACCACGGCATCCTTGACATCATTCCCCGCCACCGTGTCTCCCTCCTATATCATCAGATTCAACAAAATAATTACGAGACTGTAAGTTAAAACAGATTCGGCGAAGAAGCGGTGGAGTAACCTTCGACTGATTCGCCGCCGCGTTCTTCACACTCGGATATACCTCCACTTCTTCATCGTTAGCCAGTTTCTCGAGAAGGATCGCCACATCGTTTTGGTCTCCCTCCTACATCATCAAAACAAAACAAATTATGTGACTGTAAAGTTAAACAGATTCGGCGAAGAAGTAGTGGAGTAACCTTCGACTGATTCTCCGCCGCCGTGCCATCTCCAGATATCAGTGACACCACGTCATCCTTGACATCATTCCCCGCCGCCGTGTCTCCCTCTTACATAATCAGATTCAACAAAACAAATTACGAGACTGTAAAGTTAAAACAGATTCGGCGAAGAAGCGGTGGAGTAACCTTCGACTGATTCGCCGCCGCGTTCTTCACACTCGGATCTACCTCTTCTTCTTCATCTTTAGCCAGTTTCTCCAGAAGGATCGCTACAGCATTTTGGTCTCCCTCCTACATCATCAGATACAACAAAACAAATTATGTGAATGTAAAGTTAAACAGATTCGGCGAAGAAGCGGTGGAGTAACCTTCGATTGATTCTCCGCCGTCGAGCCATCTCCACCTGCTGCTGAGGTTTCTCCAGATCCTCTCCACGTGTTCGCTTTCGACTCGAAGGGGATTTCACCTGTAGAAAAAAATATTAAAGAAATGAATGCTCTCCATGGATTTCGGTATTTCCAAAACATGCGAGAGCTCTATCTGAACCTCGGAATGTGGATGTCGATAAATCACAACCTCGTCTTCTGGAACCCATCTGTCTCGAATCTTGATTGCTTTCCATAGAGTACCATCCAGTCTCTGTGTAGGCTTTAGAATCCTTGCCGCCGCCGTGTCTCCCGGTGTCTCCTTTTCCAACAGATTTGGCAAAGAAGCTGTGGAGATTACTTTATCCGTCGTATCAGTCACCACGTTCCAAGGTCGTTTAATTTGTCTAATTCGTGGACGCACCACCTGTGACACCACAGCATCCTTGACATCACCATCATTCGCCGCCGCTGTGTCTCCAAGTGTCTCCTTCTCGGCTTCAAACAACACGATAGCCTACATCATTAGATACAACAAAACAAATTACGAGAATGTAAAGTTAAAACAGATTCGGCGAAGAAGGGGTGGAGTAACCTTCGACCTGATTCTACGTAGCCATGCCATCTCTAGATAGCGGTGACACCATGGCATCCTTGACATCATCCCCGCCGCCGTGTCTCCCTCCTATATCATCAGTTTGAACAAAACAATTACGAGACTGTAAAGTTAAACAGATTCGGCGAAGAAGCTGTGGAGTAACCTTCGACTGATTCTCTGCCGCCGTGCCATCTCCAGATAGCGGTGACACCACGGCATCCTTGACATCATTCCCCGCCGCCGTGTCTCCCTCCTACATCATCATATTCAACAAAACAAATTACGAGACTGTCAGTTAAAACAGATTCGGCGAAGAAGCGGTGGAGTAACCATCGACTGATTCGCTGCTGCGTTCTTCACACTCGGATCTACCTCCTCTTCTTCATCGTTAGCCATTTTCTCGAGAAGGATCGCCACAGCGTTTTGGTCTCCCTCCTACATCATCATATTCAACAAAACAAATTACGAGACTGTAAAGTTAAAACAGATTCGGCGAAGAAGCGGTGGAGTAACCTTCGACTGATTCTCCGCCGCCGTGCCATCTCCAGATATCGGTGACACCACGGCATCTTTGACATCATTCCCCGCCGTCGTGTCTCCCTCTTACATCATTAGATTCAACAAAACAAATTACGAGACTGTAAAGTTAAAACAGATTCGGCGAA
>NC_027755.1:31121839-31150012 GCF_000695525.1 Brassica oleracea var. oleracea | reverse complement strand
TCTACCTCCTCTTCTTCATCGTTAGCCAATTTCTCGAGAAGGATCGCCACTTCGTTTTGGTTTCCCTCCTACATCATCAGATTCAACAAAACAAATTACGTGACTGTAAAGTTAAACAGATTCGGCGAAGAAGCGGTGGAGTAACCTTCAACTGATTCTCCGCCGCCGAGCCATCTCCAGTTATCGGTGACACCACGACATCCTTGACATCATTTCCCGCCCGTGTCTCCCTCCTACATCATCAGATTCAACAAAACAAATTACGTGACTGTAAAGTTAAACAGATTCGGCGAAGAAGCGGTGGAGTAACCTTCAACTGATTCTCCGCCGCCGAGCCATCTCCAGTTATCGGTGACACCACGACATACTTGACATCATTTCCCGCCCGTGTCTCCCTCCTACATCATCAGATTCAACAAAACAAATTACGTGACTGTAAAGTTAAACAGATTCGGCGAAGAAGCGGTGGAGTAACCTTCGACTGATTCTTCACACTCGGATATACCTCCTCTTCTTCATCGTTAGCCAGTTTCTCAAGAAGGATCGCCACAGCGTTTTGGTCTCCCTCCTACATCATCAGATTCAACAAAACAAATTACGTGACTGTAAAGTTAAATAGATTCGGCGAAGAAGCGGTGGAGTAACCTTCGACTGATTCTCCGCTGTTGTGCAATCTCCAGATATCGGTGACACCACGACATCCTTGATATCATTCCCCGCTGCCGTGTCTCCCTCCTACAATATCAGATTCAACAAAACAAATTACGAGACTGTAAAGTTCCAAGGTCGTTTAATTCGTCTAATTCGTGGACGCACCACCGGTGACACTGCGGCATCCTTGATATCACCATCATTCGCCGCTGCTGTGTCTCTCGGTGTCTCCTTCTCGGCTTCAAACAATAAGATTGCCTACATCATTAGATACAACAAAACAAATTACGAGATTGTAAACTTAAAACAGATTCGGCGAAGAAGCGGTGGAGTAACCTTCGACTGATTCGCCACCACGTTCTTCACACTCGGATCTACCTCCTCTTCTTCATCGTTAGCCAGTTTCTCGAGAAGGATCGCCATATCGTTTTGGTATCCCTCCTACATCATCAAAACAAAACAAATTACGTGACTGTAAATTTAAACAGATTCGGCGAAGAAGCAGTGGAGTAACCTTCGACTGATTCTCCGCAGCCGTGCCATCTTCAGATATCAGTGAAACCACGTCATCCTTGACATCATTCCCCGCCACCGTGTCTCCCTCCTACATCATCAGATTCAACAAAACAAATTACGAGACTGTAAAGTTCCAAGGTCGTTTAATTCGTCTAATTCGTGGACGCACCACCGGTGACACTGCGGCATCCTTGATATCACCATCATTCGCCGCTGCTGTGTCTCTCGGTGTCTCCTTCTCGGCTTCAAACAATAAGATTGCCTACATCATAATCAAAACAAAACAAATTACGTGACTGTAAAGTTAAACATATTCGACGAAGAAGCGGTGGAGTAACCTTCGACTGATTCTCTGCCGCCGTGCCATCTCCAGATATCGGTGACACCAAGGCATCCTTGACATCATTCCCCGCCGCCGTGTCTCCCTCCTACATCATCAGATTCAACAAAACAAATTACATGACTGTAAAGTTAAACATATTCGGCGAAGAAGCGGTGGAGTAACCTTCGACTGATTCGCCGCCGCGTTCTTCACACTCGGATCTACCTCCTCTTCTTCATCGTTAGCCAATTTCTCGAGAAGGATCGCCACAACGTTTTGATCTCCCTCCTACATCATCAGATTCAACAAAACAAATTACATGACTGTAAAGTTAAACATATTCGGCGAAGAAGCGGTGGAGTAACCTTCGAGTTACTCTCCGCCGCTGTGCCATCTCCAGATATCGGGGACACCACGCCATCCTTAACATCATTCCCCGCCGCCGTGTCTCCCTCCTACATCATCAGATTCAACAAAACAAATTACGAGACTGTAAAGTTAAACATATTCGGGGAAGAAGCAGTGGAGTGACCTTCGACTGATTCTCCGCCGCCGTGCCATCTTCAAATATCAGTGACACCACGTCATCCTTGACATCATTCCCCGCCACCGTGTCTTCCTCCTACATCATCAGATTCAACAAAACAAATTACGAGACTGTAAAGTTAAAACAGATTCGGCGAAGAAGTGGTGGAGTAACCTTTGACTGATTCGCCGCCTCGTTCTTCACACTCGGATCTACCTCTTCTTCTTCATCGTTAGCCAGTTTCTCGAGAAAGATCGCCACAGCGTTTTGGTCTCCCTCCTACATCATCAGATTCAACAAAACAAATTACATGACTGTAAAGTTAAACATATTCGGCGAAGAAGCGGTGGAGTAACCTTCGGCTGATTCGCCGCCGCGTTCTTCACACTCGGTTCTACCTCCTCTTCTTCATCGTTAGCCAGTTTCTCGAGAAGGATCGCCACAGCATTGTGGTCTCCCTCCTACATCATCAGATTCAACAAAACAAATTATGTGACTGTAAATTTATAGAGATTCGGCGAAGAAGCGGTGGAGTATCCTTCGACTGAATCTCCGTCGATGTGCCATCTCCAGATATCGGTGACACCACGGCATCCTTGACATCATTCCCCGCCGCCGTGTCTCCCTCCTACATCATCAGATTCAACAAAACAAATTACGAGACTGTAAAGTTAAAACAGATTCGGCAAAGAAGCAGTGGAGTAACCTTCGACTGATTCGCCGCCGGGTTCTTCACACTCGGATCTACCTCCTCTTCTTCATCGTTTGCCAGTTTCTCGAGAAGGATCGCCACAGCGTTTTGGCTCCCTCCTACATCACCAGATTCAACAAAACAAATTACGTGACTGTAAAGTTAAACAGATTCGGTGAAGAAGCGGTGGAGTTACCTGCGACTGATTCGCCGCCGCGTTCTTCACACTCGGATCTACCTCCTCTTCTTCATCGTTTGCCAGTTTCTCGAGAAGGATCGCCACAGCGTTTTGGCTCCCTCCTACATCACCAGATTCAACAAAACAAATTACGTGACTGTAAAGTTAAAACAGATTCGGCGAAGAAGCGGTGGAGTAACCTTCGACTGATTCTCCGCCCCTGTGCAATCTCCAGATATCGGTGACACCACGGCATCCTTGACATCATTCCCCGCCGCCGTGTCTCCCTCCTACATCATCAGATTCAACAAAACAAGTTACGAGACTGTAAAGTTAAAACAGATTCGGCGAAGAAGCGGTGGAGTTACCTGCGACTGATTCGCCGCCGCGTTCTTCACACTCGGATCTACCTCCTTTTTTTCATCGTTGGCCAGTTTCTCGAGAAGGATCGCCACATCGTGTTGGTCTTTCCGTCGAGTTTCTCCAACCTTGCTAAGATCTCTTCGATTTTTCTCTCCATTTTCTCTCTCTTTCTCTCTCTCAGATGATTGTTGGTGATAGTGTTTGTTAGGGGGAGTGGAGGGGTTTGAATTTATAACAAACCCTCCCCTTGATTATTAATTAACGAGAATTTCAAAATCTATTTTTCATAAATTAACCAGAATTTTAAAATCTATTTTTCACATATCCCTTTCTAACAGCGATGGCTTTTGGCGCTATGGAGCGATGACCTCAACGCTTTGTTACAATATTAGAAAATAAAAGATTATATGAAAATTCGTAAAAGGTTTTACATTATAAACCTCAAAAGCTGAAAAGTTGTAGGTTTTGACATCAATTTGTTTTCTCTTTGCTTAGCAAGAAAGCTTCTCCTACAAAGATCCAAAAAAAAAAAGAAGGCAGAAGCGAGCGCTGCTAGTACAACTTATGTGCATTCTAGGCAGCAGATTCTTATACGATTGAATAAGATCCCGCAAATCAGCTCCGACGGAATCAATAGAAGCGCGTGGTCGCCGGAGATCTGGGGATCCGACGCGGTTAATCGAGTCGGCGCTTCCGCCTAGGGTTTGGATCAGGAGGAGTAAGGAAGGTTGGAGAGGGTAATGCATTTATGTTTTTTTTTTTTTTTGGACAAAAGTTTATTTAGGTTACCATTAACTGATTTAAACCAATCATTGATATAATCTAAACCAATAAACCTGATTGCTTTATATAAACCTCCAGATATAATATCCAATTTTCCCAAATCGTTATTACGGCAACAAAAGAGAAACAAAGAGTTCATGGCTCATTATTGTTAATCCAGATTACTACTTATTCTTCTTCATCAACAAAGAGTTAATGGCTCATTATCGTTAATCCATACCAACGATTACTACTTCTTCATCTTCATCCTCTCCTCCTCCTCCAGGATCTTCTCCTCCTTCTCTTCCAACTCACCCCAGAAGGCCAACCTGTTAGTACGACGAACCGCCTAGCATACATACATACACAATACTGAAATATCTGATCTCCCCCAGCCCCCAAAGAAAATAAAATAAAATAGTTCTTACATCTGTCAACGCCGGAGCGGGAGAGGTCGGGATTATCTTTGACAGTGGAGCCGGTGGTGTAAATCCATGAGTATGAGTCTCCCCCACCTGCTGCTGAGGTTTCTCCAGATCTTCTCCACATGTACGCTTTCGACTCTCGGGGGATTTCACCTGTAGAACTTTTTTTTTAAATGAATGCTCTCTATGGATTCCAAAACACGCGAGAGCTCTATCTGAACCTCAAAATGTGGATGTCGATAAATCTCAACCTCGTCTTCTGAAACCCATCCGTCTCGAATCTTCACTGCTTTCCTTAGAGTACCATCCGGTCTCTGTGTAGGCTTTAGAATACTCGCCGCCGCCGTGGAGATTACTTTATCCGCTGTCCCAGTCACCACGTTCCAGACAGGTCGTTTAATTCGTCTAGGACGCACCACCGCCGCCGCCGTGTCTCCCGGTGTCTCCTTCTCCGATTCAAACAACACGAGCGCGTCCTACACCATCAGATACAACCGATTACAAGACTGTAAAATTAATCAGATTTTGGAAGAAGCAGTGGAGATTACTTTATCCGCCGTATCAGTCACCACGTTCAAGAGAGGTCGTTTAATTTGTCGACGCACCAACGGTGTCACCACGTCATCCTCGTCATCCTCCGCCGCCGTGTCTCCCGGTGTCTCCTTCTCCGCTTCAAACAACACGAGCGCATCCTACACCATCAGATACAATAGATTAAGTGACTGTAAATTTAAAACAGATTCGGCTGTGGAGTAACCTTCGACGACTGATTCTCGGCCATTTCTACCTCCTCTTCTTCATCTTGCAGTTTCTCCAGAAGGTTGGCCACAGCTCTTTGGTCTTTGCGACGTAGACTCTCCAATTTCTCCAACCTTGCTAAGATCGCTTCCATTTTTCTCTCCATTTTCTCTCTCTTTCTCTCTCTAGGATGATTGTTGGTGATAGTGTTTGTTAGGGGGAGTGGAGAGGGGGGGAGAGAGAAGTTTGAATTTATAACAAACCTTCCCCTCCATTTGATTATTAATTAACGAGAATTTCAATATATATTTTTCACAAATTAACCAGAATTTCAAAATCTATTTTTCACATACTCATGGCGCAAATTTTACATTATAAACCCCAAAAGCTGAAAAATTGTAGGTTTTGACATCAGTTTGTTTTCTCTTTGCTTGGCAAGAAAGCTTCTCCTACAAAGATCAAAAAAAAAACAAAAAAACAAAAAAAAAAACTCCCTCATCTTCTAGATTAGCTTCCGAGCGAAGGTTTCCTCTGAGTTTCTGCCAATGGCGGGATGATATGATCCTTTTGAATTCCACTCTTTCCTCTTTACACTGTCACCGAGTCACAAAAATAGCTGTCGAGCCCTTATGTTAGGCCCATTTAAGGCCTAGTAATGGCCCATATACCTCCGTCACCGAGTCACAGAGGCCGCACAGAGATGATAGGACGCCATAACCATATCTCCGAGTCATGTTCTCTTGCCTTCTTCACTTCCACCTTCTACTCCCTCCCGTATCTCAACCGCTTCCGTTTTCCCGCCACAAACGTCCTTACCTTCTTCGCGCCACACCAACCTCTTCTGCAGCATTAGCGGAAGTCTCCGACGCGGTCTTCGATGTCGCGCCTTCGAATCTCATCTCTCAACCACGCTCCCCGGAGTTTTGGATCGATTCCCTCCGCTCGAAAGTCCGATCAAACCTTCTCCGTGAAGCCGTCTTAACTTACATCGACATGATCGTACTAGGCATAACGCCCGACAACTTCGCCTTCCCCGCTTTGCTAAAAGCCGTCGCTGACCTCCGCAACGCGGATTTGGGGAAGCAGATCCACGCACACGTGTATAAATTCGGATACGGAGTAGACTCCGTGACCGTTGCGAACACCCTCGTGAATTTATATAGAAAGTGCGGAGACTTCGGAGCTGTCTACAAGGTGTTCGATAGAATTACCGAGAGAAACCAAGTCTCTTGGAACTCGTTGATTTCTTCCTTGTGTAGCTTCGAGAAGTGGGAGATGGCGGTGGAGGCTTTCCGGTGTATGTTGGATGAGGACGTGGAGCCTAGTTCGTTTACGTTGGTGAGTGTAGCTATCGCTTGCTCGAATCTGCGTGAGGGGTTGTTGCTTGGGAAGCAGGTTCATGCGTTTAGTTTGAGGAAGGGTGAGTTGAATTCGTTTATGGTGAACACGTTGGTGGGTATGTATGGTAAACTGGGGAAGTTAGGATCTTCCAAAGCTTTGCTTGGGAGTTTTGAAGGTCGTGATTTGGTCACGTGGAACACTGTGTTGAGCTCTTTGTGTCAGAACGAGCAGTTTCTCGAGGCGTTGGAGTATTTGAGAGAAATGGTGTTGGAAGGTGTTGAGCCAGATGGGTTTACTATCTCGAGTGTTCTTCCCGTCTGTTCACGCTTGGAGTTGTTGAGGACAGGGAAGGAGATGCACGCTTACGCTTTGAAAAACGGCTCTTTGGATGAGAATTCGTTTGTTGGGAGTGCTTTGGTTGATATGTATTGTAACTGCAAGCGAGTGGTGAGTGCTCGTCGTGTGTTTGATGGAATCTTCGATAGAAGGACTGGTCTTTGGAATGCTATGATCGCTGGGTACGCGCAGAACGAGCACGACGAGGAAGCATTGTCTCTGTTTATGGAAATGGAAGAGAGTGGTACTGGGGTTTCGGCTAACACGACCACGATGGCGAGCGTTGTACCCGCTAGTGTCCGTTCTAACGCGTTCTCCGGAAAAGAAGCGATCCATGGTTTTGTCGTGAAAAGAGGTCTAGGAGAAGACAGGTTTGTGCAGAACGCGTTGATGGATATGTACTCTAGGCTGGGGAAGATCGATATCGCCGAGATGATATTCGGTAAACTTGAAGATAAAGATTTAGTTACGTGGAACACGATGATTACCGGTTATGTATTCTCAGAATGCCATGAGGATGCGCTTCTTGTGCTACACAAGATGCAATACTTTGAAAGAAAAGCTAACCGAGCTGATCTGAAACCTAATTCCATCACTCTGATGACAATCCTCCCCAGTTGTGCTGCACTGTCAGCATTAGCAAAGGGAAAAGAGATCCATGCTTACTCCATCAAGAACAATTTAGCAACTGGTGTGGCTGTAGGAAGCGCTTTAGTTGACATGTACGCAAAATGCGGCTGCCTCCACAACGCGAGAAAAGTGTTTGATCAGATTCCAATCAGAAACGTCATAACTTGGAATGTCATTATAATGGCATACGGGATGCACGGAAACGGGCAAGACGCCATAGATCTGCTCAAGATGATGATGGTACAGAAAGTAAAACCAAACGAGGTTACGTTCATCTCAGTGTTTGCAGCTTGTAGCCATTCAGGGATGGTGGACGAAGGATTGAGAATATTCTACAATATGCAAAACGAATACGGGTTTGAACCTAGCTCAGATCATTATGCGTGTGTTGTAGATTTGCTTGGAAGGGCTGGTAGAGTTGAAGAAGCATATCAGCTCATCAACACGATGCCTCTTGATTTTGACAAAGCTGGAGCTTGGAGTAGCCTCCTAGGTGCTTGTAGGATTCACAATAACCTAGAAATCGGAGAAATAGCTGCTCAGAATCTCGTTCAGCTGGAACCAGACGTTGCTAGTCACTATGTGCTACTTGCCAATATATATTCATCAGCAGGTCTTTGGGAGAAAGCAACAGAGGTAAGGAGAAAAATGAAAGAGAAAGGGGTGAGAAAAGAACCTGGATGTAGCTGGATCGAGCATGGAGATGAAGTACATAAGTTCATAGCTGGTGATTCATCTCACCCGCAAAGCGAGAAGCTCCATGGATATCTGGAGGCCTTGTGGGAGAAAATGAGAAAAGAAGGGTATGTACCTGACACGTCTTGTGTGCTTCACAATGTAGAAGAAGATGAAAAAGAGGTTTTGCTATGTGGACACAGTGAGAAGCTAGCGATTGCGTTTGGGATACTCAACACGTCACCGGGTACGGTTATTAGGGTGGCTAAAAACCTGAGGGTTTGTAATGACTGTCATCAAGCTACAAAGTTTATCTCAAAGATTGTTGACAGAGAAATCATATTGAGAGATGTTAGGAGGTTTCATCATTTTAAGAATGGAACTTGCTCCTGTGGAGACTATTGGTGAAACTTGAAAGACAAGATGCATCAAAATTTATCTTCTTTTCTCCACTGTATAATACTGTAAGTGTTGATTCTTGTATAAATCCACAGTTGAGCAATAAAAATTGAAATCTTTTAAAATGAAAAAGCAACGATCATCAAAATGTGAGCTGTTGTAGTATCTTTTGAACCAGAAAAAATAATTACGTTTAAAAGCATTAATCCTTCATAGTTCCTATCATACCAAGAAATGTTGATGATAAGTTGTCCATCGACTAAAGTTTCTTATTTTTTTGGTCAGGGACTAGCAGCGACCTTAGGATCATATAACTTTTTATGTAGTCTTTAATCCTTTTTGTATAGCTTAATCTGGTCATTTGCTTGGACCCGGCGAGATATAAATATTATTCTTATAGAAGGAACGTTAAACTTGAATAAAATTAGACCTTAGACTAGATATTCAAAGTATAAATATGGATTAATTGACTGCATGATTAATGAAAACGACCAATTTCTAATTTATATTTTTGAGCTGTCATTGTTTGGCCTTCATGATGAGTTGGCTTTGTGTCTTGATGTATATATTGATGCTTTTCTTTTCTGAATCACACAGTTTTTTCCTTAGAAAAGAGAGTGGTCTCAACTCTCAAGTATCAACATTGTAAGGATAACAAAAGGTGTATAAAACTAGCTGACGTTAATTGGTCGGCACCGCCGGCGTACCGACCGCCATCACCTAATGACACTATTTTATGTTTAAATTATAAAAGTCTAATACTACGAAACATGATTTATTATTGTAGATATATAATAATAAAAATAACGGAAATATACATGTGAGGTTGAATAATCCACCGAGAAAACAACAAAGGTTTCTGATAGAAACATAAAGGAACGATACCCCAACCATGTCCTCTGCTAAGATAACCAAATAAGGATGTTCTAAAAGTGATATGGTTATTTCTATATTTATGATGATTTTGAGCCTCGAATAAAGAAGGCAGAAGTTATATTGTATTTTCTCTATGATAATAATTAAAGTTTGCATGTAATTTATTCTCTGGAAAGAGTTCATTTGTGCCAATTTCATATGCGAAATGGACCCACTGGTGGCCGTGAAATGATGAGTTTTCTAAAATAAAAGTTGTTGTATATTATTTTACAATATTTTCAAGCTTTTTAATGTTGACCGGATGCACTATGCTGAAGATAACTGTTTTCAAAACTTTAGAACATCAGATTCTCAAAATATAAAAAAATATATTAAATTTATGAGATTGAATATCTTAAAATAGTGAGAAATTTCCACATCAAAGTATTTCGTGATTTTAAGATATCCATAGTTAAACATTGATATTTATATATTTATTTATACATACATAAGTCGAGAATTCGATGTTGAGCATGATTTACATGTTAAAATGATATAATTTGAATGTTAAAGATAACGAATATTGTAAAAAAAAATGGTAAACTATTTTTTGGAAATAGAATATGAAAACCCTGGTGACCACTCGCGTAAAAATTTGATGTGGTGCAGACGCGTGGTTATAGAGAACATTGTATATATAGACTTATGAATTTGTTTAATTCTTGCTGATTTCAGCTTTTTATGTGATTTTTTTTTCTTTTTTAAACAATGTGGATATTTGAATTTATAACCAGCTAAGCAAAAAGGAAAAACAACACTAATCCATTGTTAATTATTTTACTCACAAACACAATTACATTTATTTGAACTTTAGCACGAACATACAATGTATCTTTCAGTTTTACAATATATGATTTTAGTGTGTAAAAAGTTTATTTTAAATAAATTAAAATAATTAGACTAATAATAAAATATATTATAAATAAGTGGTCGAACAGTTTTCCATAAAATTTTAAACTAACACATAAATGTTTTAAAATTATACTTTAAAACACAAAAAAATATAAATATAGGGAAACATTGTTGAAGAATCGTAAAATGATAAAAAAAATAATAATAATAAGGGAAAAGCAGCCACCATCGCGACCGGATCTTTTATTAATCCCTCCTCGTCCGTCTTTTTCTCAAAGCTCTCGTCTCCTTCATCATCATCTTCCACGCCTCCTCGTCTCTACACATACTGTAAATCTAGAAATCTCCACGAAGCTCGGTTCTATAAATCTATCTGGATAAATCAAACAGCTAAACAATTTAAAAAAGGTACGTATATTAGAGAGAGAGACGCTTAGTTTCAAACACAGCGCATATCTCCTTTCAATAATCATTCAATTTATGCTTCTTCCTTTTTCATTTCTACTTATCTCTTTTTGGCTCTCTCTCTCTCTTTCTCCTTCACAGTGCTCCTCGGATTCTCGGAGATCTACCTATTCAGGTACGCTGGGCTTTGTATGCATCAGCTGATTTTCGATTCAATTAGCTTTCGTACCTTTATTTTTCTCTGCTCATGCAATGGATCTGTTGTTGTTTACTTGAATCGATCTATCTGCTCAATTCTCGGCTCTGTATCAGCTTTGATTATTTCCTGGGAATCGTTTAAGTTAGGGTTTATATCAAACTTAGCTTATCACTGCTGTATCAGCTAAGAACACAGGAGTTGATGAAGTATATAGTACACGGTACACTGGTCACCGGAGAATGTTTCGTGATCTAGGAATCAAATCAAGAGCAGGATCTGTGAGTGTGTAATAGGCGTGAGCAGGATCACGCCTTGAAGTTTTCTTGTGATGGTCACTGTAACATGGAGTGCTTGAGATCCCAATGGAAATAAAAGCAACTTTAGAGCCTTGCTACTCTATGTTAATGTAATACTGCTACGAGAGAAGGAAGGTTTGATTTGATATTCATCAAGGCTAATCTTATAAGAGTTCACTGTATTGTCTCTGCTCATGTTCAGAGATGTACCACTCACAGCTGATCTTTTAGCATTTCATGAAACTCCGAGTGATGTTGAGTGGATTTTGTAGTTTAGCTTGGAACTGTGGAGGCCTTTTTCTCTGATACGCCCAGTATAACGTCACCACTCACCACTATGTTGTGTGATACTGTTGACTTTTTGTGATATCCTCTTCTCCAAATAACAATAAGCTTGATGAATTTCCTGAATGATTGCTAGAAAATAGTGAACTCTGGTAGGGAATTGAGTAGTCTTTGCATGATGTTTGCTGAGTTCAAAATATAGTTCAAACGTGCTCTCTAGTTATCGGAGGCTGACCTTTTTTCCTTGTTTGTTATATGTTCTTGGCAGGTAGTTAAAGTATTTTCACTTGAAGGAAGAGATTGACAATTATATGCAACATGTCTGGGCCAGCAAAAGTATTGGATCCTGCATTTCAAGGAGCCGGACAGAAACCGTATCCTTCCACAATCTTTATTTTTCAGCTTTGCTTCGATATTAGATCTCAGGGAAGCATTAAAATCGTTACCTGCTGATGAGTGGCAGTACAGAGGAAAATGCAATTTCATTTGGGTATCGCTTTTGCATGAGTCATGACTAGTTTTCTTGGTATTGTTGGATGTTTCACTGCTGTCGGAGGTGTTAACTTAACATTTATTAGAGGTACTGAAATCTGGAGAATCGAAAACTTTCAGCCAGTTCTAGTGCCCAAATCTGAACATGGGAAGTTCTATATGGGAGATACTTACATCGTCTTGCAGGTTTGGGATTTCTTCCACTGTTATTTTCCCCTCTTTATTTATGCTTATCAATAGACATATTATAAGATATAACTTGATATTCGCTTACAGAACAGAACATGCTTTCTTGTCTGATCATACGTATAATTATGTATAAAATATAGTATATATGCCCTTTATTAATTTTCACACTTAGCATGCTTCTCTTTTGTCTATGCAGACAACACAGAATAAGGCGGGTGCTTATCTATTTGATATACATTTTTGGATTGGTAAAGATACAAGCCAGGTATCTGTTTTCTGATTCTTTTTTGTCATGTTAACATATAGTGAACAAAAACAAAGATGAATCTTCTTTGTTACTAATCTGCGATTGATGATTCCAGGATGAAGCTGGAACAGCAGCTGTGAAGACGGTTGAACTTGATGCAGGTCTTGGAGGCCGAGCTGTCCAACACCGTGAAATTCAAGGTCATGAATCTGACAAGTTCTTGTCTTACTTCAAGCCTTGCATTATACCGCTAGAAGGTGGTGTTGCGTCTGGATTTAAAAAACTTGAGGAGGAGGAGTTTGAAACCCGATTGTATACCTGCAAAGGGAAACGTGCTGTCCACCTGAAGCAGGTTTCTTTTTCTGCAGATTTTTGGAAGTGTTGCACTCTCTTCGCAGGAGTGTTTACTATGTCTGCGAGCTTATCTGTTTTCCTATGTAGGTTCCTTTTGCTCGGTCATCACTGAATCATGATGATGTGTTTATCTTGGACACCAAGGAAAAGATTTATCAGTTTAATGGTGCAAATTCAAATATCCAAGAAAGAGCTAAAGCGTTGGCAGTCGTCCAATATTTGAAAGACAAGTTTCATGAAGGAACATGTGACGTTGCTATCGTTGGTAAGTTGTATCTAACGCATTTAGAGTTCATATTTTAAATATCTTCTTCTTACTTTTTCTTCAGTACACAGATTAGGGTACTCATGCATGTATAATAATTTGCTTGCATAACAGATGATGGAAAATTAGATACAGAATCAGATTCTGGCGAGTTCTGGGTCCTCTTTGGGGGTTTTGCTCCAATCGCTAGGAAAGTTGCTAGTGAGGATGACATTATTCCGGAGACAACTCCGCCTAAGCTTTATAGGTACTTATCTTCCTTTTGATCTGGCTCTTCTCTATTGGTTTTCAGATGCACTGATGTAAACGCTACCTTGATGGCATGATAGTAGTTTATTTTGCATTGTTACCCATTTTAGGCCTTATTTTAAGAAGCTGATATGTTGTTGCCCTTTGTTTAGTATCGCTGATGGTCAGGTGGAATCTATAGATGGCAACTTATCCAAATCTATGATGGAAAACAATAAATGCTACCTTTTGGACTGCGGTTCTGAGGTATTTATCTGGGTTGGCCGAGTAACTCAAGTTGAAGAGAGAAAAACTGCTATCCAAGCTGCTGAGGTAAAACTGAAACCGTGTAACTTGCTTAGCTTTAGTATATCTGAGCACTGGTTCTCATTTTTACCTTCCTCCAGGACTTTGTTGCTAGTGAAAATAGGCCAAAGGCAACACGCATAACCCGTGTTATCCAAGGTTATGAGCCCCATTCCTTCAAGTCTAACTTTGACTCTTGGCCATCAGGCTCGGCAACTCCTGCTAACGAAGAAGGACGAGGAAAAGTTGCTGGTAAAGATTTGCTTTGATATTCAAATCATTAATGAAAAAATGAGTGATTTTATTTAGCCCTGGCTCACTTTGGTGTTTTGCGATTTTCTAGCATTACTTAAACAACAAGGTGTTGGGTTAAAGGGCCTGTCAAAAAGCACACCAGTGAATGAGGATATTCCACCGCTGCTTGAAGGAGGTGGAAAGTTAGAGGTCTGTTATGTCTCCTGACTTGTTATACTACTATGTGCTAAATCTAATTGTTTATTTTTCATCCGAACTCATTAAGCTCATGTAATAGGTTTGGTACATCGATGGTAAGGCCAAGACTCCTGTATCCAAAGATGATGTCGGAAAACTCTATTCTGGGGACTGCTATTTAGTCCTTTATGCCTACCATTCTGGTGAAAGGAAAGAAGACTACTTCTTGTGCTGCTGGTTTGGAAAGAATAGCATTCAGGTAATTATGAGAAAAGGTGCATCTTTACTGATCATATATGATTATAAACAAATGTCTCTATTTTAGTTGGCTTCCATTAGTATTTCTAGCTCCTCGGCTAATAGTTGCAAAGGGGATATTTAGACATTTAAATATATTGACTAAGCAGACATGTTTGGCTTCTTCCTAATGTATGATTTTATCTCCAAGGAGCAAAATGTTGCAAAAGTGGTAATTTTTATTGTGCTGCAACCTGCAGTTTTGATCTTTAGTTGTTGGGGGCTACTGTTAGTATTGTATTTATATTTTATGAGCCGTGTCTCCCTATTGTTTGGGGTACATATTGTGATGGATTTATGTATGATTTTGATGTTGAACTTCTAGCCATCTAAATTTTGTTTTCTTCCAAGTTTAGGAGGATCAAGAGACGGCAGTCCGTCTGGCTAGCACAATGACAAATTCGTTGAAGGGAAGACCAGTGCAGGTTGCGTATCATTTCTTATCTGGAAGCCATAGCTACGAGCACTAAAAGATTGATGAATAACTTGATCTTCTTGCAGGCCCGTATATTCGAGGGTAAAGAGCCTCCACAATTTGTCGCGCTTTTTGAACACATGGTGGTCCTTAAGGTATTTCTTTTGATTGTTAATGCAAGTTGGTTGTTGCTGCAAGACAATGTATTGGTAGTTGATGTGGTTGCATTTAACTTATAGGGTGGTTTGAGCTCTGGTTACAAAAACTGTATGACAGAGAAAGGTTCACCAGACGAAACCTACACGCGGGAATCGATTGCACTTATTCAAGTGTCTGGAACTGGAGTTCACAATAACAAGGCATTACAAATTGAACCGGTGTGTGTCTACCTTATTTTTATCTTGCTAAAACTTTTACACTGTGCAAACCTTGCCTATCTACTCGTGAAATAATCAATTTAAATAAGGATGGATGGTTGCTTTTCACTTTTGTATTGAAAACACATGTTACTCTGGTTTGACTATTCTGTCGCATATTGTCTGACGTTTGTGTTTCTGCAGGTGGCAACTTCTTTGAACTCTTACGATTGCTTCCTTCTACAATCTGGTACTTCCATGTTCCTATGGCATGGAAACCAAAGTACGCATGAGCAGCAAGAACTGGCTGCTAAAGTTGCTGAATTCTTAAAGGTAGTTGAATTGTATTGTCTTTCATTTTGGTTTAGCTGAAACTGTCCCAAGTATATATATTGTACAACTTTATATGAAGCTTAGAGAACATTGTTTCTTCATATCACAGTTCTTTGATTGGTAAGTTTAATTATCTTTTTTCCTGCTAAGTCAGCCTGGGGTTACTATCAAGCACGCTAAGGAAGGAACGGAAAGCTCATCCTTTTGGTTTGCACTTGGGGGAAAACAGAACTTCACCAGCAAGAAGGTTTCCCCTGAGACTGTCAGAGATCCTCACTTGTTCTCCTTTTCATTCAACAGAGGTAATGTATATCGATCATCAATTATTAGGGTCATTGGCACGCATATTCTAACTTTGTTTTCCTCTCTTCAATGTGTCAACATGGATCCTCAGGAAAATTTCAGGTGAGAATTTAGAAACATATAACCAACGTTTTTTTATCAAGACGCGTACATGTATTAACATTACTTTGCACAGGTTGAAGAGATTCACAACTTTGATCAGGATGACCTCTTGACGGAGGATATGCATTTACTAGATACTCACGCTGAAGTTTTTGTGTGGGTTGGTCAATGTGTGGACCCCAAGGAAAAGCAAACTGCATTTGAGATTGGCCAAGTAATATATTTCATCAGCTTTGCTTCTGAGCATAAGTTATTCATTCCTTCTCTTTTACTTGTTTTCTCATTGTGTGGTTTTTACGCAGAGATACATAGATCTGGCTGGTTCCATGGAAGGCTTGTCTCCAAAAGTTCCATTATACAAAATCACTGAAGGGAATGAACCGTGCTTCTTCACCACATATTTCTCGTGGGATGCTACTAAAGCCACTGTACGATTTTCTGCACTCAAAGATATATTTTGTGTAATTAGAATGAGAATGCGTCTGTTTTCAGTAAGGTGCTAGTTAATGTGATAAGGTTAGAGAGGGTTTAGGTGCATACTCATTTAGAAGCAATAAGTTTGTTACACTGTATGCAAATGACAGTTCTGTTCTCACCAACCGCATAAAAATCTATATAAGTCAGAGATGACATCTCATTTGTTAAATGCCGTAAATGAGGAAACTCTGCATTTATAGAGGAGGAAAGATTTAATTGGAAGCTGCCAGAACACGCGACTTTTAGAAATTTCCACTTCTCTCATTAAATTAAGCTTTGGGACATGTACTGCAGGTGCAAGGAAATTCCTTCCAGAAGAAGGCAGCATCATTACTTGGTACACACCACGTTGTGCAGGTAAACATGCTTGCTGGAGATACCACATCCTTTGTTTTATGGTTCCTTGCTTTTGTGTCTAACAGTAGCACATAAGAACAGATGTGACGATTGGAAAATGGCTGTTGATGAGTCGATTTTTTAAATTTAGTATATAAACGTTCTTGAAACGTTGGTGTATGATTTATCCTTACGCTACAGGACCAGTCTAGCAGTGGAAACCAAGGACCAAGACAAAGGGCTGCTGCTCTAGCTGCCTTGACTTCCGCATTTAATTCTCCTTCTGGAGGGACAAGCTCTCCGGTAAATAGTCTGAGCTCAAAATTTTGATTTTATACTAGATTCTTACTTGTACATATATGAAGCTATTTTATTTTTACTACTCTGATATGTTTAGCGAATCACAGCTACTAACTAGTGCCCCATCTTCTCGATCAATTGACTGAGACTATCATTGCTTTAACTGCAGAACCGGGACAGGCCAAATGGAAATCAAGGTGGTCCAAGACAAAGGGCTGAAGCCTTAGCCGCATTATCATCCGCGTTCAACTCTTCACCATCATCAAATTCACCTCCACAAAGACCAGGATTGACAAGCCGATCGTCACAAAGAGCAGCAGCACTGGCTGCTCTCTCGCAAGTTCTCACTAATGAGAAGAAGAAATCTCCTGATACTAGCCCTTCCGGTAAGTTGCTCATCTATCGCATTATTCGTTTTTTTTTCTGCCTTGATTTGAACATGCTGATAACACTGCATGTGCGATTACAGCTGAAGCTAAAGATGAGAAAGCCTTCTCTGAAGTGGATGCTTCAGAAGAATCTGCTGAAGCCAAGGAAGAAGAGGAAGTTTCACCTGCAGCAGACGCGATTGCTGAGGAAGCAGGAACAACTGGTGCAACTTTCACGTACCAACAGCTACAAGCCAAATCCGAGAAACCAGTGAAAGGAATTGACTTCAAACGCAGAGAGGTGAATCATTTCAGCAACATTATCCTCTCTTTTTTCGTTAAGTTTGAGCATAAATTGTCGTATCTTATCACTCTCAAACGGTCTATCAGGCTTACTTGTCTGAGGAAGAGTTCAAGACTGTATTTGGGATGGAGAAAGAAGCATTCTACAAATTGCCTAGGTGGAAGCAAGATTTGCTAAAGAAGAAATTCAACTTGTTCTAAGACTTTATCCAGATAAATTAAGAACAAAGGCACGATTTGTTGGTTATGTGTTGACCTTAATGCTGCAGCTTTGAAGACAATGATCAGTTTGTTTTTTTTTCTTTCTTTTTCTTATTGTTTTGGTTTCCTTTTGCGTATCCTCGTATTGTTTTGGTTTCAGGTAAAAGAAAATTGCTCTTCATGGGTAGCTTTGGGTTCTTGGGTTTTGCTTCTTATTCTCATCACTGTGATGTGTTATTGTATTCATTGATTGGTGGTGTTTTGCATTTTTGTGGGTCAGGACAGTTGTGTGATGATGTTAGTAAATTCTTTGATTTGAATTATTTATTAAAGAACAAGTGTCTACTTGCACACACTCATGACACTTCAATGTACGTGTTTAATGGTTTTTCATTATTTTGCTAGCAACGCGTTATCGTTATGGCGGTTTATAAAATGTACTGTATATACCTAACGAAACTTAGAGAAGCCCTATTAATGTGTTTTTTCTTTTTTTTGAAACACCCTATTAATGTGTTGACAGTTGAAATTTAATGGACTTTCAATTCTCTTTCAAAATCATAATGCAACCAGAAAGTAGAGTGATCTATAGAGCAAACAACCACATTATATTGTCTATTTGAATGACCTGTTCTCCACCAATTTGGTACTATCTTTTTTTTTGGTTAATTTTTTTTTTTTTTGGTTAAATTGGTACTATCTTTCTTTCTTCTTTTTTGTTTACTGCAACAAATCAAGGAAACAAATTAGTTGGGAATCATAATGATTACGTCAAAATTGCATCATTCCCCAACGTGATAAAGATGATCTAACACTTGTTGACTCAAACAAACGTACAAGAACCACTATTAAATTCTCTTGGTTTCTGAAAATGGTTATCACCGACACAGTCTACGTATGTTTCTACTTTTTTTTTTCTGCTTATATAAAGCTGCTTATATAAAACATCTCCAACTCACATCTATATTTACCTCTATAATATCATTTAAAGATAAAATCACTCAAACCCTACTCTATTTATTCCTCTAAAATAGAGATTGTTATTTTCACCTCTATATTTAGAGCATCTCCAACCCATCTCTATAATAGAAATCTCTAAAATAGAGAAAAAAATAGAGATAGTATTTTTGCTCCAATGTGTTATAGAACAATGCTATTTTTTTTCCCTAAATATAGAGAAAAAAATAAGATTCCTCTATTTATAGAAGCAAATATAGCATTCATCTATTATAGAGGAACACATTGGAGCAAAAACATCATCTTTATTTTTGCCTCTATTTTAGAGATCTCTATTATAGAGATGGGTTGGAGATGGTCTTAGAGGAAGAAATAGCATTCTTCTATAATAGAGACATACTTTTTTATTTACAAAATGATCCTTTAACTTTTTACTTTAACAATTATAACCAAAATAAATATTTTTAGTGAAAATTTACTGTTTATATAAATATATAAACATATTTTTTATTTACATAATAGTTTCTATAAAAATATTCAGTGTAAATAATATCATAATTTTATGAATATTACACTAAATTGGGTTGGTTTTTAACTTTCACAAATAAAATGTACTATTTGTAAAATTAGAAAAGAATATATCAAAAATATTTCTTTTTAGAGGAAGAAATAGAGGAATACATTGAAAACAAACTCATCTCTTTTATATAATTTTTCTATTTTAGAGGAAAAAATAGGAAAATACATTGGAGATGTTCTTGCCTGCATAGTTTCTAGTCAGTAACCACACAAAAAGTAACCATTTGAAGTTTGAACCATGAACTACGTAAGAATCGTATTACACATCGTTTTGTCATTTATAAAACTAAACGAAATTGAAAATTGGATAATCGTGGTTATTATCCTGACATTAATCTAAAAATCGACATAAAAAAATGAAAATCTTCGAATGGACGACGACATTTTGAGCTTGACTGATAGCAGCCATATAGTCTTGCACGAACTCTCTGTCCACACTCAACGGTCCACAAGGAAGACTTCTTGACACGAGTATGAAAGAAAGAGCGTCGGTTCCCTTTTGTCCGGCTTACTCTTTTTATGATGAATTAAACTAACTTTGGTAACGAGATACTTTTAAGAATGTACTAAGAAAAAGAAAACAAGAAACGATGATTCTTTATAAACCAATATAGTGGTTCAAGTTTCTTCTAATCTTTCATAGAATAAACAAACATGCATGCATATAATATAGCACTCTTTTAGTGGGAAGAATGCTTTCATCCTGTAACATTAACATAACTCTCCATTACTATGAAAGTATTTCTTTTAAAATCAAATTTAATTTTCGGCTAACTAATTCATTAAATGTTGTTTTATGTTTGTAACATGTTAGTGTGTTTTGCCAAAAAAAAAAACATGTTAGTGTGTTGCTTTTAATTAAAGATGTTTTGGATAGTATACACTTATTAAGAAAATTATTTTTTACTTAGAAAGTATCATTAAAATTATAAACTAAAAACTATTCAACCAATTACAAATAGAACTATTAAATTTGATTGGTTACACAGTTTTTGATAAACTTAAAGTTACCTAAAAAAATGAAAACATCTTATATATTGAAACATAAAAATTATTCTAAACATCTTATATTTCAGAAAAAAAGGAGTAATAAAGACGTAGAGTGCGCAAGCTTTCCTACCTTTATTTTATCAAATTTTGGTTTTTCTCATTCTTCTATCCTCACTACAAAGACTTCGAATGGTGAGAGACCGCACCGCACCACCGTGAATAGTAATAAATTTTTTTACATATACCTATCTATTTATTTATTTTTGTTACTATTAGAATCACACCGCACTTGTTTTACAGAGTCTTGCATGTTACTAATCGGAGCCTAAGTCTTTTTATATAACTAAAGATGTGTAGACTAAATGCTCAACTAATCTCCAAGGGAACAATAAGTCCAACCTCGTGCTTTTATGATATCTAAAACATGGTTTCATTTTATTTAGCATTTGCAAAAAAAAATTGGCTAAGTTAATAGGCTAATATCCAAGGTTGGAAGCACCACACGCATATGACAAGCAATGTAAGAGTTAGAAATCTCTTAATATCTATAAGGATTTTTAAATACAAATGTAATGTTTCTGTTACTTGATCCTTGAATTGTACAATTTGGATTAAAACGGTATAAATATTTAAAGTCGTTGAGATAGTAAAAAGAAAAGAAAAAAAGGAAAAGCAAAGCACGCTTGTTTGGGTATATGGGAAATTCTTGGCTTCAAAATGAAGCCACTGTAGAGTATAGACTAGACTATAGGGTTAATTAACTTGATACTCCTTGAAATAACCCCACCACCTTGTTTTATTTTAATATTTTCTCTTTTGTTTTTTTTTTTTTTTTTTTTTTTTTTTTTTTTTTTTTTTTTATTTTTTATTTTCTCTTTTGTTATCTTTCTCTGTTGTTCATCTCTCTTCACAACCTCACGCTTTTATTGTGTGTGGACAACTGGACATACAAAGATACTGACTTCATCTATATCCAAAACAATTATTGATATACGATTATAAATAATGTTTATCATACTCAATCAATCTAAAATTGTGCGACTCCATATATAAGTTATAAAGTATACAAGATAACCAAATAAGTGCTAACAGCATTCAATTGACTTCTACATCATAAAACAAGAAAATAGTTCAATAATTCAACTAGACTTGGGTGAATTTGACTTACTATACTATAAGTAACAAATTGAAATGTGATATATATATAAAGTGACTGTAAGTCTGTAATGAGTGGATATAAAAAGTTTCAACCGAATCAAGTGATTAGATGATGAGCTTTTTGTTGTTGTGTTTATGTCACCCTTTGAGGCCTCGATGGTAATTGGTAAGATTTGAGAGAATCCGATTCCAACGATGAATCTCGTGATGGACATTATTGTTTTGTTAAAATAATAGTTTCGATAATTGAAGAAAAGAGGTTTTCTATAAAGTTCCTAGTCTTAGACAAAAATATATAAGTGGTGGAAATATATAAGTGGTGGACAAATTGACTTTAACCAGCTCAAAAGACAACAAATGAACACATGCGACGAATATCGCTATAGCAATGAAAAACATATTAATAAAATAATTAGTTTATAATTGAGAAAATTTGATATCATTATAGCTGCCCTTTTGCTAAGACATACTTTTTTTTTTTGGGCACTAAATTAAGACATATTTTATTAATCGGCGGAGTCATAGGTTATCGACTTATAGGTGGTATGCCATTTAAACTTTTAGTTTAATTTTTCTTTTTTTAAAGGCCTTTTAGTTTAAATTTTTGTTTAATTAAAAAACTTTTAGTGAAAATAATTAAACAACTTTTAGTTTAAATTTTGTTTAATTATGTTCACCATAGTCTATAGTGCATGCATGATGCATGCATTGCCTCTTCCCCTTTCTAATTGATCAAGATAAACAATGTAGACCACTATCTAAAGGTAACATTTGTTCATACATACAATACCAACAAGGGTAGGTCTGAGAGAACCATAACTGATGGGCACAAAAGATATGAATTTATCGTCAGACAAAAATAGATATAATATATTCTTAATATAAATAACATTTGTTCATACATACAATACCAACAAGGGTAAAACTCTATTTTTCTCTTTCAAAATAGAATAGTTTCATAATGCATTGGAATATTCTAATTATATTTAAAAAAAGTGAAAATGGAGTATAACAAAAAAATAAAATGATTATTCCCGTAAAAAAAATGATTATTCTATTTACGAGCGAATCCATGTTTATTCAATTATGAAATGATTTACTTTACAATTGGAATAAAAATAGAGTGGGATTATAGCATTCCTTACTCTACTCTATGGAATGGGTTGGAGATACAAAAAAAAAAATGGTGCATTACCGACATTTCTAAAATAAAAATGCAAATACTCATTATTTTCCTGTTTTTATATGATTATCTTTAAGAAGACCAAAACAATAACAAATATAGAACGTGGACATAAATAAACATCATCCGGGAAACAAAATCTGAAACCATAACAAATGTCAAATGTGTACAAAAAACCTAATAAAATACAACGAACATCTTTGCTAATTTTGTATTTTTCCACAATAAAAATAATGCTAACAGTAACTATAGACAGAGGAATCTAACTGCGAAGACGAACAAATACGTTTCATAATAGCCGCCGCCAAAATATTACCGCGTTGTATTATATCATGCTCCTTTATCGACGAAGCCGCCGAGTTTCTCGTCCTCAACTCAGCGAGCGAACTCGCTTCCGCTATCGACTCACTCGGTCCCACCACTTCAAACCCCTTCGTCATGTGAACATTCCCCACCAGTTGACTCAGCACGACGGACTCCGACGCCGAGCTCTTCTTCTTGCGCTGCTGCTGCATTGTGGCCCTCGCGATCTCGGTGTGCATCGCGCTCGATAACCTCCTGATCCCTCTCGCTCCTCCGATCATAACCGCCGGGTTGATCTCCGACGTTTTCTTGTTACCGTGTTTGGAGGTTGAGAAGAAGAGGACTGAGTCGGGGCTCCGGTTGCGAATCCGGGTTAACGGATCACCGAGGAACAGTGAGGTCTTCGCGTCGACGAGCATCACGTGCTTGAAGCTGCGTCTGACTCGGCCCAGCAGCATTGGGTAACAGGCCCATCTCCTCAAGGCTATCGGGACGTGGTCCATGAACCCGGATAGCGAGTTTTCCGGGTCTAACTCGGCCACGTCGAACCCCACGACCGAGCCGTGAGTCAACGACTCGGTCTCGTTATTAGTAGCTCGACGAGTCTTCTTCCCCCAGATAGGCTCAGACGTGTCGTTCTTCGATTGGTTCTTCATAAACCGGGAGAGATTAAACCCCCAAACCGAGTCGGTTTGATTCGAGTTCCGGTACGCGTCGACGAGTTTTAAGAACGAGTGGTTCTCTTCTTCGATCAATCCGTTGAACCTCTTGGAATCGAAGAGCAAAACGACGTCGGATCGGGAAGTGGCTCCGGAGCGGTATAGCAGCCGGAAGAAGAGGCGGAGATCTTCCTCCGTCGTATCGGAGGCGATATGAGCGACGATGAGATCGTGCATGCTCTTGGTTCCTCTGAGAAACAGAGTGCCCATCCCCTGGAGAGCGAAGCGGTTGCGGTTGTTGATAACGCCTCGAGTACTTCTGGGGACGACGTCGCGAGTGAGGAGGAAGCGACGGTGGGAAACGGCGGGGAGGCCGGAGGAAGGTTCGAAGGTGGAGAGGGTGAAGAGGAAGAGGGTGAGGAGAAGGAGGAGGATGCAGATTGAGATTGTGGATTGAGCTTTGGAGAGGAGGAGTCGGGAAGATCTGGTGCGGAAGAGTGTCGTCGGAGATGAGGATGAAGAAGAAGAGACGTCGGTGTGGTCAGGGAAGAAGACTAAGAGAAAACCCATTCCTCTTCCACCACTGTTATTGTGATTCTTCGTCTCTTTCGTTGTTGGTATCAAACCCATTTTCTCTCTCTATCGAGGAGCTTCTTCTCTGGTTAGTGGTGACGAGAGGCTGAGAGTGAGAAGAGCTTTCTTTTTTGGCTTTCTTCTCGAATTTGCCTTTTAAATTTTTTCTTCTGCAGCAAATTTGATTTTAATTTATTATTTATTTTTGGAAACAAAGAAAAGGATCTCCCGGGTCGGGTCGGTCAGATACTTGTTTTGGAAACAAATAAAAATGTGGGAGGAGACTGTTAATCCGGATTTTTATAAACTTTTAATCAATTTAATGGCATTTATATAAGAAATTATTTGAGAGGGATTAGACGTATATAGTTTGTATGTAGCCTTTTTTCAGCCATCATGTTCATGAATAATGAGAGAGGTCCTTATTAGTTAATTGTATCGAGCCTATAAAAAACAGAGTACCGTGTGATTAGGCTATATCGTGTTATTAATAAACCAATTTTGATTAACACGGGGTGCGCCTAATTTTTTCTTTAAAAAAAAGTTTGACCATTCACTTACTCCATGTGAAACATTGAAAAATTAGGAATGTGTAAATAATTACTTTGACCATTACATTGCGTACCGATTTTACATGGGGTTTTTGAAGTAACTTGACATTTATGGAATGTCGTTTTCCAACGAGATTGTCCTTAATTTCGTGTAAATATTGGTTTTTCATTGAGTTTAAATACCTAGAGACTTACTAGTAGTACTATTGTGTAGCTTTCCGATAACTTTAATGCATTATTTAGGTATTGAAGCCATAATACTCACTTGGATGCAGTTGAATGGTGAGCAATTAACTACCTAGAGACTTGCTAGTAGTACTATTGTGTTAAGATAATTATAGTGCATTATTTAGGACTTGAAGCCAGAATACACTTTTGTTTTTGAAACCAGAATACACCGTTGAATGTACAATTTGAAGTGAGTAATTAAAACTGATTGCACGCTAAGCAACGCATTTTAAAATAATAGTATAGAGCATTTCTAACTCATCTATATTTTTGTCTATATAATACTTCATCTGTTCTTAAAAGATCCATATTCTAGTTTTTTCACACATTTTAATAAAACACATTAAATTTGCATAATTTTTTGTTTTATCTTCTTTCCACAATTTTAAACCAATAAAAAATCAATTAGTGCAATTAAAATTTTTGAAGTTTGCAATTAGTTAATAAAACATGCATTAAAAATGTAAAAAATGAATCTTTTAGAAACAAAATTTTTCTCTAGAATATGTATCTTTAAGGAACGGATGGAATAGCATTTAAAGTCAAAATCACTCCAATCTATCTCTATTTTTTCTTCTAATATAGAAATTACTATTTTTTCTCTATTTATAAAAAAATATATTTATAGAATAAAAAATAGCATTATTCTATATTTGAAGATTTATATTTAGAGAAATGCATTGGAACGAAATTCATCTCTATTATAGAGTTCATCTATTTTAGAGGTAAAAATAGAAGAATGCATTGGAGATGGTCTTATAAGTTTGAATAGTAGTACTTTATTTTACAAATAACCCATTTTTAGCTAAAATAGTTAAGTAAACTAAACTAAATTAGTGCTTAATCATCCTTTAAAAAAATCCGTTGAGCCAAAAGTGGCAAAATACAAGAAGAAGAGAAAATAAATGTCAGAAAAGTGATGGCCTGATGGGAATGCAGTTAAGTACTCCAGTCTTAGGCCCCAGTTCATTAAATCTGCCCCCTTGGTTACAGCTAGGATCCGCGATCCGACGGTGGAGACATGAGTAAGGATCGTAATGAATGAATGAAATTAAAAGAAAAATAAAAACTGGGGTCTTATAGTATACAAAATGGTGATTCGACCTTTTTGTTTGGGAGTCCGTGAGAACAAGTGTGTAGGTGTTGAATGCTGACGATGGTGCATCTCATTGGAAGCTTCTGATGAACCTCCTGCACACGTGGAGGTGTCTCCTTCCACTGCAGATTTCCCGTTCTAGGAAATTAGAGATGGCAAAAGAAGAACCTGCCCGCGGGCCGGGCCCGTGTAAACTTGCTTTGGGTCGGGATTGGGTTCTAAGACACAGGCCCGAATTTGAAGCGGGCCTCGCTGGTAAGGCTTGTGCGGTATTGGACCAGACGCAGGATTGGCTCGATGTGTACTGCGGGACGCGCGGGGCTCCGCCAAAGACGATCTCTTCCAGCTCGAACAGTGATAGAAATGGCGATTGGTCATCTCCGCCAAACACTGTTCTCCGCAATTCCACCATCCACGACTTATATGGCTTCCCTGATCCCATGTACAAGGTCTCTCTCTCTTCCTCTTTTTTCTTACCAGAACCCTAACTTTTGTCTCACCCAGAATCTAGATGAATTAGGTTTTATCCTAAGCCATACCCACCGTTGAAGAAACACATCAATTTTCAATCTGTGGTCAATTATATCAAAAAAGTTTCAATCTATGTGGTCATTTTTGAAACTTGCAGCTGAAATATGAAGCACCTAGAGTTATTGAATTGGAGAAGAGGGTAAAAGAATTGTTAATGGGAGAAGGAGGAATGAAACGTGTTGATGAAGATAAAAACAGAGGACTGGATCATGGAGCTTGGGTTCCTCTTATGCTGATGTATCCAGAGGCGGACATACCTGTTTGCCAGCTCTCTGTTCAATCATCTCAAAGTGGGAATTGGGGAAGAGGGTAAAAGAATTGTTAATGGGAGAAGGAGGAATGAAACGTGTTGATGAAGATAAAAACAGAGGACTGGATCATGGAGGTTGGGTTCCTCTTATGCTGATGTATCCAGAGGCTGACATACCTGTTTGCCAGCTCTCTCTTCAATCATCTCAAAGTGGGACTTACCATTACAACATGGGCAAAGCATTGGCTCCACTTAAAGACGAAGGTGTTCTTATCATTGGATCAGGAAGTGCCACTCACAACTTGAGGAAGCTTGACTTTAATATAACTAATGGCTCAGCTGTTCCTTGGGCTTTAGCGTTTGATCATTGGCTCAGAGATTCTCTTCTTCAAGGAAGGTATAAACTACAGTTACAAATTTTTATTTATATATATATTTCTTGGTTAGCGTTACAAGAATCATTGATTGTACGTATTATGTGTGTTATAGAGCAAACCTCTGCTATGTTTACAGGGCAGCTGGGAAACAGGAGAGCATAAGACAGACTGCTGGATCATGTTTGGTCCGTCCTGCTCGTTTTAACCAAAGAAAAAGACAGTTATGTGCAACAATGTCTTAATGTCCTGATCATATAAACTCAAGTGATTTTAGTCATATATTTTCTAAAACTTTTTCTTTATAATGATATGTGATGAGTGGGGGATTGTATTATGATCAAGGAGAAGAACAATATGAGAATGCAAAGGACACTTCACACATGCATTCCGATCTATAAGGCCAAGGACCTCAGGTTAGTCTCTGTTCTATTTATTTATTATGTCGTCTCCATTGCTTATGATAAGAGCTGATAGAATTTAGATACTTGGTTACTAGTACATAGATCTCTTTGTTTCTTGTGTTGTTGTGTTCTTGTGTTCTTATAGCTGATAGAATTTAGGTAATAGGTTACTAGTACATAGATCTTTTTGTTTCTTGTGTTGTTGTGTTCTTGTGTTCTTATAGCTGATAGAATTTAGGTAATAGGTTACTAGTACATAGATCTTTTTGTTTCTTGTGTTGTTGTGTTCTTGTGTTCTTATAGCTGATAGAATTTAGGTAATAGGTTACTAGTACATAGATCTTTTTGTTTCTTGTGTTGTTGTGTTCTTGTGTTCTTATAGCTGATAGAATTTAGGTAATAGGTTACTAGTACATAGATCTTTTTGTTTCTTGTGTTGTTGTGTTCTTGTGTTCTTATAGCTGATAGAATTTAGGTAATAGGTTACTAGTACATAGATCTTTTTGTTTCTTGTGTTGTTGTGTTCTT
>NC_027755.1:31120441-31121381 GCF_000695525.1 Brassica oleracea var. oleracea | reverse complement strand
CGAGTTTTTTTGTTCGGAGATTCCTTGGAAAGAGTTTGCATCTGTCACGATGCCTTCTCAAACCACTTGTTCCATGCCCGTGGAACAAGTGGTTTGAGAAGGCATCGTGACAGATGCAAATTCTTTCCAAGGAATCTCCGAACAAAAAAACTTGATGCTGAAGCCAAATTAGTAAGTGGCAAGTATGATCATATTGTGTTCAAGCAACTGGTAACCAAGACTATAATCCAGCATGACCTACCTTACTCATATGTTGAGTATGAGCAAGTCAGAGAAACTTGGAAGCACTTGAATCCTGACGTCAAATTCTTTTGTCGGAACACAGCTAAAGCAGAGGTCTATCGGTTTTATGAAAACGAGAGAGAGACATTGAAGAGGGAATTGGCTAGTCTTCCAGGAAGAGTAAGCTTCACTTCTGATTTGTGGTCATCACTGAAACGGGAGGGTTATATGTGTCTGACAGCACATTACATTGACCGAAATTGGAGGCTGAACAGTAAAATACTGACTTTTTGTGCTCTCCCACCGCCTCACACAGGTATGAATGTTGCTTTAAAGCTTCTTGAATCTGTGGAAGAGTGGGGAGTAGAGAAAAAAATGTTCTCTCTCACATTAGACAATGCTACAAGTAATGATTCGATGCAAGATATAGTGAAAACTCAGGTGCTTTTGAGCAATGATTTGTTGTGTGGAGGTGAGTTTTTTCACGTCAGATGTGCAGCTCACATACTCAACCTCATTGTGCAAGATGGTTTGAAGGTTATTAAAGACTCTTTGCACAAAATTAGAGAGAGTGTTAAGTATGTAACAGCGTCAGAGACGCGTGAGATGACGTTTGCAAAATGCGTGGATGCTGCTGGTATAAAGGAGAATGCTGGTTTGATAATGGATGTGCAGAAAAGATGGAATTCGACATTCTATATGCTTGAAAGAGCCCTTC
>NC_027755.1:31030138-31119628 GCF_000695525.1 Brassica oleracea var. oleracea | reverse complement strand
TTATGTTAAGTAATCTATGTTTGTTACGTTTGTATTGAACACAAGAGTAATGTTATGTAAGATACGTTTCTGAAACGTATGATAGAGGTTCATATACTTCATTTGTTGATCTTCTGGTCAAAAGCTATAGTTAAGCATGGAATGAGACGTTTGGGTGATGTTATCATGCAAAGACTTACGAAAACATCTTCTGAACAATTGTTTGTTGCAGGAAATAACACACGTATAGTACATGGAACACCATTCAACTTCTAAATGGTGACCCGCGGGCCTGCCCGCAAAGACCTGTGCACTAGGCGGGGCGGGATTGGTCAATGCTTCTTGGAACCGCATCCCGCGGCGGGCCAGCCCGCTGTGACCCAACTGAACTTGAGCCCGTGGCGGGGCGGGCCATTTGGTTGCGGGTGAGCTCGTTTGCCATCTCTATAGGAAGTGCTAAAATAATTATGCAATTATTTCGTTTAATTAATTGTAAGCCGTTACACATTAATATTACTATAAAGTAATTTATCCTATTTAAAAGAAAGATATTTTAAAATTTATTCTTGTAGTTGAAATATTAATGTTTTAGATTTTAACTAATGCATTTATCTTTTAAGTTAAAATATAAATTAAATCTAAAAATATGAATAGTAAAAATTTATTATAAGTAAATAAAACTAAGAAAACCCAAAAATAATATATAAAATCTGTATTTAGTTTTTATTAATATGTGCACAAATCTTAAAACATTAATTCTACTATATATATTACATGAAAATAGAGATGTCAAACAGGTTTACCAATCCCGTTCTATCCCGTACCGCGGCAGATTAGTCATCGAGCGGGTTACAGCGGGCATGTCCCGCGCGGGCTGTGGTCTTCAAAATGTTGGCCCAAACCGTACCGCGGAATATATATAGGCCTTCGCGGGTCGTCCCGGGGGACGCCTCCTTATCAAACCGCCTGCTACATCTTCTTTCATGAATGTTCAAGTAGAAGAGTTGTATAAGAGAGTTGAAGAGAGCTCATTAAGTTTCACTAAAGCCTTATCAAAATCAATGCCACAAGCTCCGTTTGTGCTTGCGTTTTTGAGTTAAAAGCTTTCTTTTTTATCGGCATAAGCTTTTGTTAAATTTGAATCTGATTGAATTGTTGTCTTTGTAATAATTTGGCTCAAGTATTATATGTCTTCATCAAACCATCTCTCTTTTTAATTATTTGGATTGCAAAAAAATTGTGAATCACTTAGCCAAATTAATCACTTGATGTGATATACAACTAAATTCTCTCCTAAACAACACCATTGTAACCTAATTTTTTTTTAATTTAAGAAAAACACCACTTCACAGTACTAAAAACAAAATCAATCAACTTAAACAAGAAATATCACATTGTAATAAAGCAATTCATAGTTGTGTATAATAAAAAGAGAAAACCAAATCAAAACACCACAAGAACTCAAATCGTCATCGCTGGAGCTGGGGTCGTCATCGCCGGAGCTCGAATCATCATCACCGGAGCTCGAATCATCATCACCGGAACTCGAATCATCTACGCCGGAACTCCTTATGTTTTCTGGGGGAAAATCACAAGAATCCCTTTTTCTCACTTTCTTTCTCGTTTTTTCAGGTAAAATAAGAAAAGAAGAAAAAAATGCGGGTCCATGTAATCCCGTATGACCCATTTCGGCCCATCCCGCAAAAGACCCAGTCACATAAAAACTCGTTTGCGGGCCTAGAAAACCTCGTACTAATATAATCCCGCGACATTTTTTTACGGGCCAGGTCCGCGGTCGAGATCCATAATTTCCATCTCTACATTAAAAAGCTAGTAACTAATGCATTCATATAACACATTTTAAAAATGTCCAATAAAAAAAATTGGTTGATCACGACTTGTACCCTTCTAGAGTTGTACTTACTGACGGAAATAAAGCAGCTTGCACCTTTTGCCGCTTGTCAAGCCCCTCTGGTGATTTTTTTTCCCTTTAGAAATATATAAAAAGGACTCTCAATAAATTTTATTTATTGTTGCATAGGTCTGAGCAGCCTGTCCAGTTTATGTTTCTAAACCATGCTCAAAATCGTCGGCGACTCCTTGAATTGTCGGTGGCCTTTGCACATTTTTGAACGTAAACCTGTATATTAAGAGCCCAAAAGCTTAAAAGAAGAAAAGGAAAACACATTGTAATCCATTACGGCCCAGAGATATTGGTCTGGGCTTTAAATTTCATTCGAGCTTATCTGTTATGAGACTGGTTCGTTTATTGTCAACGTAGCAATATTCAGAGAGTAGTGCAGCTCAGGTTAGCTTTTACTGATCACATTCATAATACTGGATTCACGTTTTGAATTGTTCTTCTGCTGATTGATTTTCATCTTCAGTTCGAAATGTTGTTGCGTTCTGTTTCATGACTTCACCGAAATCTGTTAATACATAGTCTGGAAATGTAATTTCATCAACTAATGTGTGTGCATCGTTGGGAACTTTAGTAAGAAAAAACTAATATTATCTTGATTATTCAAATCCTTCTTTTTTTTTTTTTTGTAACTTAATTCAAATCCTTCTTGATAAAAAGGAAAAATGGTTCGCCTAAATACATAATTCAAACTCTACTTGAGAAACAATGAGAATACACCATTAAAACCTCTACTAAACACCATAATTAGGAGATATTAATCAATCAGAAGCAACTTGACTTCCAGAGTTATCACAGAGCGATTCAATCTTCGGCTTCTTTCTCTTTGTCCAATACCCCGATGACGACAACCTACGAGAAAGACAAAACACACCAAGTTTTTTTTTTTGTTTTTCGAATTCTCAACAGAACATAAAAAAAAACTTGAGACACAAGGTAGGGTTTTTGTTTGCAGCAGCTTACCCCAGCTGCAAGGAAGTGTCGGAATGGTGGTCATTCTCGTGATCATCGTCTGATGAAGAGCTCTCAGGCTCTGCTTGTGGGCTAGAGAACTGAGGTATTTCACTCAGCCCTTTTGGTCCTGATGAACCTCTCCCCAACATCTCTACCTGAAAGTGAACTTAGATATGAACTCTGTACTGTATATATGGTGAAGACCAAAACGAACTAATGTAAAGGGTACCTGTTTACGCAAGATTTGGTTCTCTTCCAATGCTCTTTTCTCCTGATAAATTATTAAGCAAATGAGACAAAGATGGTGAGACTTTAACATTGATTAGCCTTGTTTATTATTACCTTTAACCGGGATCTTTCTACCTGATTGAGCAGGATTTGAGTCTGAAATCAAAACAAAACTTTTCAAGTCAGGGATCAATCTTTTGGAATATAAATTGTTATATGCTCTCTTCACCTTTTGATCCTTGACGCTATGCAAGCTATCATTCAACTGGTTCTCAAGAGAGATAAGATCCGAGAAACTCATACCCTCAAGCTCCTTACCCTTCAGCCTCCTAACAAATAGAAAAAAAATAAAACAATGAACCTAACGAAACTTCATACAATACAAGGCACAAGTTTTGTCTAGGGAGAGACATACTGAATTGCAAGCTGTAATCTCTCAACTTCGGACTTCATAGCATCTTCTTTTGGCAACTGCAACAACAACGGAAAATCCATGTAAACAAATCCGAAAAAGGATACAATTACACAAAAAGTGAGTGGTAGAGAGTCTCTGCTTATGGATACATACCACAACACCGTTCTCTTGTGAAGAACAGAGTAGAAGTTGTTGTTCTCCTTCTCTTTGTTTATGATCAGCCGACGCACCACTGTATCCATATCTTGAAAGGGTTTGCTCCATACTTTTAACACATTTCAAACAAAAAAACAAACTCTCCATTAATCACACCGCTTCAGAGACAAATCGACTCTTCTATGGTTTACTAATCACATAACTACATAACCCAAACAAGTACCAAACTTTCATTTTATCAACAGTTAGGGTGTTTATATAACTCACAAATCACAGAGGGACACAATCTCGAGTCCTTAAATACAAAACCCATTACAAATACTTCACAAACAACCCTATGATTTAACCAGAAAATGCATCTCTAGTATAAACAACACTTTGCTCTGTTCTCAAAATGCTTTAGACACATAAAGGTTAACTTTTTAGATCTTTTCAAATCTCAAATTACAGAGGGACACAATCTCGAGTCTTTGAAGACAAAACCCATTACAAATACTTCACCAACAACCCTAAGATTTATCCAGAAAATGCATTTTCAACGATAAAAAAAAACACTTTACTCTGTTTTCAGTAGCTATAGACACAAAAAGGTTAACTTTTTCTACCTTCCAAATCTCAAATTACAGACAGAAACAATTTCGAGTCCTTAACCACAAAACCCATAACAAATACTTCACCATCAACCCTAAGATATTTATCCATAAAATTCATTTCAACGATAAACAACACTTTGCTCTGTTTTCAACCGCTTTAACCAGCATAAAGGTTAGATTTTTATCTCCTCCAAATCTCAAATGAACCTTAAAAAAAAGAATCATTTTGTTACCAGCCACTGGAGAAATCGTAAGCCTTGCCGGTGCTAGAGAAGATGATAAGAGCAACCTCAGCGTCACAGAGTATAGAAAGCTCTCTGGCCTTCTTCATCAGCCCGTTACGTCTTTTGGAGAAAGTGACTTGACGACTGTTCACATTCTCAATCTTCTTAATCTCAATCCTTCCTCTCCCCATCTTCTTCTCTGAACAAACCAATCAAATCGAAAACAGAGTAAGCTTTTGTATAAATATATAAAGAGAGAGAGATTTTGTGTGTGTATATATATAATATATATATATAGGGAGTAATGTGTTTTGTTTAGGTAATTTGATTTCGATGTGACAATAGGGAAAGGAGGCTAAGGAATGAAAAGTATACCAAAATTAGGGTATTGCATGAAAAGATGGAGTTACTATAAGTAGCAGTTTTCCATATTTGGTCTGCTTTGCTAATTTGCCTTGCTTCGTCCTCTGTTTTCTTCTTTTGTAACTTTCTTCCCTCTTTTATAAACGCCTTGTTTGGTTTGGCTTCTTCTTTTTCTATTATTCTTGCTGTATATATACAAGTATAATATCTATAGGGTTTTCTTTCCTGCTTTGCTTTGGTTCGGTTCATGCTTTTATGACGGTTCTTAAACTCAATCTAGTAAAACAAAATTAAAAGTTATTTTGTTTCATAAGAAAATGTAATTTCTGTTTAGAAAAAAAAAAATAAAATATCAGAGAGAATATTGGAAAAATATTTGCTCAACTTTTTATTATTATTATTTTGACAACATGAATCACTCATATTCTATAGATCATATATTGTTTATTTTTGGATATTTTGTATACCACGTATATATAATAATTTAATCACTTATTCGTGTAAAATTTAAAGATTATATACAAAATTAACTACAATGTTTTAGTTTTTAATATATCAAGATTTTAAGACTAGTTCATATGTTAAACTTGGCATTGCTTGAAGCAGAATACGATAAGAAAAAGCAAAAGCTGTGGCTTTAACGTTTCTGTGTATAGTAAAATCTCAGAGGGAGAAGAAGATTACGTTTTACCTAAACTGAATTTGTCATATTTAAAGGAAAAGAAGATTTCCCTTTTTAAGAAGACTTTCTATTGTAACTGAAAATATATATAGAGAATAACGTATATTGTATTTCGGAATTATCAGAACATTGGGGAAATACTAATATTGGCATGTAGTAAATCGCTAATTGAATGGGTTGACATTTTTGTAAACATATGATTTGAAAGGAAATATATCTTTGCATATCTGGAAGTATTTAAGTAAACTATTTATGCAGCTCAACACTTTTCTTTTCAGTGTAAATGATAGCTTAAGATATGTGTTTACGACTTTAATATAGTTAAATCATTAATGCTGGTTTTTCTTTTTTTTGGGGGTCAATATCATTTCTTATTCAAATTTGAACTTTCTAGCTTGGCCTGAACAATTTAAACCGGTCTAAACTATGCTAAAAGTTAAATTTTTAATAAATAAAATAAAAGTCTTGCATACCACTCCAAAATGGTGACATTACAAAATTGATGGTACAAACACCAATTTCCATGCTCTTTCCCCCATGTGTATAGCCAAAATAAAATGGAAATGTACTCTTTCTTTTCCTTGAAATTTTGCAAAACTCTTTTGGTAACCTGCCAAAAAGAGAACCAACCAGTTGTCGTAGCTACATGCAATTTCTTTTACTTAAAAAAAATATATAATAGGTTAAATCAAATATATTTCAAGAAAATAATACAACTTGATGATAATCACAAAAGATACATAAGACTATAAATAGCATATTCTTTTTCTAGATATGGTCTATATCTTTTGTAAATAGAAACAAAAATAATTGTTGTATATACTTGAACCGCGAATCTCGCTAATTTAATTTGCACACAAGGTCAAAAAAGTTATAAAGACGTAAAGTGCTATTGGTATGTTTGGGCCTAACAAAAACGCACATTTGGGCTTTTAAGCCCATTATGATTTTGATGTGCTATAAACTTATTGTGGGTGATTGGTAGTTGCTGTAGGTGCTGTCCACAGCCATATTTATTTTTAAAGCACCAAATTCAGAGCAATCAAGCTTTAAATTTTTTTTTGAAACCACAGCTCTAGAAATAAACTACAGCTGTACAAGTGCTCTGCAGAGCCAAATATCCAAAGCAATTTTTTAGTGCTTTCATAAAATTCTACAGCAATAAAATTTAAAGGCACAGCAAAAAATCTACAGATTTTTTTCTACAGCAAAAATTTTAAAGCTACAGTCATTACCAATCGGACCCATATATAGTAGACACGTTTAAGTGATTTTCAGCGCCAATATAGCTAACAATTTTCTCTGTGTTACAAAAAAAAAAGGCTAAAAATTTTCTGTTTATGCCTTCTCTCTACAAACTGTTTATGCAAAGCTTAAACCAGGTTTGGTTGGTGATATACTATCTGATTAGTGACTATTAAATCACTTGTTTCGTCTAATGGAGTACTTATAAGCACGAGACAACGGTTTCATGAATCTTTTCAAATCAAGCGTCACGTTTTGGCGCTCAAGATAAATCTTCTTAGTGTAATCCCATCCTTTTCTAGTAAAACTCTTTGGATCTCTAATTATAGGATCATCTTCACCATACTCAGCGTATAAAGAGCTCTCTTTCAATTTAATCTTGTAACCAATGTACTTCAACCTCATCTTCTCAGCTGGTTGTCCAAAGTAAGTCTCAGCAGCCCACTCGGTTCCTAACGGCATAATCTGTATAAACACGGTTCTCGGTTTCAAGAAAAGGAAATGCGTCATCGCAGCTCCGTGAACACCGATCATTACATCACTACAGTTCAAAGATTTGTAGATTTTCGCCAGCTCTGTTGTTTTGTCCGGTCTCAAAACCTCGACAAAGAAACCAATCTCCTCCGCTAGTTTCACCAGAAGATTCTCGTTAAGTAGCTCTCTTGATCCGTTTCTTGACATAATAACCAGTTTAGGTTTGAAACCAGTCTTGTTCTCTGCTTCTTCGTCTTGAATCAATCCACGGATACGTGGCCAGTAAGCACGATCCAACAAGTTTCTGAAGTCAAGAATCGTTTTATTCCCAAGCATTAACGATGAGTCAACACTCAACTCGTTGTGAATCTTTAACCCCACGATAGCTTCCTTGAAACAGTGTGTTCTCTTGTCGCCATTGAAGTCCACGGGAGGATAATCAGATAGCTGAGAGAGGATATCTTTATATTTAGTAACCCACCAATTACGATACTCAACGATCACAAACACAACCTTCTTGTTGAAATGCTGTGAAGTGATGAACAAAGGGATGATTCCTTCGTTGAACTCGTGGTAGACGTTTCCAGTGTATCCACCCGTTGAGAAAAACACAGCGGGAACGTTTTGGTACACAACATCGCAGATCTTGTTGTGATGTTCATCATTGACATCTTTGTAGACGAGATTGAGTTCTTGAACTGTTTCCATCACACTTGTTTCCCATTTCCTTGTGTATGGTTTGATCTTCTCAGGGGGTTTGGACTTGTTTTTGAAGGATGTGAAGAGGAAGATTGACGAAGATGTATAGTGTGTTCTAACGTCTCCTTTCATGATACATATGTCTGATCTACAACCGGTTCTGTCACAACAAATTGTTCCTGGAGGTAGCATAAACAATTCAGAGAGTGTTATGAGACATCAGTTTTGGTAGTATTAAGTATTAACTATTAAGGCCTGCTGTTATTAACCGAACCTGCTGAACCAAACCGTAAAGTTGGTTTTTGGTTCAGTCCAGTTCAATTTGGCAACTAAAAAGAAAATCAGTTTCGGTTTGGTAATCGATTAGTTCGGTTTTCTAAAAAAGGTCTTTTAACCAAACAATACTAATCTTAACCCATGTTCGAAAATGCAGCCGCCTAGACGCAGTTCAGAGGTTGACCGCGGCGATTATGCCTAAATCGGTGTAGCCAGGCGTTGATCCGCGTAAGACCGCCTAATTTCCGCGTTGACCGCCCAATCCCTCGTTAACCGCCTAAGTTTTTTTTTCCGTCTGTGTAAGTTAAAACGCGGTTGATTATTTTTTACTCACTGTTGACAGATTTTGTGTAATTATTCATTACTAAATAATTATAATTAGCTATCAAACTCAAATCAAACACATACATACTACATTTAGGGATTTTTTTCGTACCAAACCCACCATTTACGAATCAAAAGAGACTGTTTAAAATTATATATAAAAAATTATATAATTATGTCTAAGAACTTGTATCATCATGTTTAAAATTAGCTAAATATATTATAAATATATTAAATTGTATTTAAAACTAGGTCTCGCGTAATCCTCGACTACTCCCCGACTTTTCGGTAACTCGCTAGGCGTGGGGTTACCGTCCGACTACCGCCTAGCGTAGTTACGAACATGGATCTTAACCAAAATTCAGAACTGAACTAACCAAAATCCAAACTGAAAATAATCGAGCAAACAGACCAACTTAACCGAAAAATAAAAAACTTTGGTATAAAATTTTGAAACCAGAGTAACCAAAAATCGAACCGAATTTTTTCGGCTCACTTCGATGAGATTTCGACCCATCCAAACTAACCGACTCGAACTAACCAAAGAAACCGAAACCCGCATGCCCTAGTATTAAGAGTGTAACTTGGAAAGAAAAATTACCATAGGAGAGCCCTGAACATAGAGGTGCAGTGAACTGTTCATAAGGAACAAGTCCTTCAACTTCTCTGTTAAAAGCATCTGCATAAAAGAGAGGTAAGACAACACTCACAAGTCACAAACCGGAACTTGAGAAAAGCTTATGGATGAAACTTGCGAAAAAGGTAACTTTACCTATGAGAGAGAAAGAGGAGAAGCTGAAGAAGTAGCAGCAACAGAGGAAAGAGAGAAATATGATTGATAGAATCTTTTGTTTTGCACTCTTTAAGTATCCTCCGCCTCCTGGAGGGGAGACGGCGGTAGCATCACCGGAATTACCTTGTTCAACTGCAACTCTAAGTTTTTCTCCTTTTTTGATTAATCTGTGGTACTGCACCATATCTGGAAGAAAAACCCACAAGCAAAGTTTCGATTTTACGAAGCTTCTAATCTTCTTTTTCGTTTAAAGACGTTTTTTTCTGTCTTTATGGGATTTGCTGCGTTCTCTTACACCAAGAGAGAAACAGAGAAGATGGGAATTTCAAAAAGTATGTTTCAGAGAAACAGAGAACGGATTTTCTATTAAATTTATTCTAGATTTTGGTAATTTTTAATATGGAATCTCGAGATTTATGTTTAGTCATCATACTCGAAGGAGAACCCGAGAGACGTGTCAAAGAAAATAAGTTTTTTGACTTTGTGAGAGACGGAACTTTTTTTTTTTGAACTTTACAGTGTATAGACGATTCTTGTCTGAGCTGAAAACCAAACTAATCTTTACAGTGATTATAATATAGTTACTGTGCAGTGTACAGCATGCGTATAGTTAAAAGATTAGTTCCATGTTTAGACCGGGGTTAAGGGAAATTAATTTGGAAGTGATGAAAAGATGTTCGTAATTCACGCAAACGAATAAATGGTCAGCCGGTGGGCCATCACCATATCTAGCCCAATTAAGGGAATGTGTTTACTGATTACTAGTTCACTACAGAGGATGATGTGTTTATACTTTATACCACCTTCGCCATCAGTCTATAACGTACTAAATAGTAAACATAGTAAACTTATTTTACTTTACCATCAATTAATACATCAAGAAGTAATAGGCTAATAGCACTATCTTTAGGAAGATAATGAACTAGATGGCATTTGCAATTGCATGTGATGTGTTTCTTCTAGTTTAGATATGATCTCCTTTACATTTAGTTTTGAATGCAAGTGTGCACGTGATTTGGTAAATTCTAACATGTTTAGAAATCCTTCGTGACATGTACGGTATATATATATATATCTTTCTCCTAGAATCCTCTACATAGCAAGGTCATTAGCAAAAACTGTTCAGCTCTTCTTTTTGCCTAACTTATGGCACATTTGATGCTTTGCAGGTATTATAGAAGCCACTGGAGTTCATAAAACAGGATAAAAGAAACATACAAGGATTGTATCCACAGACGCAAACGACATTAAAAGCTTGACAAGCCTTAGATCTAACTCAAGTAAGCTTTTGTTAGCCCTTTATTAGATTCTTACTAATGCCTTGTAGCAAAAACATAAAGTTGTACTACATATTACCTCATGAATACGAATCATCACAGTTACTCCCAAGCGTATGTAAACTCTCAGTTTGTTTTGTGAAATTTGTCTTATGAATACATCTATGGCAAGGCAGGGAGGTCTATGGAACTGAAGGAAAAGAAACTCACACGGCCCTGAGCGACATGACAAAACATTAACGGTGCAGCTACACGGCTTTGCAAGACTTTAACATCTTCTTTGCTTGGTGGAGAGTCCCTGTAATAGAAGATCGAGTATGCTGATTAAGATGTTTAAGCTTTCATAGTTAAAACTAACGAAACCAAACACTTACCCCGAGAAGCAAGCCACAAAGCTTGGTTCACCAGGAGAAGACTTCTTGAACCGGCTGTTTGGCAAATAAACATCAAACACCGCTCTTGCATCACATATTCGCATATCTCCCAAGAGTCTAGTTAGAGCATACTTGTCTTCAGGACATTCACCAACACAAACCAACTCTTCTTCACCACTTGGTGTCGTAATGGCAGCATCCATTGACGTCCAAGGAACACCATGGCGTCTTATAATGTAACCTAAACCCTTCAAGTATCTATAAACCTCGTAGCTTTCCCAACAGCAGCCGCTTTTTTTACTCTGCAATCTTCTCATACAAGCCCTTCAATAGGATCACTACGTCATCATCTTCATTACCTTTGTTTAACATACAAAGCCTCTTCTATGAAACAACATGTCTTGCCACTACGGGTGACTCCAGTTGTTATCCAAAGCTTCCCTCTTTTGACCTCAACTTCAGCCATTGCCGACTCTGTAATCCAACGAGCCTTTGAAGATCCAACTCTACAATGTAGAAACCCACAAGAACAGAGATAATGATTAGCTTAACGTAGACAGCTAAACCCAGAAACGAGTTGCTGAGTTCAACCCACCTGAATTGTAACTTGGGTCCTGAATGAAACTTCTCGTCATCATCGAGTGCAAAACCAGCTTCTTCCTCGCTTGAAGAGGAAGCTACTTCCCAGTCCTTTTCCTCCATAAACTTTAAATCTCTGAGGCAATTCGTCGAAAAGTTGGTGTGCGACTACTTCTGTCGTGCTCGTTTGTGTCACGTAAACTCTCTTAAGAGGGAAGGTGTAGCTTATCTATTGCAACTGAGTGATGGTTTTGTTTTCAAGTCATTTCATACCCTCCCCGTCGCCACCACCAACCAGAATAAAGCTTCGTCCGACGATGATGTTATCATCGCAGCTATGTCTGGTAGGTAGTGTTTTGTTTTCTTTCTTTTTACTAGTGAGAGTAGTGAAATGTGCGGAGTTATCGATTCATCCATTATTTTAATAGGTAAGGTCTTGTTAGGTAAGCTTTTTTGTTTTTGTTTTTGTCGTCTACAAATGAGTATTCCCTCCGTTTAGAATTAAATGTCGTCCTAGACCAAAATTTTCAATTACTATCGTTTTATGATTTCAATATAAAATTTATTGACTTTTTATTCTAATCTATTTTTCTATTGGTTAAAATATGGTTAGATGTAATGGTAATGATGTTTTTATCTATAGTAAATAGATAAACTTAAATGTTTTATTAATCTGTGTGTAGAAGTGTAAAACGACAAGTACAATGAAAGGAAGCATAATTATTGGAAGTTTTTAGGGTGAAGTTCTTAACGGAATATAATAATACGTCTCTTAAATTTTAACTAAAAAAACCTAAGAATCGGCTTTTAAATAAGATATTTAAGAGCCAGTTCTTAATTTTTTATAAATTAAAACAGAAGTCACAACCTTGATTCATGTGTGATTTTAAAAAGACCTAATGGACCTATTCCTAGAAAGTCATGTTACATTCAATCTCTAATCTTATCATTTAAATTTTGGACATACCATATATTTTTACTGGACTATCAATAATTGGATTTAAATAATAGATGATTCATTGGATTTATAGATAATATAAATTAAATAGATATAATTTATGTTGTAATACTATACCTCCATATGTTAAATATTTAGATATTTGTCGATGTTAACTTTTAAAATTATAAAGATTTTTTTTAAATAACAAAAATTATATTATCTAACAATGATTAATTTTTACTACCTTGAACTAATGAAAACAAATTTCAAACTATATAGTTTATTTTAAAAATTAAACAAAAGGTACATGTTTAATTATTTACTCGATAATATAAATCAATGAAGCGAAAAATTTAATTTTTAAAAAACTTTCTAAATTTGTGAAATGTTACAATATCTTTGAATATGACAATAAAACAATATTTTACTAATCTTTATATATATAGTTACGATTTTAATAATGATATAATAATCCGAATATATATATATATATATATATATAGAAGAAAATACAAATACATGAAAGTTTGAAACAATCTATTCAATGAAAAAATATACCGTAAACTTATTATGTTTTAAAAATCGATAGACGTATATATTATAATATATATTAATTTAGAATTAAAAACAAAATATTTATATAAAAATAAATGAAAACAAGATATAGTTTTTAGTTAAAAGTTAAGAAACTGTTCTTATATTCTGTTAAGAATTTCAAGCTAAGAACCTCCCAATAATCATGCACTTAGTATACACAAAAACTTTGAAAAAGTAATAGCATGGCAGTATGGCTTGAGTTGCCCTTTCGGTCAACCTAAGAGAACAAAATCAGATTTTCTTGTCCAAGAGCAACACGCTAGGTTAAGATGTTCCTGCTATGATCTCAAGAATCTGCTCATAAGCGATCCGCCTTCTTACTTACTTTTGTGCGGGTTCTGATTTCGCGTTCTAATATTCTGTCAAGATCTTTCAAGTAAGCAAACAATTGTCTCTTGTTGTTTCTCATCTATTACCTTATCTATTGCAGATTTGATTTGCCCTTTTATGTTTTTAACCGATGACACTCCCCATGCATGTTTGTTGTGTGAACCAATACGCTCTTTATAACATATATCATATAATTTTCCCAGATCTATTTGCTAGGTATGGGTGAAGGCAGGAAACGAGATCGGGAGCGATGGAGCCACGATGTGTTTATCAATTTCCGTGGGGAACTTCGAGATAATTTTGTAAGCCATTTGGAGAAGGCTTTCAAAAGTAATGGGATACACATATTCAAGGACGATGATGCACTAAAAGCAGCAGAAAAGATCAACACAGAGCTCTCGAAGGCAATTAAAACCTCCAAAGTTCACCTTGTCCTTTTATCCAAGACGTATGCTCATTCATCTTGGTGCTTGGATGAACTTGCGGAAATTTTTGAATGCAGCAAAAAGGATGCCGGACATATGGTAGTCCCAGTTTTCTACAAGGTTGACCCATCCGATGTACGCAGACAAAAAGGATCATTTGGTGAACCCTTTGAGAAACACAAAAGCCGTCACCCAGGGAGCAAGTTGCAGAAATGGAAGGAAGCTTTAACACAAGTTGCAAACCTGTCTGGTTTTGTCACGGGAAACTACAGGTCACTTCTTTCTTCTCACCTGTTTGCATATATAATTTTGTCAAACATTGAACCAAAGTTAATTGGGGCTAAAATGTTACAATATTTTTTACATGTAAGAAGGATATGCGTTATGCAGGGATGAAGCAAAGTTGATCGACGATGTAACTAAAGAAGTTGGGAAAATGTTGTCTGTTTCATACTTGCCTTTACCAACATATGCCGTTGGGGTTCGATCACGTTTACACCGTATGAATGAGCTAATGTGCTTTGGTTCGGATGATGTTCAAGTCATTGGGATCAGCGGAATGGGTGGGATTGGTAAAACAACGCTGGCCAAGGCTGCATTTAATAAATTCTCAGATCGTTTTGAAGGAACAAGTTTCCTAGAAAACTTTGGAGATTGCTGCAAGAAACCTGAAGGGAAGGTTCATCTTCAGCGAAAACTTCTTTCTGATATCTCAAGAAGGGATGACATACTGTTCAACATGGAAGACGCCATGGAAAAAAGATTCCGCAATAAAAGAGTATTAGTTGTTATTGATGATCTTGAAGACCTGACGCAACTTAATTCAGTCGCAATAGATTTGAGCTGCTTTGGTCCAGGAAGCAGGATCATCGTTACAAGCAGGAACACACATTTGTTATGGCAGCTCGGAGCAAAAAATATATATTCACCGAAAGAACTTGATTATGGTGAATCCCTTGAGCTCCTCAGTTGGCATGCCTTCAGAGCAAGTGAGCCTCCTGAAGCGTTTCTACAGCTCTCAGAAAAGTTGGTTGAATACTGTGGAGGACTACCCTTGGCTATGGAAGTCTTGGGTGCGTCCCTCTTCAAGAGAAGCATTTCAGAGTGGGAAACCACGTTGCAACGGCTGAAGAATATACCCGAAGATAACATTCAAGCAAAGCTTAAGATCAGCTTTGATGGGCTAAGTCAAGTGCAGAAAGATATATTCTTGGATCTTTCTTGCTTCTTCATCGGGATGGAGAAAGACTATGTAAGTTGCATATTGGATGGATGCAAGCTATATCCTGAGATAGGACTCAGTGTGCTAAAGGAGAGGTGCCTCATTACAGTCCGGGATAACAAGATAGTGATGCATAATTTATTACGAGACATGGGAAGAGATATTTCGCGGAACAAGTGTGGAAAATGGAGTAGATTGTGGGATCCTGATGATGCTCGTTATGTCTTGGCAAACGACTATGTAAATGTAAGGAACAAATCCCTACGCACCGAAAAATTGTATGTGAGACTTGAGATAACATTTCACTGATAAAAATTGCTTGTTCAATATTAGGGAACTGGTGCAACTAAAGGTCTCACCCTGAAGGTCGAAGATCCGGCTACTGAGATCTTGGAGGTAAAAGCATTTTCAAAATTACCAGGGCTGAAACTTTTACAACTCAGTAATGTATCGCTCAGCGGAAGCTATGCACATTTTCCTAAAGATTTACGATGGCTTTACTGGCTTGGGTGTCCTTGGGACTCTGTGCCAATAAACTTACATTTGAGAAATTTAGTTGTCATGGATATGCAGTACAGCAACCTCAAACGACTTTGGGATAATCAAGAGGTAAAACTTCCTTTGATATTAGAAACTTATTCACTCTATGTGGATTATTCTTTCTTGCTTATTCTGTTCTTTCTGTAGCAGCCGCAGTTCCTTGAGCATCTAAAACACATCAATCTCAGTCATTCTGTCCACCTCACAGAGACTCCAAACTTCTCTTATCTCCCAAACCTCGAGAAGCTGGTCTTGGTAAATTGTAAAAGTTTGGTTCTGGTTCACAAGTCGATAGGGACTCTTCACAAAAAGCTGGTGCATTTAAATCTTAAAGGTTGCACTGAACTCGGAGACCTCCCTTCGGAACTCTATACATTGAAGGCACTGGAAACACTAATTCTTTCAGGCTGCACGAAACTTGAGAGATTGGATGATGCTTTAGGTGCAATGGAATCCTTGAGAGTTCTTAAAGCTGACTATACCGCTCTATCGCTATTTCCCTCTTCGGGTGATCAACTGAAAAACCTGGAAGAATTATCTCTTGATGGCTGCAAAGGATTATGGAAAGGCAAAAGCCCTCTAGCTGCTGTATCTCTTCCATTTTCGTTTAACCGTTTAGGCTGCCTGAAGACTTTGAGTTTAGGCTTCTGTGGTCTATCAGATGAGTTGGTTCCTGTAAATCTTTGGAGCATGTCTTGTCTCGAGGAACTTGATCTACGAGGCAACAACTTTCGTAACCTGAAGACGGATTTTGCTGGTCTTTTGAGTCTACTGGTCCTGAAATTGGATAGCTGCTTTGAACTTCAATCCATGTTTAGTTTACCAAAAACGTTGAGATCTTTCTATGCGAACGACTGCATCATGTTGGAAAGAACTCCAGATTTATCAGAATGTGTGGCGTTACAAGCGTTGTACCTCACAAATTGTTTAAGCCTTGTTGAGACGCCGGGTCTGGATAAACTGAAAAGGGTTGGAGTCATCCACATGGAAATGTGCAAGCGCATTCCACATACTTATATAGAAAGAATCATGCAGGTATTTCTTTGAATCTCTCTTTATTTCCTAACCTGTTGGATTGATTCGAGTCTTGATATCAAATTATCTAGCAGACTTGGACTGTTTTAAAAGTGTCATTGGTTGTGATTATATGATTGTTTTTTTTGTTATATAGGGCTGGGCTGTGAATGCCAATGGGGGAATATTTATCCCCGGGTGTAGTCTTCCAGACTGGGTGAGCTTCAAGAATGAGACCAATTCAATCTCTTTTACGGTGCCTGAAACTCGGGAACTTGATCCGGTCGGGTTTACCGTGTGGACACCATATATGAGCCAGCAAAACAACCAGATGTCTGAATATTCTCCAAAGATCACACTGAAGAATCAAACCAAAGGAACCGTATGGAGTCGCAAGCCAGCCACAGATCAGATTCGTATGTACCATGAACGACACATCTGGCAAGGACACTTTTTAAATGAAGATTTCAACTTAGAAACGGGCGGTCAAATAGAAGTTGCTGTGGATTTTGGGGATCAACTCACCATTCTTGGGACAGGACTACGTCTTGCTTACAATGGGCATGATCAATCAGTGGCTAGAGTTTCACATGAGAAGAAATCAAAATTCCATCTACGTAGCAGGCTATGAGCAAAAATTTGAACAGGTCTTTTCTTTCTATAACTTATTAACACTTGATGAGTTGCAGTTATTACAGAAGCCAAACCACCCGAGTTACAGAAACCACGATAAGAGAAACATACAAGGACTTGAAAAAGCTTGACAGTCCATAGATCTTTCTTTATCTACGAGCGTACATGCTATCTCACTCAGGGCAGCTTTTGTCTTTCTATTTTTTTGTACCCTTTATAAGTTTCTTACTAATGCCTTGTAGAAAAACATAAAGTTGTACTGTATGTGAATTTGTGAACTCAGTTTGTTTGTGACTTTGTCTTATGAATACAAGATCATTCCATTTTGTTTTCTTGGTTTACATTTATGGTAAGACAGGGAGGTCTATGGAATTGAAGGAAAAGAAACTCACACGGCCCTGAGCGACATGACAGAACATTAACGATGTAGCTACACGGCTTTGCAGGACCTTAACATCTTCTTTGCTTGGTGGAGAGTCCCTATAAATAGAAACAAGTATGTTGGGTAAAGATGTTTAGTGAAAAACTTGCTTTCACAGCCAGAACTAAGGAAACCAAAAGCTTACCCAGAGAAGCAAGCCACAAAGCTCGGTTCACCCGGAGAAAACTTCTTGAACCGGCTGGTTGGCAAATACACATCAAAAACCGCTCTTGCATCACATAACTGCATATCTTCCAAGAGTCTAGTTACATCATCCTTGTCTTTAAAACATTCACCACTTGGTGTAGTAATGGCAGCATCCTTTGACGTCCAAGGAACACCATGGCGTCTTATAATGTAACCTAAACCCTTCAAGTATCTATAAACCTCGTAGCTTTCCCAACAGCAGCCGCTTTTTTCCTCTGCAATCTTCTCATACAAGCTCTTCAATGGGATCATTACTTCATCATCTTCACTACCTAACATCTGCAACTCTCCTATTTCACTCAAAAACCTGTCACAAGAATAATAAAAAAAGACTACTTCATCAGATGACTGAGTAAAAACAGATCTAAAACACTATGTTTGCCACATACAAAGCCTCTTCTATGAAGCAATATGTCTTTCCACTACGGATGACTCCAGTTGTTGTCCAAAGCTTCCCTCTTTTAACCTCAACTTCAGCCATTGCTAACTCTGTAACCCAACGAGCCTTTGAAGATCCAACTCTACAATGTAGAAACCCACGAAAACAAAGAGAATGATTAGACAGTTAAACCCAGAAACCAATTTCTGAATTTAATCCACCTGAATTGTAACTTGGGTCCTGAATGAAACTGTTCGTCATCATCCAGTGCAAAACCAGCTTCTTCTTCGCTTGAAGAGGAAGCTTCCCAGTCTTTTTCCTCCATGATAAGATTAAAATCTCTGGGAAAATTCGTCGAACAGTTGGTGTGCAAGTTCTGTCGTGCTCGTGCGTGTCACGTGCTTTCCTCCTTTCTTTTGTTTTTTTTCTCGGGGTCAAACTTTCCTCATTTCTTTGGTTTGAGTTTTATAAGTTAGGAATGGAACCAAACCAAACCGAACCGGTTTTCTTTGATCTGAGCTATATTTGTACCGTACCGAATAATTAGAAATAGAACCAAAACCGAACCGATTTAGACTGCATAGTATTAGCGTTTATGAGAAACAAATGAGTTTGAAATCAGTAAAAAACCCTTTCGCCTACCGGAGAGCTCGAATCGAATATCAATGGCGAACGACCAAGAGATGAGTGGATGGACTGATCTTCTTCACTCTTCGACGAAGCTTCTCGAGCAAGCGGCTCCTTCGTCTCAGTTTCCTCCTCTTCAGGTTCACCAAAAACTCTTTTCTCTTTTCGATTGATTCTCCGTGTGTTCAATCGCTTTCTTAACGAGCTTGATTCGCAATATTGTTTTTAGAGGAATTTGGATCAATTGGAAGCTTTGTCGAGGAAACTCAAGGCTAAAACCTTAAGAAGCGAGGCTCCTTCACAGTCTATTGCTGCCACCAGGTACTATCTGTGCTCGTGCATTGAAACCTAACGGATTGAATGCTAGAGAGAGTCTAAGATTTGTGACTCGATTTGGGGATTAAGGACTATTAGGGTGCGATGTTTTAGTAATTGTGGTCTTCCCTTGTTAAAACTTTCATAAGAGAGAAGATGTAGCTTAGCTATTGCAACTGAGTGATGGTTTTGTTGTTAAGTGTTTTATTTATTTTTATTGGATATGGAGCAGACTACTTGCACGGGAGGGAATCAATGCAGAGCAACTGTCTCGTGATCTAAGGTCATTCGAGTTGAAGGTGAGCATGTCTATCACCTAGCTTATGCTTTTCTGGTGTTTTGGTGGGGTTCTTGAACGATTGTTATGTGTGTTTTGGTTGTATTTTTTGGCTTTTATCATCAGATACTTGTTTAGTATACTAGAACTCAGATTTATAACCAGTTGTTGTAATACGACATCCCTTGTACCATTGGTTTTACAGTATAAGACTTATTTTTATTGTTGCTTACTCATCTGCAAGGCATTTACACACTCTTCTACTTTTGATAAATTGTGTTTCTTGGATTGTTAAAAGACGACATTCGAGGATGTATTCCCTGCGGAGGCAACAAGTGTTGAAGAGTACCTGCAACAGGTATTCACTGTTTGAATATACCCTATTTTAGATCGCAGATAGATTCTTTTGGAGATAACTGATCGTTCTATATGAATTATTCTTGTGTAGGTTCATGAAATGGCTATGGTATCAGCTATACAGGAGGCCCAAAAGGATAATGTTCGAAGCTTTAATGATTACATGTTGAAAGTTTTGGAGGTCAGTATTGTGACTACGTACCAATTGTTTTTACTTTATTTCCATGTTACTTTTATCTGTCGTATCTTTTTCCTTCAATCAATATAGTCTAATGGTTGTAGGATATTTCCTCTTTGCTTTTTGTTTCTTCTCATTATGTATTTGCACACAATGATTGGTTAACGGTATTAGCATTAGACTGCAATGGTGAAACGGAGGGATTATTTTCTTCATCCCTACAAATTATTTGGATTGTAACTTGGAAATTCTTGACGTAGCATTAGAAGCTAGTTGAGTGCTTATTGCAAATTAGAAAGATATTTTCCGAATTTATGTCTGTTCTCATATACTCAAATGTTAAATCTTCTGGCAGGAGGACTGTAGGAAAGAAAAACGTGACTTCCTTCAAAGTCGTAGCAAACTTTCAATGATACCTAAGACCAAGATGATCGATACAAGCAGAGATACTCATGCTGGTCAACTAGTGCCTGTGGCTTCGAGTCCTCAAGTATCAAACACTGGAACAGAACTTGTCTCTCTGGCTAACAAACCCATTCATGAGAAGAAAGCACATGTCTATGCAGAGGTTGTGAAGAAACTTAATTCTTCAAGAGAACGAGGCTTGCCATTCAGAGTATGGTCTTTCCGTACCTCCTCGTGTGCATTTTAAATGACGTCTTGTTTGATAATTGCAGCTGAAAATTATGCATTTTTCCTTATTGCCTTTAGACGTCCAGCTAGGTTTGAAATAATTTTGTACGGGCTTCACCTTTTGATGATGATTGCTTTTGTGTAGCATTAGTGTAAACTAGTTGACTTTGTTCTGGTTTGGCTCTGTTTCTTACTAATTTCTCATTCATGCGTTTGTATAGCCTGCAACGTCGTTCAAAGATGCTTATGAAAGTCTCGGGATTGATTTGACTCGTGGGAAATCAGTCAGTGTGCAGAAACTATGGCAACTTATTCAGGTATCTTTTGATTAGAAGTTTCATGTTTCAACCTATAAGGACTGTTTTTACACTTCCAATGCCTATAACAATCTATAAAAACAGGCCATGACGGGTGAAGATTCAGCAGTACACAAGGGTGTTTCCAAGAGGATGTCCCTCGTGATAGGTGCAAGACGCCACTTGGAATGTGGGCATCAGAAACATATAATGGATACAATTCAAAGTCATCCTACACAAGTACAGTACTTGTTTCTATCTTGTCTTTACTTGTTGTATACATGCTACCCCATGTTGCGTTTGTCTTAATGCATATTTTAAACATTTACTTCAAGGATGCGTTTTGAGAAGCTGCCCTGATCTTTCACTCTGAGTTCAAGTTCTTTAATAATCATAACATGTTTCTATCCCCTTTTTTATGTTCAAGGCTGCTCTTGGTGGATCTGTTGGAAATTTGCAAAGAGTTCGTGCCTTTCTTCGGGTTAGTGCGACAGACTTAGTAGAGCTTAACACGAAGCATATGCACACATGGTTCTTTCGTAGCAATCATTTACATTGGATTGTTTGTTTGCTTGATTCTGTTTTTGAATACTGTGCAGATTCGTCTACGGGACTATGGAATTTTGGATTTTGATTCAGGTGATGCGCGTCGACAGCCTCCAGTTGATACTACTTGGCAGCAGGTGTCGCATAATTTTCCCACATGCTTTGAATTCTCACCGTTGTTCTCGAAATTAAAGTTGAACTACATAATCGTTTCACTGCTGTTTCACAATGGATTAATTTAATATCTCTCTTTGATTACAGATATATTTTTGCTTGAGAAGTGGCTATTATGATGAGGCTAGAGAAATTGCCCAATCATCTCGATCATCTCAACAACAGTTTGCTCCGCTGGTATATGTTCTTGTCTTAATAACCTACATTAAAGCCCGGAGTGAGCTTTTGATTTACCTCTTCTTCGCAGCTTACAGAGTGGATTACCACAGGCGGTACTGTGACTACAAATACCGCGGCTATTGCTTCTGAAGAATGTGAGAAATTGTTTAGGTTGGGTGATCGGTTGGGCCAAACAACGTATGACAAGAAGAAGCTCCTACTCTACACTATCATATCTGGTTCCCGAAGGCAAATTGATCGCATCTTGAGGGAATTTTCGACGCTCTTTAACACAATAGAAGATTTTCTCTGGTTCAAATTATCATGCATACGTGACGTTGCTAGTGGATCGTCATCTCTGGTCTTCAACGATGGGCTAGTTCCTTACAGTTTAGATGACCTTCAGGCTTATCTTAATAAGTTTGAGCCTGCTTATTACACTAAGAATGGCAAAGACCCTCTGGTATACCCATATGTTCTGCTTCTTAGTATTCAATTACTACCGGCGATCATGCACATGTCTCAAGAAGCAGGAGATGAATGGTATAACATCGACGCTGTGCATATAGCGATTTCGCTAGTGGACCATTCCGTTCTCTCTGAAGGATCTGGGACTGGGCACAAACTTAGCGTGATGGATGCAAATGCTGAGGCGTCGAGCATGATAAGGCAGTACGGGTCGATGTATTTGCATCATGGTGATATGCAAATGACGCTGGAATACTATGCACAAGCTGCTATTGCAGTAGGAGGAGGGCAACTAGTTTGGTCCGGGAGAAGCAATGTTGATCAGCAAAGGCAAAGGAACTTGATGCTGAAGCAACTACTGACTGAGATTCTGTTACGAGAAGGTGGTATTTACTTTCTGCTTGGTGCTAGAGGTTCCGGTGAAGAAGGCGAGCTTGGAAGATTTTTTCCTGATTCAAAATCGAGGCAGCAGTTCTTGATCGAAGCTGCGAATCAATGTCAAGACGCTGGATTATTTGAGAAAGTAAGTAGCCTTTGAGTTTTTTTGATCATATACTCTATAACTACTTGAAACATGTTGGTTCTGTGCTCAAGTCTCGTAACCATTTGTTGATGCAGTCTATAGAAATACAGAAGAGAGTTGGTGCCTATGCGGCTGCATTGGAAACAATAAACAAGTGTCTATCTGAAGCCATCTGCTCTCTTCTCCGTGGAAGGTCAGATGGTGAAAGCCGAACAGCAGGACTAGTTCTCTCAGGAAACGAGATTCTCGACACGTACAAATACTACCCTGAAGTCTGGTAAATCGAGACTCTAATAAACTCATTTATTAACTTGGTCAAGTTCTTGCACTAAAACTCTCATACCACCAGTCCCCAGGAAAGAGAACGGGTCATGGAACAAGAAACAATAATACGAGAGCTTGAGGCAATACTGTCGATCCACAAGTTGGCCAGACTAGGCAATCATCTAGACGCCTTGAAGGAAGCAGCTAAACTCCCGTTCCTTCATCTCGACCCTAGACTCTCCGACACAACCCCGGACGAGTTCCAGAGAGCGTCCTCTTACTTCAAGACTTGTGTCCCTGATTTACTAAAGGTTGTTTTGACTTGTCTGGACAACATACCTGACCGTGATGGATCCATCCGGGTCATGAGATCTAAGGTACAAATGTCACAAACATATATGTGATCAGGAGGGTTCATGATATGGATGTTAATTATATGAGTCTCTTTTGCAGATTGCTGGGTTTCTTGCAAGCAACACACACCAGAACTGGCCTCGAGACTTGTATGAGAAGGTGGCTCGAAGCTTTTGAATTCTAATAATCTCTTTGAACTTGTGAAAACCTTAAAAACGAGATTATGTTTCCTTTCTCAAAAGTATATTTTATAACGAAAGCAAAATCTTAATTCAGACATAATCACACAAGATCCAAGAATTCGTATGTTATGTTCTAATGCAACATAATCCAAAGCAAAAAAAAAAACATATATCTGTCTGTGACTCTTAAGCATCGACATGAAGATGCTTATAAGTACCTTCAGTGGTTTCTTAAGCAGAAGCTGCTGTCTCGAACTTCCTCATCATGTCACAGTGAGGCGTTTCACGAACAAAGCCCCACTGCTTCCTCTGCAGCTCATACCTACAATTCTGACTAAGTATAGAGACGTAATCTCTCTCAACTTCATCTTCCACATTCTGTCGCTCGTGACTGTCACGTGGGTACTCCTGCTCGAACTTGGACGACCTCACATAGTAATTAACACCCTTCTCCGTAGTGAACTTGTAATTGTAAGGGTAAGTCGCGGAAAGAGAGTAAACGGGTTGTGAAGAAGGAATGAAGTTGAGGAGGAGTAAGAGAATAACAGGTAGAATCTGGAGAAGCACACGAGCGTTGAAACCTGCATCATGACCTTGATTGTTATTATTATGATTAGCAGCTGCTCTATGTCGCGTAGCTCCGAAGTTGAACGTTCGGAACTGAGCATTCCCCGGAGGCATCATCCCTCCGCCACCGAAGAAGCTTCTGAAGATCTCGTTGGGGTCGAACTCGTCTTCGTAGTAGTAACCACCGTTGAATCCGTTAGTGGACCGTCTCGGTTGGTAGACTGGCTCGTCGGAGCCACTCACGTCGTACTTTCTCCTGGACTCTTCGTTGCTTAAGCACTGAAACGCCTTGGAGACGGACTTGAACGCTTCCTCGGAGCCGGGAGCTGGATTCTTATCGGGATGGACTTTCAGCGAGAGTTTACGATACGCTTTCCTCACGTCGTCGACCGAGCAGGAGTTCTCGAGGCCGAGGATCTCGTAGTAGTCTTTCTTGGATTTGATCTTTTTAACGATCGAGATCTGTTCCTCTGTGTAGGAGATTGAAGAAGAAGAAGAAGACGACGATCCACGCTGGCGTAAAGAAGGCTGAGACGATGAAGAGCTTGGTGCGTCTTTCGCGGCGGGAGGTTTCTCAGATCGTGGCTCGTCTGATTGGTTGTTGACCTCGGATTTGAGATCATCGATGGGGAGATCCGGATCGAGACGACGGGCTTTGGAAAGGAATTTACGAGCTCGATCTCGATCTCCGGATTTGATCGCTTCCTTGACGATTTTCAGGCATTTCAACGCGTCTTCTTTGTTTCCATCCATGTTGATCAGCCCTACGAAACAACGGATTGAGATGAATCAAGAGGGGAGTAAAGATACAGAGTGTCACAAGAAGTGAATCTCGATCAAGATACTGGCGAGAGAGACTTCTTCCAAATTAGGGTTTCTCTCACCGATCGGATTTTCAGATTGGATTGTGGACGACGACTCGACTAAATGGAAGGCAACCATTTGCCGTGGAGATTAGCGTACCAAGGTCGGTTAGATTAGTATCATTTCCGGTTATCGAGAATTTGAGCAATTCCGGTTATCAACTTATTTATCCGTATAGTTGAACCGGCCCGGATTCTCAAAATCGTTCAGCAGGATAGTTTTTTTTTTGTCTCAAATGTAGTACGTGAAATCAGCCCTCTCTATGCATATGCACATGGTCCAATTTAAATTTTGTGTTTTTTTTTAAAATGAGTTTAGAGGGTAAAAAAGTCCAAAATAATTATTTTTAATATATTAAAGTTATAATGATAAATTTTTTATAATCTTGTTTTGTGTTATACTCTTATGTTGTTATTCGATATATAGGTAGAGATGGCAATTATGGATCTGGACCGCGGACCTCACCCGTAAAGTACTGTCGCGGGACGGTATTGGGACGAAGTTTTCTAGGTCCGCAAATTTGCGGGCTTCGCGGGACAGGTCTTTGCGGGACTGGGCTTTTTGCGGAATGGGCCGAAACGGGTCTTGCGGGATTACATGGACCCGCATTTTTTTTTCTTCATTTCTTATTTTATCTGAAAAAACGAAAAAAAAAGTGAGAAAAAACGATTTTTGTGACTTTCCCCCAGAAAACATAAGGAGTTCCGACGATGATGATTCGAGCTCCGGTGATGACGATTCGAGCTCCGACGATGACGACCCCAGCTCCAGCGATGACGATTCGAGTTCTTGTGGTGTGTTGATTTGGGTTTCTCTTTTTATTATACACAACTATGAATTCATTTATTACAATGTGATATTTCTTGTTTAAGTTGATTGGTTTTGTTTTCAGTACTGTGAAGTGATGTTTTTCTTAAATTAAAAAAAAAATTGGTTACAATAGTGTTGTTTAGGAGAAAAATTAGTTGTATATCACGTCACTTGTATAATTTGGCAAAGTGATTCACAATTTTTTTTTGCAATCTAAATAATTAAAAACATAGATGGTTTGACGAAGACATATAACACTTGAGCCAAATTATTACAAGGACAACAACTCAATCAGATTCAGACTTAATAAAAGCTTATGCTAATAACAAAAGAAGGCTTTTAACTCAAAAACGCAAGCACAAACGGAGCTTTGTGGCATTGATTTTGATAAGGCTTTAGTGAAACTTAATGAGCTCTATTCAACTCTCTTACACAATTCTTCTACTTGAACATTTATGAAAGAAGATGTAGCAGACGGTTTGATAAGGTGGCGTTTCTGCGGGACGGCCCGCGAAGGCTTATATATTCTGCGGTACGGGTTTGGGCCGGCATTTTGAAGACCGCAGTCCGCGCGGAACATGCCCGCTGTGACCCGCTCGACGACTAACCCGCCGCGGTACGGAACGAAACGGGATGGAAAAACATGTTTGACATCTCTACATATAGGTAATGAGTAAATACTTCCATTGAATGGGGATGCTTGCATGTTATAAATTGATTGTTTGCATTTAGGTAGGCCAGTTTACTGCTCAAAGGCAAACCATAGAGAAATCTTACGTGTTTGCAAATTGCAACTAAAATCTCATAGCATTTGCGGACTTTTGAAGGTTTTAGGCATGTTCTTGACTCTTCATCCTAATGCATCTTTCTGATTCCAAGTTATTAGCTTATATGCCCTCAAAATCATGCTCTCTACTCTAATAAGTCTTAATGGTTTTTGTGATAAGACATTTTTGTTGAATAAATATGTGGAGAATGGCAATAAAAGTATATACTCTCTTTTTCTACAGAAGTTTATAGACTCTTGACTAAGTCATTACCAAGTTTTTCTTCTTTTGATGTTCTGACTTCAACACCAATTATCTCTTTTTGGGCTATAGTTTGGGTTTCTCTGAGCTTCTAGCTTTCTCGCTAATGGGTTCTTTAGATTTTTATCATGGGGTTTATTATAGTTGTAAAAACTCTTGCTACATTTCAATATAATGCACCAAATTTTAGCCAAAAACATAGAAGTTCGAAAACCTTGGATTCTTGACTACAAGATGCATTGAAGTAAGAATGTACTTGCCACCTTGTTGGGACTGTTGGCTGTTGGAGGCCTAACTGATGCAGCATAACCCGTGATCATGGCTGATCACAAGTAACCGACTTTGGACTTTCCTTTCCTTTTTCGTATTGGCTTTTTTTATTAGGTTTTCCTTTTACAATTAAGTTAATGATTTTACAAGTCCTTTAGGTTTTAGGATCTTTTAGTTATTATATAAGGACAGCTCGATGGAGCTTGTAAGATACGATTTGATTAATAAAGTTATTGATTTGGTTTTAAGAGCTTTCGAGCACTGCGAAGAGTATTCGCGACCCTAAGAGTTCTAATGAACACTGCGAAGAGTATTCACATCATCTTTTCTATCGTTTTCGAAGATACCTTCGGGAACACGTTACCACCTTCTCGATCAAACCCTTGATCTTGATGATTCATAGCTTCCGCTCTCCATCACTAACCAACTTTCATTTTTCTCTACTGTAATCAAAGAGTAATATCAGTAATGCACAAAGCTTCTCAGTCTTTAAAGCGGTGAATTGTTCACGCCATGTGCTCTTAACTTCTTCTCAGATACAATAATAATTCTTATGTTTCCTGCAATCATAATGGATTGAAATGATCATTAATCATCAGAGAGCATTTATTGTTATGACTCATATTAGATTATAAATATTGCATAACTACTTGATTGGTCTGCGGTAACATCAGTTTCTCACTTTCTCCTAACATTCGTTTTCTTAATTCGCTCGCTCCGTTCGTAGTAATGTTATGATGTAGTGGCAGCGTAATGGAATGGTTAGCATGTTCTCTATTTGTGCTTCTTGATTGTGTCAACTGTTGTCCGTAGTGGCCAATTTACTTAAAATACTAACAAAAACAACAGATCATGAAAGATCTTTGTTGATGGATATCAATAGTGGGGAGGGGGTTTTGTTTCTCGGCAAGTGCAATCTTACTAATTATAATATATAGATGAATAAAAATTTAAATTATTGTTACTATATTTGTGTGGTAACAAGACCTAATGCTATTTTTTTTTAATAAGACTTGCTAATTGGGAGAAACTGGGTCAACCATGGTTGGCAACTGGCAAGCCAGTGGACACTGGACAGCAATGAATCCCTCCATTAATATATTAAATGCATTTTTCTGACTATGGAGCTACCCTTTTTCATATATATTAATAAATTCACCCTCACATTATACCATATCATTCAATATATTATGTATGTTAATTGACCGCCTTTCTAAATTACTCTTGAGTTCTTTTTTAAAAATAATTGTTTATGAAGTATGATTGTTCTCAGGTCTAAAGATGTATGTATAGATCTATTCTTTTTATATGGATTCTTTAAAGACGCCAGATTTGAGATCAACGTGTTTTTTATTTGTCAACTTCTTGTTTAACCTGAATTCATACAGAAAGACTAGATTTAAACTTTGGATTATACCGGAACTGTATCCCAAAACTTAACCAATAGATTATGGCTGCCAACCATGTTTTGTTGCCTTCTCACTTGTTTAATTGTTGCAAGTAGTCAAAAAATTATATGGATATACAGTATTTTGTTGAGGAGAATGTGCAATGATTTTTAAAAGTTTTAAGAATCGTAAAAGACAGAACCAATCAACGCCAGAATGAAACTGGAAGATGATGAAAGAGATAGAGAAGGTGGTACACGAAGGCAAGGCAGCGCAGCCTCGTAAAGTGAGGATTCAATTAAAACATAGCAAGTTGGGTACATGTGTTATAGTGCATCCACGCACCTTCAAATCAATAATCCATATAATTTACTAAACTTTAATGATATAATAATATCTCTGATCTATTATTGATCAGACATCAGAATAGTTTATTTTTATTTATTTTCCAACTCCTAGAATTTGAATTCACAGTTTGGTTTATATCTGCGAACAAACACGAGTGTGTAACTGGTTGAGTACCGATATCTAATAGCTTCCAAGTTTCTAGTTATAACATGGTTGGTATTTGCAATTTGTGTATATAAAAAATGGTTGGTATTTGTGCAATTTGACGAACTTGAAAGAAATAACTATAGCTTGAACATACACGTACCGTTTGCATGCATATAAAAAAACAAAGGTGAAGTAAAAACATCAGCCAACGTGATGAGAATTGGAGTATCATTGAAAGATCAACACGATTCTCAGAGTGTAATGTGTATTTACGACCGAGTTGTTCATGAAAATAACACGTCTATTTTGTCGATTCTTTTGTCCGGTTATTATGCTATTATAAATTATGAGAAATATTACAAAACGATATTACAGCCGACAATTTTACCTGCTTTACGAAGATTCACGTTTGACTGCATACTCTAAACCGCTCTATGAGATCCACTCCTAACGGTACTTTTTGCGCCATGGTGAAAGTCTCTTGTAAGTATTTTTTCCAATTTTCCTGCATAATTCGTCATTCTCCTGAAATTGAAATCAAGACTTCTTGGTGTAAAAATTGCTTCGCCAGAGATTCGAAGTCCAGACTTGGATGTAGAAGCCTGTAAACCTTGAGCATTAGGCTACTGTGCTTCTACTATTTTGTCGATTTAGTGTATTAAAAAGGAAGAAGAACATCATTCATCATTGTATATATTTATAGAAAAACTTGCTACAACAAAACCTAATATTCGGCTGATTTACCGACAGTTCTTTAAATTCAACAATTTTGTAACCAATTTATTTAAGAATGATTTAATAAAACTCCACGAAAAGAGGACGTAAGCAAAGACTTTCTTTCAAGCTTGGATGGCGTCAAATAAAAAAACCGATCCACTTGATTCGAAAAGGCGGCCCGATCCGATACTTTAACCCGATAACCGGACTAAACCGAGTTTGGACATCGCATAAAACGCACACTCGCACGTTTGCGAGAGAGAGAGAGAGAGAGAGAGGGATTTAGCGTTAGCATATAAAAGAAATTGAAAGAGGCATTCTTCACTCCTCTCTCTCATCTTTAGCTTCCTTCGCGCCGGCGAAGATTTCTCTCTGTTCAGAAACAGCTCCGTCTCTAGCATAAGAAAGTAAACGGAGAGAGCGATTTTTAGGGGGGGGGGGGGAGAACCGAGCTCGTCGTTTCCGTATGATCAAGAATCTCGAAACGGACGCTGAGAACGATAAGAAGAGATGCCAGATCCAGGTGTGTATTGATTTTACCTCTGTTCTCGTGAGATTGACTCTGTAATTTGCCTGGAAAAATGTTTGGGAAAATGCGTGGAAAAATCGTACTTAACGTTTTCAGTAGTACACTAACAGATCACGACCTGTTTGATATGAGAAATGTTTCCATTGATGATGATGATCCATTCAATATTCTGTTATTCATTTTTGTAGAGTCAAATCGTCTTTCTTCCCTGTTTTTTTTTTTAAAAATTCTTCTTTCAGATTTGCAACTAAAGATCCAAAATGATCGGGTTATATATTGTGAAATGAGATCCAAAATCTGGTATTATATTTAATATTTTACCAAAAACAAAAAATCCTAATTATCAGTCAACTAAACACAAAAAGTGACGCGTATTTTAGGGTTCGCTTAGTCTTACAGAATATTCCTCTATGAATATTTGATCAAATGTGTAACGGATGAGTTATTATTTATTATGAATATTTTATAACCTTAGGTCATGCTTACGTGTATCCAATTAAATCAATGAGTTTTGACTTGAGCATCCAATCGTTACTAGTTTTATTTTTCTAGCTCAGTGATAACTAATAATAACTAATGATCCACTTACCTGATTTAATCACATTTAACATATGCTCTGTGGTGGTGGTCTCAGTGTTCATATAGTTGTTGATGTTTTTTGACTTGTTGTTACAGCTACCTCGGCTTTTGTAAGTTTCGAAGAAATTTCGTGGAGGATAATGACATTATCATCTTTATTTGTCCACTTGCCTGAATTTAAATAAATAAACAGTTCTTTGCTCATATTTTCTCCGTTTTGGGTCATATTTTCTTTTCCTGTTGAAATCGAAACACTGACAGTTCTCTAAACAATTGGACAAAATAGTAGGCTGTTTGATCATAATGACGTATGAAAGTTGAGAGAGTAAAAATTGAATTTTTGGAGTAATTATCATATGTTAAATGAGTTATAGCTTCAAAGGCAAATACCGTTTTAAAAAAAAAAGATTGTGTTGGCTCCGGTTGTATCTTGTTGGATTACTAAGACTTTGACATACAGTAACAGTTTAGCTGAGTGGTGTGGTGTGGGAGAAAGCTTAATATCCTCTAATGCCTAAGAAAGCTATCAGTCTTTATTGCAGTTTGAATGTTTTCATACTGTTAATTAGCATGCACATGTTGGTTGACCAACGATTTAGTCGTTGTAGTGCTCTTCAGTCAGCTCACGTTTTTCTTATTTTACAACCAGGAAAAGATACGGGTTGCCTTCTATGTTCAAAAGGCAGCTCTTCAGTTCATTGATGGTAAGATACGCAATGCTGAGTTTCAGATATGCATGAGTTGCAGAATTTGGTTGTTGACTGTGTGTATGATTTTGTAATCCTTTTTTGTTCATTTTGTATTTCTTCAGCTGGTGCACGGACAGAATATAAACTCACTGATGAGGTCAAACAAGCGGGATTCTATGTTGAAGCAGATGAACTTGCTTCTATGGTCCGCAACCATGACACAAAGAGTCTGAAGCACAGTGGAGGAGCTGAGGGAATTGCTCAGAAAGTGTCTGTTTCTGTCACTGAAGGTGTCCGTTCTAGTGAACTACACATCAGAGAAAAAATTTACGGAGCAAATCGATATGCTGAGAAACCAGCCAGATCATTTCTTACGTTTGTCTGGGAAGCGCTTCAAGATGTTACTCTTATCATCCTTATGGTCTGCGCTGTTGTGTCGATAGGAGTGGGAGTTGCCACGGAAGGATTTCCAAAGGGAATGTATGATGGGACAGGGATCTTGCTAAGTATAATCTTGGTGGTCATGGTTACTGCTATCAGTGACTACAGGCAATCTCTGCAGTTCAGAGATTTGGATAGAGAGAAGAAGAAGATTAATATCCAAGTTACTAGAGATGGGAACAGACAAGAGGTCTCCATTGATGACTTGGTTGTTGGAGATGTGGTTCATCTATCTATTGGGGATCGAGTTCCAGCTGATGGGATTTTTATATCCGGATACAATCTTGAGATAGACGAGTCAAGCTTATCGGGAGAGAGTGAACCATCACACGTGAATAAAGAGAAGCCATTTCTGCTCTCTGGAACCAAAGTCCAAAACGGCTCTGCAAAGATGCTGGTGACCACCGTTGGTATGAGGACTGAGTGGGGAAAGTTGATGGAGACTCTAAGTGAAGGTGGGGAGGATGAGACCCCTCTGCAGGTGAAGCTAAATGGAGTTGCTACAATCATAGGTAAAATTGGTTTAGGATTTGCAGTGCTGACGTTTGTGGTGTTGTGCATAAGGTTCGTTATAGACAAAGCCACTTCTGGCAGTATCACTGAGTGGTCTTCTGAAGATGCACTTGCACTGCTTGACTACTTTGCCATTGCTGTAACCATCATAGTCGTTGCTGTACCTGAAGGCTTACCTTTGGCTGTGACCTTAAGTCTTGCATTTGCTATGAAGCAGTTGATGAGAGACAGGGCCCTTGTGAGGCATCTGTCTGCTTGTGAGACAATGGGTTCTTCTACCTGCATTTGCACGGATAAGACAGGGACCTTGACCACTAACCACATGGTAGTCAACAAAGTTTGGATATGTGAAAATGTCAAGGAGAGACAGGATGAAAACTTCCAGCTGAACCTATCTGAAAAAGTTCAGAATATCCTTGTACAGTCCATATTTCAGAACACAGGTTCTGAAGTCGTGAAAGATAAGGAAGGAAAAACTCAGATCCTGGGATCACCAACTGAAAGGGCTATACTGGAATTTGGTTTGCTTTTGGGTGGTGACGTTGAGACGCAACGCCGAGAACATAAGATACTCAAGATCGAGCCTTTCAACTCAGACAAGAAGAAAATGTCAGTTCTTACATCTCATTCTGGCGGCAGTGTACGCGCTTTCTGCAAAGGTGCATCTGAAATTGTCTTAAAGATGTGCGAGAAGGTTGTGGATTCAAACGGAGAGTCTGTTCCGTTATCTGAAGAGAAGATTGCGAAAATCTCTGAAGTCATAGAGGAATTTGCTTCAGCGGCTCTGAGGACTCTCTGCTTGGTTTACACAGATCTTGATCAAGCTCCAAGTGGGGATCTTCCTGATGGTGGCTATACATTGGTTGCGGTTGTTGGAATCAAGGATCCAGTTCGTCCAGGTGTCAGAGAAGCCGTTCAAACTTGTCAAAACGCTGGAATCACTGTTCGTATGGTCACTGGTGACAACTTAAGCACGGCCAAAGCTATTGCAAAGGAATGTGGAATTCTTACAGCAGGAGGTGTAGCTATCGAAGGTTCAACATTCCGTAATATGCCTCCACATGAAATGAGAGCCATTTTACCCAAAATCCAGGTTCTGATTTTAGATTAGTAGCATAGATCATTCATCCTCTTATTAAATGTCTAGAGCATTTTAGAATAATCTCTTCTTTTTCTTCTCTCTAACTTCAGGTGATGGCTCGGTCTTTGCCATTGGACAAACACACACTCGTCAACAATTTGAGGAAAATTGGAGAGGTAGTTGCAGTGACTGGAGATGGAACAAATGATGCTCCTGCATTGCATGAGTCTGACATTGGACTTGCCATGGGAATAGCTGGTACAGAGGTTAGTTATAGCCTTTGGTTCTTCCCTGTTACTACTGATTATTTTATCATTGGCAAATCGATAACTATGAATGCTCCATACTCAGGTTGCGAAAGAGAATGCTGATGTAATCATAATGGACGACAACTTTGCAACGATAGTGAATGTGGCGAGATGGGGACGTGCTGTCTACATCAACATCCAGAAATTCGTTCAGTTCCAGCTAACTGTTAATGTTGTTGCTCTGATCATCAACTTTGTATCTGCTTGCATCACAGGTAAGTAAAATCAAACGCACAGAGCCACAATTTTCACCAATGATTGTTCCTCTGATCATTAACGTTGTCTCTTGCTTTCAGGATCTGCACCACTCACCGCGGTGCAGTTGCTTTGGGTCAACATGATCATGGACACACTCGGTGCATTAGCTCTAGCAACCGAACCTCCCAACGAAGGTTTAATGAAACGTCAACCAATCGGTAGAACCGCAAGCTTCATCACCAGAGCCATGTGGAGAAACATCATTGGTCAAAGCATCTATCAACTAATCGTCCTCGGCATTCTCAACTTTTCTGGCAAACAAATACTCAACCTCGAAGGCCCAGATTCAACAGCCGTTCTCAACACCATCATCTTCAACTCCTTCGTCTTTTGCCAGGTAAATGAAAACAAGATTCACTGTAAAAACGAATAAGAATGTATCTGAAAGTAACAAAATGCTTTTGCTGCTAACACAGGTGTTTAACGAGGTAAACAGCCGAGAGATAGAGAAGATAAACGTGTTTAAAGGAATGTTCAACAGCTGGGTGTTTGTTGCTGTGATGACTGCAACAGTTGGATTCCAAGTGATCATTGTTGAGTTCCTTGGTGCATTTGCAAGCACTGTTCCTTTGAGCTGGCAACATTGGCTTCTCTGCATTGTGATTGGAGCCATAAGCATGATTCTAGCCGTTGGTCTTAAATGCATACCGGTTGAGTCCAACAGCCATCACGATGGCTATGAGCTGCTTCCTTCTGGTCCATCTGACTCTGCTTGACCCACTTCCTTGGTACGATTGCTACGTCATCTTTCTATATTTGATTTTCTTCTTCTTTATTCCATGATAGTGATATGATTTCAATATGTATAAAATCTAACACGTCATGCGTTACCGGGGGTTTTTGTTCTGGTTTTGAGTTTCTTTTCTTGTCTTTGTGTGTCAATAAATGTATCTTCTGCCTCGTTGTCTTGTTATCTGGATCGTTGATCATTGTCTCTTTTGGAAATCAAGATAAGAGGAAAGTGAAAAAAACATTTTTGTTAATCCTTTGGTTACAAAAGCTCAGGATAGCATTCAGTAAAGCTCTAGAAACACCACTCGAGCAAGGCATCAAAACTTTCATCACATTGTGTCTATACTGTTGTGCACGCACGCATAACCTTCTTTGCTTTAAACCATGGAATAAGTATATAAGGATCAATCACACTGAGACAATCAAGATGATGCAACTTATTACAGACTTGCTTCTCAGAGCGAAATTCAACTAATCAATACCTTGTTAAATCTAACAAATGTGTGTAAAACCCAACGTCATTCCCAACTAAGACATGCAGCAGGAATCTATGGCTGAACAACACCATGCAGGCAAGGTGAAAGTGGACACTTAACATAAACCAAGATGATTGACAGATTATCAGCCAAGTGAATATGATAACTAACAACTCAAGGGTCATAGCAAAGCACTAATAAGATTTATAAAACAAAGATGAAGCTGCTTAAGTAGCTAACCAACCCGGCTGAAACCTTGGCTAACCTCATAACAGGATGTATAGAGTGATAGGGCATTTTTCATATTGCTCAAGAGGAAAATAGCAAACCTTACTTTGAATATGGACTAAACTATGTTCTCTTCCTCTGTATCATCAATGGACATTGCTTAACTGCTAGCTGCACAGTTTCTTATGTCAGTATTTTGTTTTTTTTTCTCTCTAAAATAGCATTTTCTTTATTTCTTAATAGAAACTAGGTGTTTTCCTGCACCATGTGCAGTAAGAAATTTTTTAATCTAACTTATATTTAAAAATAAAATTTATTAAATATTATAGATTTTACTATTTTCTTACTAATATTTAATATAGATTTGATATATATTAAATCAATTTGTATAAAACTAATAAAAATGATATACAATTGTATAATTATCAAAAATTTAGCGTAAACAATATTTATAAATTTTGTAGGTATATAAAAAACTAATGCTCTTATGATTAGATATTTAAATTTTTAAAAAATTGTAGAAATTTTTGAAAGCTTTCGTAATACAAATTGTATAAATATACAAAAATAATAATATTTCAAAATTTGAAATGTTATATGAATATATTTATTTTACAGATGATGTATGAGCTATTTTTATATTTAAAAAAGTTTGCCAAAAAAAATATCAATATTAAATGTAATATATGAATTATTACCATATTCTAATTAGTTTGCCAAAAATATAAATCAATATTAAATGAAATTATCCATGTCATATTTTTCCAGAAACCATGTCATCAATTTCAGTAGCCATGTCATATTTATTTTGTGAAATTGATTATAGAAAAGATATGTGACAAAATCACTTCGCAAATATAGTCTAGGGGATGAATTAAAATAGATTTATCCGTAAATGCTATTAGAGAGATACATATAAAAAATGAGTATACCATTAAAAATGAGTTGGAGATGTTCTTAAATTCTTAATCTATAAATCAATTAATATTTATAAATATATATACCATTAAATCGATTCAGGTTTAAGAGAAATTTATTTATTAAAATCTGTACACTTCTCAAAAGCTAGGAACCAAGTTTACTAAAACCTTCCCTGAAGTTACATCTATAAAAGCTTAAAGCATCTTCGGATTAGTCAGCATCTACATTAGAGCTACTTGGGTTGAATTCTCCATTTGTTGGAGTAACTGATGCAGAGAAGACAGGTTCAAGAGACTCGTTTATGCTCTTTGTTTGTCTCTTTACCCTTTTTGTTCTCTGAGGCTGAAGAGTATCATCCCCTTCACCATTCTCTTCTTCCTTTGCTTTCTGAGGAACTCTAGATTTCGGAGTTGGAGCAGATTTCCTCTGCAAATCACCGCACATAACACATGCCTTTTAGTAATAGACTCAACCAAGACATGCTCGATAAGTAGACCAACTCATAGTGCCATCATTTTCATTTGCTAGGGGATAAATCATTAGAAAGATCGAGAAGGCGAACGAAAGAGTCTGAGTTTGTAGCATACACACCTTTTTGTTACTGGGTTTTGTCGTTTCCGGTTCTTGGGAAGGTTCCTGCCCGTTATCCTGTCGTTCAGCAGTATCATCCAACTCTTCCAAAGTCGCATCTCCTTCAGCATCTATTCTGATTCGTTTCATTGGCTGTTTTTTCTTCTGCTTGTCCTTTACCTAGAAGACAATTCATTTTGGGTTACCATCTAATATAGAACTAGAATTGCGAACTACTTAGAGGTAACTAGAATGCTGTCCTGTCCCCACCTGTAATGGTAGTTCTCTGAATTTCTGCTCCAGTTGTGCTGCTTCTGCATCATCCATAAGCAACGATACCACATCCGCAGTTCCAAAAACATCATCGCCCTGAACATGACCTCCTGTCATTACTAGCTGTTGTACTGTGTTTTTCTGACTTGCCCTGTGCAAAATTTTCTCTTCCACTGTCTCCTTGCAGATGAGCCGATAAACAGTAACCTATAAGAGGTTTTTCGTTTCAGGAAGTCAGAATAGATAGAATATAATCAAAATTTCATTGCCATTGGAAGATATGCTTATTCACTAGCATGACGTTTTGATTGTAAAATGAAATTACAAAGGAATTGGCAACCAAAGCACAGTTTCCTTTGGATATGAAAGAGATTGGAAGAAGAATAAAATCACTTACATCTTTTGTCTGACCAAGACGATGAGCTCTGTCCATAGCTTGTAAATCCAAGGTGGGATTCCAATCACTTTCATAGAAAATGACTGTGTCAGCAGCAGTCAAGTTGATACCAAGTCCTCCAGCTCTGGTGCTCAGCAAGAACACAAAAATATCGTTCCTGCAACCATGTATAGGGTTTTACACTTGTGCACAGCAAACCTCACTGGTTAAAAGAAAAAAGGCATGTGAAAGTTAATTCCTACCTCTGCTGAAAATCTCTAACCATATCTCGGCGATCCATGATGGTGGAGGATCCATCAAGCCTGAGGTACTTGTACTTTCTGTAGTTCATGTAATCCTGCATAGAATTTTAAATCAAAATGTAAAGCAAAAGGTGTAGTAGGTATGGATGTTTGTTAGACGTAAAAGCAAAAATTCATTTGCATTACCTCGAGAATATTCAGCATCTTTGTCATCTGTGCAAACAGAAGCACCCTGTGATTTCCAGCTCGAAGTCGCTTCAATAATATATCAAGTGTCTGCAGCTTCCCAGAGTCCTACGATCCAATTTTGTGGTAAGAAACAAAGAGCTCATAGTAAGGTCGCTAAATGTAAGGAGAAGAAACTACCGTGAGCAACTTTGCAGGGTCAAAACTTTGCATTGGAGGGCAAGATCCAAATATTCTGTGCGTCAGTTGAAGCGCAGGTTGCACAACTGGAAGTTCTGAGTCAATTTCTTGGATTAAAGGATGTGGAAGGCTGCTCGGCTTCCTGGGACCATTAGCTTCTGACGTTCGTGCAAATCCGATTAATAGTCTCTTAAGCCATGGTTGATGCATTTCCTCTGTAATTCTGTATGCAGAGTTTCTGTCCGAGCAATGAACGCTTATCTAAAAAACAAAAGTTCAAAAACATACCGGTTGAGAAGACTTAGCAAGCAAACTACCCATTTTAGTAGTTTGCAAACTCAAAGAACCATACCGGTGGAGCTCTGGCTTTGGGGATAAAAGTATATGCAGAATGTAGGAGCTTGATGCTTGAAAGTAGCCTATCCTGATGAGAGATCACTAGAGATTCGATTGAGTGACAGGTAGGCCCTGTGCCTACTCTCCCTTTCAGCAAACTCGTATCAACTTTTGATGGCATCAACAACATTCTTGTGACAGCTCTGGTTTGAACTGTATTCATGTTATCTCCATCCATGGATTCCATAAAAGAGTCTACTATTTCATCCAAGAACTGCCGTTCCCATTTCAATATAGAGAATAATAGCCTTTCCATGACGGAACATAAAGCCAGATATCCAACTTCTGATGGTGATAAATCCATCAAACGGGAAAAGCCAAATGCTCCACTTCCACTAACTGCTTGATCTACGCTACTATCAGCTGGGAATGTTGACCCAAGAATATACTCTGGTGAAAATATATTAAAATTCTTCAGAAAGGATTCTCTTGATAAGCCCTTCCCAATAGAAGAACAAAATGTTTCAGAGTTTTGGAGCATTTCATTCTGTAGAAGTTTAGGTATCTGAAAGAGAATTGAAAGATAGAAACCAACGTCAGAGACTACCAAGATATTGTGGACCTTGGAACTTATATAAGGTATTGAATTTCACCTCGTATGTTATGGGATTATGACCACCAGAATAGTGTACATCCTCCAGCTCACCAAAGGGAGGGGGCAAAAGGGAATTGGACATCCCTCCAAAGTAGAGATACGAGCTCCCTTCATTCCTTTCGAACAACTCTGGATGGTTGCAAACCTGACATGAGAGACACAAATACATTACCATAAGCCACAGTCTTGCGAACATATGTTGTTTGAAAGACAGATACAACTTAATGTTGAATAATGTATGAGAAAGCAGGACAAGACGTTAGAAGATAGCAGGGGACAAGAGAGCTTGCCTTCCTAAGTTGAATGACGATGTTCATCAAATTCAGTATTTTCTTTTCATTAAAATGCCCACGGTTGCTGTCAAACAACTCAGCCAGAGAAATTTTGTTCTTGATAGCCTGATAGAAAGCTTGTTGTCGAGAACTGAGCTTGCAGTGTACTGTCACTTCCGTCTTTGTAGTTAGCTCAGAAACCACATCCCTTTTGACACGTCGGAGCATGAATGGCTTTAATATTGCATGCTGTTTGAGAAAAGAAACAAAATGTGAGTAACTAGATAACCGATAAAGGTAAAAGATGCATCATTGCACAGACTAATGCTGCAAACAGAAAGTGAAATCTCACCAGTCTGTTAAGCTGGTGCTCGTTTAAAGTGCCTCCATGTTCAGCATGATTCTCGATTCTGTTAATCAATATTAGATCATGTATCATAAACAATTTCCTAGATTGTTCACAACAAACTTTTACACGACCATCAAACAAGAAAATAGTACATACCCTTTTGAGAACCATTCATTAAATTGTTCATGGCTGTCAAAAACCATTGGCATGATGAAGTGCAGCAAGGCCCATAACTCCGCCATGTTATTCTGAATTGGAGTTCCAGTCAGAAGCAATCGGTTCCGACAGTTGAAACTAAGAAGGGTCTTCCATCTTATACTGTCAAAGAAAAACGGAAAAGAACTTGCATAAGAATTTAGCATTTCAAGGGATCTACAAGCTAATTCAAACAAAAGTAACATTCTCACGTACTGGGAACTCAACGTACAACATGGTAAAAAGAAAATTAAAGAGTGAAATAAGATGATCACTGCTAACACAAGCAACCATGATTCAACTGACTCGAGGGAAAAGTAAGAACCTTGTGGAACTTTTGATTGCTTGGGCCTCATCTAGTACCATATACTGCCACTTCACCCGACGAAAATACTTTTCATCGGTTACTAATAGCTGATAGCTGGTAATTAAAATATGAAAACCAGCATCCCTGAAAAAGTGGAGCAGTCAAAAGAAAAACTTCAGAAAAATAGCAAAGAAGATTTATTGATTCTTTGAGAGAATAAGGAGAGGTCACACGCAAATCATTATAACCTATAAAATACCAAACAGCCATTACCTTCGGTACATACGCTTGGGATTGATATTCTTTCTTAAAATTGTCCGTTCTTGTAATCCTCCCCAATACGGAAGAGTTTTCAAGTCAGGACAGAAACGACTAATCTCATCAGCCCAATTGTTAAGAACAGATGCAGGGGCAACAACCAAAAATGGACCCCAAATGTTTTTTTCCTGTGTGAGACGATGAAAGAGTTTTAACATAGCCAAACGGCAACAGATAAAAATGACCAACAGTTCGATTTACCTCAGCCAGATGTGCCAAGAACGCCATGGCTTGAATAGTCTTACCCAAGCCCATTTCATCAGCAAGAATGCCATTCAAACCCTGGAACATATAAAAAATAATAATCTTAGTATATACCCATTCCTCTATAAAGTCCACAAGAAATAATAAATGTAGATGAAGTTGAGAGAACCTGCTCATAACAATTCACTAGCCACTGAAGACCTTTCATTTGGTATTCTTTTAGAGTTCCTTTAAACATTTCTGGAGTCTGAACTGTTGATGTAACAGGCATTGTAGATCTGCAAGTAGAGAGAGTTAATTGGCTTGGCATTCTAAAATCATGAAGATAACATGAGGCAGTAACAAGAACACAAACTCACGGGTTATGTAAGTCTATATTGCCCGAGCCTGAGACTGAGACATCAATTGATGGTCCTTCCATGTCAGAAGTTTGCTGTAGCTTCATATATTCAGTGTCAAATGCATCTGTTATTTTTCTCTGCTTAGACACTGCCTCTCGGGCAGCGTTCAGGGCATCTTCCTTCATTTTAGCATCTTCAGGATCCTCCATCTCAGAAAGTTTTGCTGCTGAAGGTTCTTGGAGAGCTTCGTCAACCAGATTTTCATCTCCTAACGGCAGGGATTCGGAAGGCATTGCATCGGTTTTGTTTTGCATGAAGTGACTGTAAAGTTCAGTCTGTTTAATAAGAAAATTGAGCCTCTGTTGCTGCCTTTGTGCCTCTCGAAGCTCCTGTTCACGTTTTAATGCCTCTGCCGCTTCTTTTTCCTGTTTTTTCCTCTCTTCTGCCTGTCAACATAGTCAATTTAATCCAAGTGTACCACTCAAACGAACTCCAGCACAAGAATGGCATAATAACATTCGAAATCAACTCTTTCTTTTTAGTATAACTTCATCCCTTTCTATAGCCAAGTTTATGGAGTCGTGAGTACTGTTTAAGTCCTCATCTTTGAGAAAGGGCAAACAAAGAATGTATCATAAACTAAATTTGGCAGCAGAACATGTTATCAGATCTAGTTAGAAGCCCGTAAGCGTACTACAGAGTATAAGGGAGAATAAAAAATGTACCATCTGCTTGTCAAACCGCTTCCAGAATAGCAGCATGTCTCTGGATATCTTTCTGGTACGAATTGGTGCACTCCTTGGCAGTTTGAATGACCTGGCCACTTTCATTCTCACCTGTGAACTCAATATAACAGCAAATGAGAGCTTACTCAAAGATGAAATGCAAGGGAATGACAGTTTAGAAAAGTAAAAAAAGAAGCCATAATATGAGTGTTAATTTCAATTACCTCTCGTTGGCAACCATCTGCAAACCTTTTGGCATCAATTGATTGTTTCCGATGAAAAGTTGTGAAAACTCTATGGTGTTTTGGTATATCTCTTCTGACAATGTTGATCCAAGCTTTCCTAATCTTGTCCCTTTCTGTTTTTTCAATTACTGCAGGATCATCCTTCACCTTCAGTTTCTTTGGTAGACTTCGTTGAACAATCTGAACAACAATGAAAGGAAAAAACATATATTGTTGACAGAGGCGGGAAGGGTAACACAAAATGATGAAAAATTACTGTCACAGGATCCAAACCTCATATGTATCCCCCTTCTCTAGAACCTTGACGTAATGGACCTGTAAAACACCACCCTCTGATAGTATTGTCCGTGCAGTAGTTCCAGCAGCTCCTTCTGGAACGACAGAATTCATTGCATCTTCTGACACCTTGAGGCTAAAGTTAGGGCTGGAGCTTGAAGCTGACAAGGCCTTCACTCTAGCTTGAAGAGAGTCATACTGAGGCCGAGGCTCACCCATTCCATAACGGCTTCTAGCTCCAGACCTTTTATCCCTAGCCATCAGTTCTGCTAATGATCTCAGATCCAGGGCTCCTTTCAAGTAAAAATCGTCCACATGAATATCTGAAAAGCTTGGTAAGCTCAATGACGCCACGAGCTTGTCATAACTTGGAGGAATTTTGTAGACAACACCTTCCCCAATATCCAAATACGAAGGTTCATATGCTATTCTGCAAAATTTCATATGTCAATCCAAGAAGCTCAACACCATTAGTTCCCTCAAGGGTATAATATAAAAAAGGTATGAACAACATACTTGGGGGTAACATTGGATTCACGATAGCTCCCTCGCCTTTGTGGGATCGCATCAGCAGCAAAATTCGACGAGGTATCCACGTCATAGAATCTCCTATGGTGATCGTTCCTACCTCTGTTAATGCCCACATTGCTCTTACGCACCGGAACACCCAACAGAGGAGTGTGATTCCCTCGAGACTCCTTGGACCTATTTTTGAATCTTTGCATATGCTCCCCAAGCATTGCTCTGTAATGCTCCTCAGTAACATGTTGACTGTAGTGGTCATCACCATCCTCTACATCATCATCAACCTCTGTCCACCGCTTTCTCTTCTTAGTACCAGAACTCGTCCCCCGTTTAACGCCGTTGCCGTAGTTTGCTACTACCCCACCTAAGATCATCACCAAACAGTTAGACACAGATAAAACATCACTCAAAAGTGCCACCACAAAACCAAATAAAGTTAGTACCTTGATTGCCTCTAGTTTCATCCTGGCTACTACTCCCATAGTAATCAGACTCATCTTCGTGCCTCGGAATCCTAAAGTTCATCAACGGCTGCAAGATTCAAACTTTTTAGAGCCAAAATTTTGCAATCCCTAAAACAACATTCTCATCAGTGTCACATGATCATCCCAACATGTACAAACCCATCATCATATAGTGTTGATTTCAAAAGGAAACAGCAGAAAGAAAGAAACTTTGAGACCGTACAGACCTCGAGATCGAAGAGATTGGCGTAACGCGAGTGCCTTCTCGAAGGATCCATGAGAGAGAGGAAGTGAAAGAAACTTCGTCAAATTTGAAGGAGAGTGAAAGCCCTTTAAAAGCTGCGAAACATTCGCCACGAGAGATATAATGAGAAGAGTTCGTCTCGAGGAAGAAGAACCCTAATCCCAGTATGATAGAGAAGAAAGGTAAAAGACGAGATGCGGAAGATAGTAAAGTACTAACGTGCGCCATTCCATGAAAGCTTCTTACCGTGCGCCCTCCTCCACAAAAATCATTTAATTCCCTTTTTTTCTTTTTTTTGCAAAAACCCCTTCCGATATACCGGCCGGTTTGATTACGACAGAGACGACAAAGATCCATCGCGTGAAACGGTGCCGTTTTAATAAAAATAAATTTTTGGGTGGATAATAAGAATATAATAGCAGTGTATGTGCCAAATAAGAATATATAATAGGTATATGGGCAAATATATAAATAGTGAAGTGTTACCGAACCGAACTAAAATAAAGAAAGTGGTATTACCGAATATACCGAATGGATGTTAATTTTTAAGAAATCATAGTATATAAATATGATTTAGTATATAAAACCGATCAAACCGAATAAACTAATTAATTAAAATATAGTAGTATAATTATATGTAAATTATATACATACATTTATTTTACTGATATGATCTTCATATTTAAGATATTGATTTTAGTAATTTAATATTTTGTTTCAAGTTAAAAATTATTTTTTCATTTTTATCAAATTAACAAAACATAATGATTTAGTATATAATACGTTCAGTAATATTTAGTTATTTAATAATATAATGGATTACTATTTTCTTATTCTTATTCTATAAAAACTATTATTATTAATTTAATATATTTACTAATTATTTTAAATAGTAAAAGAAAATATATTTTAAAACTTCAATATCTTCGTATTTTATTTTATAACTCAAAATATTATAAAAGACAAATATATTTATGGTTTTTGGTATAAAATCGAATAAACCAAAAATCAATTGTATATAAACCGAACCAAACCAAACCAAATCACATTAGCTATGGTTTTAACAATTATAAACTAAAATATCAGAAAACGGATTGGATACTCCTAAGTTCTAACTGAATGTATTAGTCGATCCGACCCTAGTTGCAATATACTAACATACGCCACTCCATGAAATACCGTGCGCCCATCCTCCCTAAAAACTAAGGTGGGGTATTGGATCTAGAAGTTTGATGGAATTTGAAGGAATTATAGTTTCCATTAAATTCTAGTGTTATTCAATTAAGGATTTCATCAATTCTTTCAAAATCTTGTGTTATTGGATTACAAATTTGTAATCAATTTACTAATTCTGTTAAATTCTGGTGTTATTCAATATTTGGTAGATTTTGTAGCAATGTTATTTGGAAAGAATTTAATGGAAAAAGAAATGTAAAAATGTGAAGAACCAATTCCTTACTTTTACAAAGAGAATTCGTTATCCTCTCAGACATCGTCCAACACGACAGATACTTCTTCCCAAACAGATTCGAGTTAAGAGCATGCAATAACTTAAAAAGTTCATTTTCCTCAACCATCTCTTATCTCTTCTCCCTTCTTCATTTTTTTTTTAATCTTCTCTTCGTCTGCTTCTTTTCTGATGTGGTCAAGCGCCTCAACTTCAACTCCAAGTGATCCCAAAATCCTTTTCAGCACAGCTACCTTTGGATCTTCTTCACCTTCTTTACTTTCTTCGCTGTACATAGACACCCATACCCTCGGGAGTTAAGCTTCTTTCACGTCTTTGTCGTTGAACACATCCTGACATAAATGGAAAATCTTACCATTTGTTCGTAGTCTGAAACTAATCTATCAACTTTTCTCTTGTTTGTCTATATCATTTTCATTGTTTTAAATTGGATCGCAACAAACTTCCAAATTCAAATTTATATATGGTGCTTTAGTCAACAATATCATACAATCCCATGAAAATAGATAGAAAGCTGGTTTACAAGACACAAGATTATCTATCAAATTCATGTGCATTCCTTTAAAATCCTTAAGAAAAAATAAACATGAGAATTAGGTAAATGCATTAAAATATCAGTAAATCTCTTAAACTACTGCAAAAATTATTATTTATGAATTCTCTCAAATTCTATTAAATTACTAGATTGAATACCACCCCCTAAGTTAATTTCCTTTTTTTCTTTTAAAAAAGCCCTCCGATATACCAGCCGGTTAGAAGACGCGGAGACGATAAAGATCCCTCGGTAGCAACGGTGTCGTTTTATTAAAAAGAAAAATTAGAGGTCACAAGAATATATAAGAAGTATAGGGGCTATCCAATAAATACTGAAAGTATTATTCGAGGTAACCCTAATTCCAATATACAGAGTTTCCTCATCGTCTCCCAAACTCCATCTCTGCCGTCTTGAGAGCTCGACGGAGACAAGAGAGAGAGAGAGAGAGATTGCGACGATGGCGGAAATCAAAGAGAACTATGACCTGACACCACGAGTAGCCCCCAACCTAGACAGACACCTGGTGTTCCCCATACTGGAGTTCCTCCAAGAGCGTCAGCTTTACCCCGATGAGCAGATCCTCAAGTTCAAGATCGAGCTTCTGAACAAGACCAACATGGTTGATTACGCTATGGACATCCACAAGAGTCTATACCACACCGAAGACGCTCCTCAAGGTAATAATGTCTGTTGAAAGTTTGAGTCTTTGTGGCTTGGTTTGATTGATGACGAGTCTTGTGTTGGTGATAGATATGGTGGAGAGGAGAGCTGAGGTGGTTGCGAGGCTCAAGTCTCTGGAGGAGGCTGCTGCACCGCTCGTGACTTTCCTTTTGAACCCTGCTGCTGTTCAGGAGCTTAGGGCTGATAAGCACTATAATCTCCAGATGCTGAAGGAACGCTACCAGGTTTGTGATTTTGTTTGTCTGATTTATGCACAAAAAGTTGTCTGGTTCGGACAAAAAGTTGTCTGATTTGCGCTAAAAAATTTGTCTGATTTGTGCACAAAAAGTTGTCTGATTTGCATTTGGTATTTTGAGGAACTCACTTCTTGTTGTTGCGTGTGATGTGTTTTTCTATCAGATTGGTCCGGACCAGATTGAGGCGTTGTATCAGTACGCCAAGTTTCAGTTTGAGTGTGGTAACTATTCTGGTGCTGCTGATTACCTTTACCAGTATAGGACTCTGTGCTCTAACCTTGAGAGAAGTTTGAGCGCCTTGTGGGGAAAGCTTGCATCTGAGATATTGATGCAGAACTGGGACATTGCATTTGAAGAGCTTAACCATGTTAAAGATATTATTGACTCAAAGGTCTGGTTTCTGAGTTCCTTCTAGCTTTTGTAGCTTTATGTGAGTATATATATTTACTAATTAGCATTTGTTTTTTTTTTCAGAGTTTTGAGTCTCCGTTAAACCAGGTGCAGAACAGGATTTGGTTGATGCATTGGGGTCTCTATATCTTCTTTAACCATGATAACGGAAGGACACAGATCATTGATCTTTTTAACCAAGACAAGTAAGTTCAACCCTTGCCCCTTTCTATTCCTTAGTTCAGGTTTATAAAGTAGCAAAGTAACATCCTTATGTTCCGTTTATGCGGTATTGTATACTAATATTATTTATTTATTTAGGTATCTGAATGCCATACAAACTAGTGCTCCACACTTGCTGCGTTACTTGGCAACTGCTTTCATTGTCAACAAAAGGAAAAGACCACAACTGAAAGAGTTCATTAAGGTCATTCAGCAAGAGCACTACTCCTACAAAGATCCTATTGTCGAGTTCTTGGCATGTGTGTTTGTCAATTATGACTTTGATGGGGCTCAAAAGAAGATGAAAGAGTGTGAAGAGGTAAAAGCCTTTCACATGTATTTTGTATTTCTGGATATGGTGTAGGATAATACAATCAAGAGTCTAACATGCTACTATGATGTAGGTCATTGTGAACGATCCATTCCTTGGAAAGCGAGTGGAGAATGGAAACTTTTCAACTGTACCACTGAGAGATGAGTTTCTCGAAAATGCCCGCCTGTTTATCTTCGAAACCTATTGCAGAATTCATCAGAGAATTGACATGGGGTAAGTTCTCTCTTTATTCTCTTCGTCCACTTCTCATGGAACTGCTCAATTTTAGTACCTTTTTCTACTCCTTGTGCATAAAAAAATCCATAGTCCTGGCTGCTTTTGATGATAGAAAGAAGTGTTTGTGTGGTCTTGTAGTATAACTTTGTATTTATATTGAGAATATCTTGGCCTTGTCAGGGTGCTTGCTGAGAAATTGAATCTGAACTATGAGGAGGCAGAGAGATGGATTGTGAACCTTATCCGCACCTCAAAGCTTGATGCCAAGATTGATTCCGAGTCAGGAACCGTAATCATGGAGCCTACTCAGCCCAACGTGTAAGAAGAATACCATCTTATAGTAGTCACTTATGTCTGAAAATTCTATAATCTAAACTCGTTTCCCACGTAATGCAGGCATGAGCAGTTGATTAACCACACCAAAGCCTTATCAGGACGGACTTACGAGTTAGTGACTCAGCTCTTAAAACACACACAGGGGCAAGCAGCTCGTTAATCATAATTTTGCTGTCGACTCTATCCTTAGAACCCTTCCTTGATAATCATCATTTTGTTTTGTCTGGAATCAATTGTTTTTGACCTTTGAATCATGCCTACACAGATGTTCATCTTTGCAAAAGTTCTATTTAATGTTGGATTCAGTCTTTTTCTTAATTTTGTTAGCCAGATTAACCCTTTGTTTAATCTACTGAAGGTTATTTTACAATCAAAGCTTTTAAGGTTTATTTACTTGTGATTAAGCCAAAATAAGTTTCTGCCTTAATATGAGCATTTCTAATCAGATTAAGATTGAAGACAAGCATAGCATATGTCACCAATAAACAAAACTTTCAATTACGACAGTGGAAAGAACAGGTCACAGTTGTTGCCTCAAAAGTCAAAAGTATAAAATTACACCAGGAATCAAACGCACAAGGGCCACCAAAAGAGAAGATCTCCATCCTTGAATCTAACCTATGTGAAGTTTCTTCAGTATGAAGGGCTAGTAGTAGCAGATGGTTTAAGTTTCTTTGGAGGTGGGTTTCCTCCAGAGAGCACCACGTACGAATAGAAACACAACATAGCAGCACTGCAATGAAAAAGACACGAACACAAGGTTGCATGATGAAGGCAATAAAAGATAAGATACATCAGACTCTCTTATAGATCACAAAAGAACTTCTCACCTGACGACAGCAAATAGCCCGGCAGGAAACAGCTTCTTAGTCTGCAAAAGTACAACATTAAGCAGTTGAAGTCAAGCAAGCAACATTTAAACAATCAGCATGATCACAAAGACGATGAAGTACCATAGAGTAAGCTGTGAAGTTCTTCCAGAAGACGACAGCTGAAAGCACTGCAAATTTATTGTATCGAAAGAATGAGTAAGCACAATGTGGACATAGTGATCTTGGTTAAGAGATGAACACTTTTTAGTATCCCACTTCTTTCCATATATCCACTAATAGTAGATGAAGATTACCTGCTTGACCTAGAATATAAGGGAAACTAGATTTTCCCTGTCGCCAAATCTTCATGCTCAGCGTACTAAGAGCTAGAAGGCCACCACCATAGAGGACCCCAGTACTTAAACTTGTAAGATTTCTTGAAAACGCAAATCCAAGCAATCCTCCACTCATAACCAGACCACCTGAGAAGAAAATTAACACCAATAAGTTACCTTGACAATAAATACTCTAACATGGTTGCTTTAGGAACTTTAACAAGCAGCTCAGTAACGCTAAGATTTGAAATCAAGTTCTGAGAGAAAGTCACAAAAAGTACCATAAGGAATGCCAAAACAGAAGTCATGGATCTTCGCTGCTCTTTTAGGCTGTGTTGAGGCAACATGTTCCTCTACCGACTCTGTGATAACCTCTTTACCCGTAGCAGATTCATCCACTCCTGAATACGGTTTCGTTGTATTCTCAACAAAAGGTTTCGAAACCTCAGCTGCATAGCTCAGAGAAGCTGGTGTTTCCGAGCTATTCCCATCAACAACGCTTCTAACTACAAAAGACTGCCACCATGCGAAGCGTATTATTAGCTAAGATAACGCATTCAAAAGGCACATAGAGCGACAAGCAAAGAACTGAATAAGATTTGTTTCGAGCTATCAAAGAAGGATGCAATTCAAGTCCAAAAGATGAGCCATTTCTAAGTCTCTGAGTACGACTCAAACCAATCAAGCTCGTAACTTTTCGACAGCAATCAGGAAATTACGATACTGGGCATCAATGTAATCAGATCAAAACGAAGAAAGCTCGGTCCTTTACATGAGATACTCGAAGAAATTTACCTCGGGACGGAGCCTAAGGCTTGGAAACGATCGGTTCTGGAAGTGGAATTGGCGGTTGGTGGAGGAGAAACAAGCAAGCTGGGAGATCTTCGCTGCCATTTTTCGAAATCTGAGACGACGATGATGATGAAAGTGGTTGATTTTTTTTTGATTGATTGATTGATTCAGCCGGCGTTAAGGACTCTCTCTCTTGCTGAAATTGAAGACGATGCTGATTGGACGATCGTGGCCGTCCGTTGGGGTTTGGAAAAATCGAACGGTCAGATGTGGGCGAGGAATTACGCGCATTTGACAAAGTTGGTAGTTATCGTTTGGATTTATTTTGTTGGGACTTTTCTGGTTTGTATTTTTTTTTCTTTTTTTATCATCGACTTAAACAAATTTATACGGATTCTGTTAACCAAACCGAGACGAAAAACGATTGCATTTTTACACGAGAGCTAGACTATCCACCTTAAAATTATGCGTATGTGATACATAAATGATTTCTGAGCTGAGAAATCTTACTTTCAAGGTTTTTATATCCTCCAAATAATTTGTAAAAATTGACCGTTCTTCTGGTTCCGAAACCATCTTCATCAATTTAGAGCAATCCGTTGTAAACTTGACCTGAAACTTTCTGATTTGTATTTTAGTATCATCAATTTGATGCGGTTAGGTTTGAATTCCGATTTTTTAATTAAAACTATTATCATCAAAATTTTCAAAACATCAATTTATTTTATTTTATTTTATTTCTTTAGATGTTTGGTATTCGATTTCGAATTTTTGGATATGATTTTTTTTTTTAATCCACTTAAATTATCTTTGAGAATGGTTGTTAATTCTTCGGTTTAGTTGGTTTACGATTAGATTTCGGTTAAGTTTTAAAGTAGGCTGGGGTTAGTCTCAGGTTCTTTGTTCGGCTTATTTTGTTGTTGGGCTTATTTCGTTTCAAAATTATAAAATCAAAACATATCACCAGTCTCAAACAAAGGCCCCGTTAGGCCTGAGAAATATATCCGTAAACCGAACAACCGATCGGTACCCGGTCCGATTAAAGCGGTTCGATTCGGTTTCAGATTTTCTTAATAAACCATTCGGTTCGTGATTATGGGTTAGAATGGATGTCGGTTCGGATCGGGTAAAAAACCGACAACCGATTCATAACCACCGAAACCCGACGAAACTCAACCCTAGCCCCTCTTTCTTCCATTTTCGAATCGAGAGTAGATACACCACGATTATCTCCGGAAATCTCAACCAAACCTTTCCAAAATCTCAACTTGCGTATCATGCAATCCGAAATCCTTTCCATTACCCGAAAATCAAATATCCTCAATGATTTTATCGTCGATTCAAACTCGAAACCCTTATTTCACGTTCTATATATGTCTCTGCAAATCCTTAGACTTGACAAGCCATTCCACCTCTTTAGACAGAAAGTAATCAATCCGAGGTGCTTATTTTTCTTCTCAATACTCGATGTATCATTCATATCTTTATTTTTCAAATTTAGATTTTGGATAGATAATATTATTGGTTTCAGAATTCGGGTTAAGTCGTGTGATTTTTATTCTTAGTCTGAAAAGAATTGGACATTAAACTCGAATTGTGGTTTAGTTAGTTCATCTTTGTCTCTTTGTCTCTTTTCACCTTTGTGCTTTATCAAAGTACTCAGGTCGAATGTGTTTACTTGTCTTAGGTCGAATTGGTTTACTTGTCTCAGGTTCGAATGTGTTTGGATTTCTTAGTTCAAATGTGTTTCTTTTTCTTAGTTCGAATGTGTCTATTGATACAGAGTTGTTTTGTAACTTTGCTACATGTTTTTGGTTAATGTGATCTTGCCTTTTTCTTTAATCAACATTTGATCTGAAACATGATCGATCTCTTACATATTTGCAGAGATTATACATTGCTGGTTCAGGTAACTAAGAACAGAACACTCATAATCACTATCAAACAACTACAATATAGTGTTTTCGGAACCGAAACCCGATCAAGAACCGATATTCGAATGCATAACGGGTTTAGTTGTAACTTTGTGGTGTTACCAACACCAAACCGAACCCGACTATAATCCGAACCGACATGGAACCGAATTTTTAAAATATCCGAATGGAGCTGTTTTTTCTAGAACCGAAAACCCGACACCCGATTGGAACCAAACCGACACCCGATTGGTCCCCCGATTGCCCAGGCCTAGGCCCCGTAATGTGAATTTTCTATTCATTTTATTGAAATATAAACTTAGGTGAAAACTAAATTAATTAGCATAACCGATACTCCTCGTTGGAGTGAATATTGGAGCGAAAAAAAAATGAAAGACTCTTTCTTCACATTTTAATGTTCAACAACAAACAGCAATACAGTTAGGTACGCACCCAAGACTAACCGACAACAAAAGACTTGTTTGACTTGTCCGGTCCATTGTCATTAAGCTTAAGCTGCCTTGACGACCACAAAACAGTAACCACAACGACCAACACAATCACACACCAAAACTAGTGTTTTATAGAAACTTCACGTGTCGCAGTTAACCAAATGTTAGTAGATATTATGTGACATGGATTAAAATCCGTTGTTGTGAATAATGTTTGATTCTTTGTTATGGTGTTTTTTTTTTTTGAATGAATGTTAAATTTTATTCAATTAAAAAAAGACTGTTTTACATTAAATGTAACTTTGTAATAGAATGTTAAAAAGATAGATTAATCTTCTATATCAGATTATCAGATTCCAAACCAGACTCTAAGTCCTTCCTCCTAAACTATCTTGTTATGGTGTTTCACCTAAACTATAAATGAGAATGACTTCTTCTTCTTTGCGTCGTTTAGGGGATACAAAACTGTAATCTTAGTTTCTAACTTGTTTTACGGTGACATTGGTCTAACAATTGATATAGCTGGATGTTGGCTAGTGTGTATAAAGTCTAATGACGTAATGATACAATTTAGTTAACCGTCAACGCGCGATTGACGTGATTAACGTATGATTCACGACTAGTAACACAGCAGTGATTTAAATTTGAGTATTCTGAAAACCGAATACAATTTTGTTTTGGCCGCTAGATACAATTTAACACTTGAGTCGCTCTGGCAGTTTGCCCATACTGAAAGCTACTTGTGCAGAAAACTCGTATTCGTAGATTTTTCAAAACATAGCTCCCGAGAAATATTTGTTAGTGGTATTTCATTAATTAATGACTGACTTTAAACCCTAGACTCGCACTATAAATAAGGTGCATACTGATACGATTCAAAGTATAACATAAAAAAAAATCCATAACTTTTCTTATTCATGAAAATGTCTGAATCAAGGATCTTATACTTATCACCAATGTTGCTGATTCTTCTCAGCCTTCTAATGGCTTCCTTCTTGGACACCACGGGTATAATCATCTTTTGAGCTTATGTAACGCTCATTAATTATCTTATTGATTATATTATATAATATTACATTGTTTGATTCGATTTTATTACTAATGATTAGCTGCACAAATCGGAGTATGCTACGGGATGTTAGGCGATCCCCGGCCAAGTCCCTCGGACGTTGTGGCTCTTTACAAGCAGAGAAACATTCAGCGGATGCGGCTTTACGCTCCAGACGCAGAGGCTCTCTCAACGCTCTCCGCAACTCCGACATCGAGCTCATCCTCGACGTTCCCAAAACAGACCTCGAACGTGTCGCCTCCAGCCAAGCGGAGGCCGACGCGTGGGTCCAAAACAATGTCAAGAACTACGACGGTGTCAGGTTCCGTTACATCACGGTCGGTAACGAGGTGAAACCCTCGGAGCCAGCCGGTAGTATTCTCTTCCAGGCCATGCAGAACATCGATAGCGCGGTTTCTGGAGCAGGCCTCGGGATCAAGGTGTCGACGGCTATAGACATGGGAGCCACCACGGACACGTACCCTCCATCGCACGGTAGATTCACAGATGAGTACAAGAACTTTCTCCAACCGGTGATAGATTTCTTGGTAAGCAAGCAATCTCCTCTGCTTTTGAATAACTACCCTTACTTCAGCTACAAGGACAACATGGACACCATCCCCCTTGAGTACGCTTTGTTCAAACCGACCCCTGTAGTCAATGACGACTCATACTCTTACACAAACCTCTTCGACGCCAATCTTGACGCGGTCTACGCAGCATTGGAGAAATCAGGCGGAGGGTCGTTGGAAATCGTGGTGTCGGAGAGTGGTTGGCCCACGGAGGGAGGACCAGGGACTAGTGTGGATAATGCGATGACTTATGTTAATAATTTGATACAACATGTGAAGAGTGGAACTCCGAGAAAGCCAGGGAAAGCTATAGAGACTTATATATTCGCTATGTTTGATGAGAATCAGAAGGGTCCTCCCGAGCTTGAGAAGTTTTGGGGGATGTTTCTTCCTAGTCAACAGCCTAAGTATGATGTTAAGTTCAACTAATATCCTTGAAGATACTGAGCAAGGGCTAGTGATACAATAAAATGCTTTAAATCTATTATTTGATGGCCTTTTCTGTACTGGTATTAAAACGGGGAACGTGTTGTAATGATAAGGAATAATGAGCCCTAAATTATGTTTTACTCCATCTGTTTCTATAATATAATGAGAGTGGTTTAATTTCTACAATGTATATATACATATATTATTTTAGTTCATAGTAACACAAACGTTTGGACGTAACACAAGCCTAACCAAAGCCACCATGTGTATTTTTCGTCGTCCAGAACTTAAATCGACCCCAAAAAAACTTTCTTTGGAGATGGTCTAACTAATCATCAGTCTCTTATGTTTGTACTGTCATAGCTTTAAATTTATTATTCTGTGGTATGCAAGTTTTACAATATTTTTCTTTCTTAAATTTATTATTCTAGTTATTAAAAATGTAAAAGATAAGTGATTTTTATTTTAGTGATAAATATATTATTATTTTACATTATTTTGGGTATTTATTTATTTATTTATTTTAATCTTATTTGAATAGATCAAATCAGATATTCAGTTAAGAATATAAAATTTCTCGTTATCCGATAATCTGAGTATTCAAATAAATATGGATCAAACCAAATTGAATAGTTGATTGTTCATATAAAATGGATCGGATCACGAATACTCAAAAGCTTCGAATATTCGATTCGTGTACATCCCTACCATGAGCCGACCTAGCTATTACCCAAAGAAAACACAAGAATGATTTAAATTTGAGTATTCTGAAAACCAAATACAATTTCGTTTTGTGCGATTGATCCAACGTAACACTTAAGTCTCTCTAGCTACTTTGACCATACTGAAAGCTACTTCTGCAGAAAACTAATATTCGGAGACTTTTCAAAGCATAGATCTAGAGAAATATTTGTTACTGATATTTCATCCAATGAACGACTTGAACCCCATACTCGCACTATAAATTAGGTGCACAATGGTACGGTTCAAAGTATAACATAAAAATCTTATCTTAACATTTGTTTCATGAAAATGTCTGAATCAAGGATAGTATCCTTATCACCAATGTTGCTGGTTCTTCTAATGGCTTCATTCTTCGACACCACAGGTTGAATAATCTTTTAAGCTTATGTAACACCCAGTAATCATCTCATATGACCATATTGGTTAGGTTATATAATATTAAATTATTTGATGCAATTTCATTGCTAATGATTAGCTGGACAAATCGGAGTATGCTACGGGATGTTAGGCCCAAATCCATCGGACGTTGTGGCTCTTTACAAGCAGAGAAACATCCAGCGGATGCGGCTTTACGCTCCGGACCCAGAAGCTCTCAACGCTCTTCGCAACTCCGACATCGAGCTCATCCTCGAACGAGGTACATCACGGTCGGAAATGAGGTGAAACCCTCGGAGCCAGCTGGGAGGATTCTCTTCCAGGCAATGCAGAACATCGATAAGGCGGTTTCTGGAGCAGGCCTTGGGATCAAGGTGTCGACGGCTATAGACATGGGAGCCACCATGGACACGTACCCTCCGTCTCACGGAAGATTCAGAGATGACTATATCAGCTTTCTCCAACCGGTGATAGATTTCTTGGTAAGCAAGCAATCTCCTCTGCTCCTAAATAACTACCCTTACTTCGGCTACAAGGACAACATGGACACCATCCCTCTAGAGTACGCTCTGTTCGCTTCACCATCCAGTCTAGTCAATGACGACCAGTACGCTTACCAAAACCTCTTTGACGCCAATCTTGACGCAGTCTACGCAGCATTGGAGAAATCAGGTGGCGGATCGTTGGAGATCGTGGTGTCGGAGAGTGGTTGGCCCACGGAGGGAGGACCCGGGACTAGTGTACAAAATGCGATGACTTATGTTAATAATTTGATACAACATGTGAGTACTACTGGAACTCCGAGAAAGCGAAGGAAACCTATAGAGACTTATATATTCGCTATGTTTGATGAGAATAAGAAGGGTCCTCCTGAGCTTGAGAAGTTCTGGGGGATGTTTCTTCCTAGTCAACAGCCTAAGTATAATGTTAATTTCATCTATGATTGAAGACACATCTTGAAGAAGCAAGGGCTAGTAGTGATGCAATAAACTGCTATTTATCTATTATTTGAGTATTAAAAAGTGGGAACTTGTTGTAACAATAAAGAATAATGAGCCTTAAGCTATGTTTTACTTATGTTTTCATAATATAATAATATAACGAGAGTGGTTTTAAAATCTACAATATATATATGATATTTTTGGTTCATAGTAAAACAAAACTTATAAATCTTATATAAAACAAACGATTGGACGTAACACAAGCCTAACCAAAGCCATCATGCGTCTATTTTTTGTCGTCCATAACGGAAATCGACCCCAAACGAACTTTTCTTTGGCTAACTATAGAACTTTGAAAGATAATTAGAGGAATTATTAGTAACGAAAATCATCTTACCATAACTGATGATGGCTAGCTAGTTTGTCTAATGACATAAGGATATACGTCTTCCATTTCAGTTTAATTGTTGTTGTATAGTAAAATTTTCGTTTCAAAATAAATATCGTTTTACAATTTTAATATAAAATTTATTAATAATATTTTCTATGGTTGAAATATAATTAGATGTATAGATAATGATGTTTTATTTTAGAAATATGCAAAATTAAATATTTCATTAATCTGTGTACATAAACTTAAAACCACAACTAAAATAAAATGGATGAAGTATCTATAATAATAAAGTTGAATTGTCTCTATCCTCCTGCGTCAACGTCATCAAAGAAAGAGTGGCGTTTTACGCCACGTGTCGTTTCATCAAACCAAGCCGTATCCATTTTATTTTTCCGGTTATCTCATGGCTTCTATTTGCATTTGTTAGTAAGCCCAATCATTATTAAAATTATGATAAGCCCACGTCCTTAGGCCATCGGTATCGGGAGCCCTTAGGCCCGTCCCGTAGATATAAATGGGTCGGGAATAAATGAAAAAGAAATTAAAAGAGAGTGGGACGGGCCTTTAGTAAGGGCCGTTCGAGCTCTTCCCGTAGGCGACGTGGCAGCACGGGAGTGGGCGATGGAATCGGTAACTTGTGCGGCTGTTGTTTTCCTCGAGAATTCCGAAATCGAAATCAAAAACAAAAAACAAAAGCTCGATGGCGATGGCGATGGCGATGGCGAAGCCTTGATCTCCAAATCCATCTCTTCAAATCGAAAGCCAACCTTTCGTCTTCTCTCTTTCACTGGAGTGGGAGATCTCTCTTGGCGAGGTCGCAGCTTCCGTCGTCGTTTGATCCCCAGATCCTCCTCCAAAGCTCAATCCACATCGGTTCGCTTCCGCTCCAATTCGACGAGAACCAATCCTCCCCAAAACCTTTGAGAATCGTCCCAATCTTAACAAGGTTTGTTTTTCAAGTCCGATCTGATTTCGAATTTTTTTTAGGGTTTTGTCGAAATTCGGGGAATAAAATGGTATTTATCCGATGTTGTTTGATAGATTCGATGGCAAAAAGATATAGATTCATTGGTTTGAGAACAATTGTATAGATTCTAGGGTTCGGCAATTTATGATAGTTCGTATAGATTTCAAAAGCTTTCTATGGTTCGATTGTATGATTGTTTCGCTGTAGCTTGTGTGATTGTTTCGTTTTTATTGTATGATTGTTTAGTTGGTAAAAAACATCCTTATTCGGTTCAAATTTCTATGTTCGATTCTTTAGTATAGATTTGAACAACTGTATGATAGTTTCGTATAGATTTCTATGGTTCGAGATCAATTTTTTAACTGGTTTAGATTTTGATATGTGTGCAAATTCCAATCTGTGAACATAAGCTCATGTCATTTGTATAGATTTGATTCGTATAGACTAATAGTTTAGAGTTTGATTCGTATAGATTTAAATATCTCATGTCATTTGTCTTGATTAGCTTTCTTCATGACACTTTGCATTTTCCATAGTTCGTAGTTTATAGATTAATGTTTTTTTTTAATCTTGTAATAGTAATGCATTCAACTGATTGTTTCTCTGTTAACCAAACCGAGATGAAAAACGATTGCATTTTTACACGAGAGCTAGACTATCCACCTTAAAATTATGCGTATGTGATACATAAATGATTTCTGAGCTGAGGAATCTTGCTTTCAAGGTCTTTATATCCTCCAAATAATTTGTAAAAATTGACCGTTCTTCTGGTTCCAAAACCATCTTCATCAATTTAGAACAATCCGTTGTAAACTTGACCTGAAACTTTCTGATTTGTATTTTAGTATCATCAATTTGATGAGGTTTGGTTTGAATTCCGATTTTTTAATTAAAACTATTATCATCAAAATTTTCAAAAGTTCAGTTTATTTTATTTTATTTTATTTTATTTCTTTAGATGTTCGGAGTTCGATTTCGAATTTTTGGATATGATTTTTTTTTAATCCACTTAAATTATCTTTGAGAATGGTTGTTAATTCTTCGGTTTAGTTGGTTTACGATCGGTACCCGGTCCGATTAAAGCGGTTCGATTCGGTTTCGGATTTTCTTAATAAACCATTCGGTTCGTGATTATGGGTTAGAATGGATGTTGGTTCGGATCGGGTAAAAAACCGACAACCGATTCATAACCACCGAAACCCGACGAAACTCAACCCTAGCCCCTCTTTCTTCCATTTTCGAATCGAGAGTAGATACACCACGATTATCTCCGGAAATCTCAACCAAACCTTTCCAAAATCTCAACTTGCGTATCATGCAATCCGAAATCCTTTCCATTACCCGAAAATCAAATATCCTCAATGATTTTATCGTCGATTCAAACTCGAAACCCTTATTTCACGTTCTATATATGTCTCTGCAAATCCTTAGACTTGACAAGCCATTCCACCTCTTTAGACAGAAAGTAATCAATCCGAGGTGCTTATTTTTCTTCTCAATACTCGATGTATCATTCATATCTTTATTTTTCAAATTTAGATTTTGGATAGATAATATTATTGGTTTCAGAATTCGGGTTAAGTCGTGTGATTTTTATTCTTAGTCTGAAAAGAATTGGACATTAAACTCGAATTGTGGTTTAGTTAGTTCATCTTTGTCTCTTTGTCTCTTTTCACCTTTGTGCTTTATCAAAGTACTCAGGTCGAATGTGTTTACTTGTCTTAGGTCGAATTGGTTTACTTGTCTCAGGTTCGAATGTGTTTGGATTTCTTAGTTCAAATGTGTTTCTTTTTCTTAGTTCGAATGTGTCTATTGATACAGAGTTGTTTTGTAACTTTGCTACATGTTTTTGGTTAATGTGATCTTGCCTTTTTCTTTAATCAACATTTGATCTGAAACATGATCGATCTCTTACATATTTGCAGAGATTATACATTGCTGGTTCAGGTAACTAAGAACAGAACACTCATAATCACTATCAAACAACTACAATATAGTGTTTTCGGAACCGAAACCCGATCAAGAACCGATATTCGAATGCATAACGGGTTTAGTTGTAACTTTGTGGTGTTACCAACACCAAACCGAACCCGACTATAATCCGAACCGACATGGAACCGAATTTTTAAAATATCCGAATGGAGCTGTTTTTTCTAGAACCGAAAACCCGACACCCGATTGGAACCAAACCGACACCCGATTGGTCCCCCGATTGCCCAGGCCTAGGCCCCGTAATGTGAATTTTCTATTCATTTTATTGAAATATAAACTTAGGTGAAAACTAAATTAATTAGCATAACCGATACTCCTCGTTGGAGTGAATATTGGAGCGAAAAAAAAATGAAAGACTCTTTCTTCACATTTTAATGTTCAACAACAAACAGCAATACAGTTAGGTACGCACCCAAGACTAACCGACAACAAAAGACTTGTTTGACTTGTCCGGTCCATTGTCATTAAGCTTAAGCTGCCTTGACGACCACAAAACAGTAACCACAACGACCAACACAATCACACACCAAAACTAGTGTTTTATAGAAACTTCACGTGTCGCAGTTAACCAAATGTTAGTAGATATTATGTGACATGGATTAAAATCCGTTGTTGTGAATAATGTTTGATTCTTTGTTATGGTGTTTTTTTTTTTTGAATGAATGTTAAATTTTATTCAATTAAAAAAAGACTGTTTTACATTAAATGTAACTTTGTAATAGAATGTTAAAAAGATAGATTAATCTTCTATATCAGATTATCAGATTCCAAACCAGACTCTAAGTCCTTCCTCCTAAACTATCTTGTTATGGTGTTTCACCTAAACTATAAATGAGAATGACTTCTTCTTCTTTGCGTCGTTTAGGGGATACAAAACTGTAATCTTAGTTTCTAACTTGTTTTACGGTGACATTGGTCTAACAATTGATATAGCTGGATGTTGGCTAGTGTGTATAAAGTCTAATGACGTAATGATACAATTTAGTTAACCGTCAACGCGCGATTGACGTGATTAACGTATGATTCACGACTAGTAACACAGCAGTGATTTAAATTTGAGTATTCTGAAAACCGAATACAATTTTGTTTTGGCCGCTAGATACAATTTAACACTTGAGTCGCTCTGGCAGTTTGCCCATACTGAAAGCTACTTGTGCAGAAAACTCGTATTCGTAGATTTTTCAAAACATAGCTCCCGAGAAATATTTGTTAGTGGTATTTCATTAATTAATGACTGACTTTAAACCCTAGACTCGCACTATAAATAAGGTGCATACTGATACGATTCAAAGTATAACATAAAAAAAAATCCATAACTTTTCTTATTCATGAAAATGTCTGAATCAAGGATCTTATACTTATCACCAATGTTGCTGATTCTTCTCAGCCTTCTAATGGCTTCCTTCTTGGACACCACGGGTATAATCATCTTTTGAGCTTATGTAACGCTCATTAATTATCTTATTGATTATATTATATAATATTACATTGTTTGATTCGATTTTATTACTAATGATTAGCTGCACAAATCGGAGTATGCTACGGGATGTTAGGCGATCCCCGGCCAAGTCCCTCGGACGTTGTGGCTCTTTACAAGCAGAGAAACATTCAGCGGATGCGGCTTTACGCTCCAGACGCAGAGGCTCTCTCAACGCTCTCCGCAACTCCGACATCGAGCTCATCCTCGACGTTCCCAAAACAGACCTCGAACGTGTCGCCTCCAGCCAAGCGGAGGCCGACGCGTGGGTCCAAAACAATGTCAAGAACTACGACGGTGTCAGGTTCCGTTACATCACGGTCGGTAACGAGGTGAAACCCTCGGAGCCAGCCGGTAGTATTCTCTTCCAGGCCATGCAGAACATCGATAGCGCGGTTTCTGGAGCAGGCCTCGGGATCAAGGTGTCGACGGCTATAGACATGGGAGCCACCACGGACACGTACCCTCCATCGCACGGTAGATTCACAGATGAGTACAAGAACTTTCTCCAACCGGTGATAGATTTCTTGGTAAGCAAGCAATCTCCTCTGCTTTTGAATAACTACCCTTACTTCAGCTACAAGGACAACATGGACACCATCCCCCTTGAGTACGCTTTGTTCAAACCGACCCCTGTAGTCAATGACGACTCATACTCTTACACAAACCTCTTCGACGCCAATCTTGACGCGGTCTACGCAGCATTGGAGAAATCAGGCGGAGGGTCGTTGGAAATCGTGGTGTCGGAGAGTGGTTGGCCCACGGAGGGAGGACCAGGGACTAGTGTGGATAATGCGATGACTTATGTTAATAATTTGATACAACATGTGAAGAGTGGAACTCCGAGAAAGCCAGGGAAAGCTATAGAGACTTATATATTCGCTATGTTTGATGAGAATCAGAAGGGTCCTCCCGAGCTTGAGAAGTTTTGGGGGATGTTTCTTCCTAGTCAACAGCCTAAGTATGATGTTAAGTTCAACTAATATCCTTGAAGATACTGAGCAAGGGCTAGTGATACAATAAAATGCTTTAAATCTATTATTTGATGGCCTTTTCTGTACTGGTATTAAAACGGGGAACGTGTTGTAATGATAAGGAATAATGAGCCCTAAATTATGTTTTACTCCATCTGTTTCTATAATATAATGAGAGTGGTTTAATTTCTACAATGTATATATACATATATTATTTTAGTTCATAGTAACACAAACGTTTGGACGTAACACAAGCCTAACCAAAGCCACCATGTGTATTTTTCGTCGTCCAGAACTTAAATCGACCCCAAAAAAACTTTCTTTGGAGATGGTCTAACTAATCATCAGTCTCTTATGTTTGTACTGTCATAGCTTTAAATTTATTATTCTGTGGTATGCAAGTTTTACAATATTTTTCTTTCTTAAATTTATTATTCTAGTTATTAAAAATGTAAAAGATAAGTGATTTTTATTTTAGTGATAAATATATTATTATTTTACATTATTTTGGGTATTTATTTATTTATTTATTTTAATCTTATTTGAATAGATCAAATCAGATATTCAGTTAAGAATATAAAATTTCTCGTTATCCGATAATCTGAGTATTCAAATAAATATGGATCAAACCAAATTGAATAGTTGATTGTTCATATAAAATGGATCGGATCACGAATACTCAAAAGCTTCGAATATTCGATTCGTGTACATCCCTACCATGAGCCGACCTAGCTATTACCCAAAGAAAACACAAGAATGATTTAAATTTGAGTATTCTGAAAACCAAATACAATTTCGTTTTGTGCGATTGATCCAACGTAACACTTAAGTCTCTCTAGCTACTTTGACCATACTGAAAGCTACTTCTGCAGAAAACTAATATTCGGAGACTTTTCAAAGCATAGATCTAGAGAAATATTTGTTACTGATATTTCATCCAATGAACGACTTGAACCCCATACTCGCACTATAAATTAGGTGCACAATGGTACGGTTCAAAGTATAACATAAAAATCTTATCTTAACATTTGTTTCATGAAAATGTCTGAATCAAGGATAGTATCCTTATCACCAATGTTGCTGGTTCTTCTAATGGCTTCATTCTTCGACACCACAGGTTGAATAATCTTTTAAGCTTATGTAACACCCAGTAATCATCTCATATGACCATATTGGTTAGGTTATATAATATTAAATTATTTGATGCAATTTCATTGCTAATGATTAGCTGGACAAATCGGAGTATGCTACGGGATGTTAGGCCCAAATCCATCGGACGTTGTGGCTCTTTACAAGCAGAGAAACATCCAGCGGATGCGGCTTTACGCTCCGGACCCAGAAGCTCTCAACGCTCTTCGCAACTCCGACATCGAGCTCATCCTCGAACGAGGTACATCACGGTCGGAAATGAGGTGAAACCCTCGGAGCCAGCTGGGAGGATTCTCTTCCAGGCAATGCAGAACATCGATAAGGCGGTTTCTGGAGCAGGCCTTGGGATCAAGGTGTCGACGGCTATAGACATGGGAGCCACCATGGACACGTACCCTCCGTCTCACGGAAGATTCAGAGATGACTATATCAGCTTTCTCCAACCGGTGATAGATTTCTTGGTAAGCAAGCAATCTCCTCTGCTCCTAAATAACTACCCTTACTTCGGCTACAAGGACAACATGGACACCATCCCTCTAGAGTACGCTCTGTTCGCTTCACCATCCAGTCTAGTCAATGACGACCAGTACGCTTACCAAAACCTCTTTGACGCCAATCTTGACGCAGTCTACGCAGCATTGGAGAAATCAGGTGGCGGATCGTTGGAGATCGTGGTGTCGGAGAGTGGTTGGCCCACGGAGGGAGGACCCGGGACTAGTGTACAAAATGCGATGACTTATGTTAATAATTTGATACAACATGTGAGTACTACTGGAACTCCGAGAAAGCGAAGGAAACCTATAGAGACTTATATATTCGCTATGTTTGATGAGAATAAGAAGGGTCCTCCTGAGCTTGAGAAGTTCTGGGGGATGTTTCTTCCTAGTCAACAGCCTAAGTATAATGTTAATTTCATCTATGATTGAAGACACATCTTGAAGAAGCAAGGGCTAGTAGTGATGCAATAAACTGCTATTTATCTATTATTTGAGTATTAAAAAGTGGGAACTTGTTGTAACAATAAAGAATAATGAGCCTTAAGCTATGTTTTACTTATGTTTTCATAATATAATAATATAACGAGAGTGGTTTTAAAATCTACAATATATATATGATATTTTTGGTTCATAGTAAAACAAAACTTATAAATCTTATATAAAACAAACGATTGGACGTAACACAAGCCTAACCAAAGCCATCATGCGTCTATTTTTTGTCGTCCATAACGGAAATCGACCCCAAACGAACTTTTCTTTGGCTAACTATAGAACTTTGAAAGATAATTAGAGGAATTATTAGTAACGAAAATCATCTTACCATAACTGATGATGGCTAGCTAGTTTGTCTAATGACATAAGGATATACGTCTTCCATTTCAGTTTAATTGTTGTTGTATAGTAAAATTTTCGTTTCAAAATAAATATCGTTTTACAATTTTAATATAAAATTTATTAATAATATTTTCTATGGTTGAAATATAATTAGATGTATAGATAATGATGTTTTATTTTAGAAATATGCAAAATTAAATATTTCATTAATCTGTGTACATAAACTTAAAACCACAACTAAAATAAAATGGATGAAGTATCTATAATAATAAAGTTGAATTGTCTCTATCCTCCTGCGTCAACGTCATCAAAGAAAGAGTGGCGTTTTACGCCACGTGTCGTTTCATCAAACCAAGCCGTATCCATTTTATTTTTCCGGTTATCTCATGGCTTCTATTTGCATTTGTTAGTAAGCCCAATCATTATTAAAATTATGATAAGCCCACGTCCTTAGGCCATCGGTATCGGGAGCCCTTAGGCCCGTCCCGTAGATATAAATGGGTCGGGAATAAATGAAAAAGAAATTAAAAGAGAGTGGGACGGGCCTTTAGTAAGGGCCGTTCGAGCTCTTCCCGTAGGCGACGTGGCAGCACGGGAGTGGGCGATGGAATCGGTAACTTGTGCGGCTGTTGTTTTCCTCGAGAATTCCGAAATCGAAATCAAAAACAAAAAACAAAAGCTCGATGGCGATGGCGATGGCGATGGCGAAGCCTTGATCTCCAAATCCATCTCTTCAAATCGAAAGCCAACCTTTCGTCTTCTCTCTTTCACTGGAGTGGGAGATCTCTCTTGGCGAGGTCGCAGCTTCCGTCGTCGTTTGATCCCCAGATCCTCCTCCAAAGCTCAATCCACATCGGTTCGCTTCCGCTCCAATTCGACGAGAACCAATCCTCCCCAAAACCTTTGAGAATCGTCCCAATCTTAACAAGGTTTGTTTTTCAAGTCCGATCTGATTTCGAATTTTTTTTAGGGTTTTGTCGAAATTCGGGGAATAAAATGGTATTTATCCGATGTTGTTTGATAGATTCGATGGCAAAAAGATATAGATTCATTGGTTTGAGAACAATTGTATAGATTCTAGGGTTCGGCAATTTATGATAGTTCGTATAGATTTCAAAAGCTTTCTATGGTTCGATTGTATGATTGTTTCGCTGTAGCTTGTGTGATTGTTTCGTTTTTATTGTATGATTGTTTAGTTGGTAAAAAACATCCTTATTCGGTTCAAATTTCTATGTTCGATTCTTTAGTATAGATTTGAACAACTGTATGATAGTTTCGTATAGATTTCTATGGTTCGAGATCAATTTTTTAACTGGTTTAGATTTTGATATGTGTGCAAATTCCAATCTGTGAACATAAGCTCATGTCATTTGTATAGATTTGATTCGTATAGACTAATAGTTTAGAGTTTGATTCGTATAGATTTAAATATCTCATGTCATTTGTCTTGATTAGCTTTCTTCATGACACTTTGCATTTTCCATAGTTCGTAGTTTATAGATTAATGTTTTTTTTTAATCTTGTAATAGTAATGCATTCAACTGATTGTTTCTCTGTTAACCAAACCGAGATGAAAAACGATTGCATTTTTACACGAGAGCTAGACTATCCACCTTAAAATTATGCGTATGTGATACATAAATGATTTCTGAGCTGAGGAATCTTGCTTTCAAGGTCTTTATATCCTCCAAATAATTTGTAAAAATTGACCGTTCTTCTGGTTCCAAAACCATCTTCATCAATTTAGAACAATCCGTTGTAAACTTGACCTGAAACTTTCTGATTTGTATTTTAGTATCATCAATTTGATGAGGTTTGGTTTGAATTCCGATTTTTTAATTAAAACTATTATCATCAAAATTTTCAAAAGTTCAGTTTATTTTATTTTATTTTATTTTATTTCTTTAGATGTTCGGAGTTCGATTTCGAATTTTTGGATATGATTTTTTTTTAATCCACTTAAATTATCTTTGAGAATGGTTGTTAATTCTTCGGTTTAGTTGGTTTACGATCGGTACCCGGTCCGATTAAAGCGGTTCGATTCGGTTTCGGATTTTCTTAATAAACCATTCGGTTCGTGATTATGGGTTAGAATGGATGTTGGTTCGGATCGGGTAAAAAACCGACAACCGATTCATAACCACCGAAACCCGACGAAACTCAACCCTAGCCCCTCTTTCTTCCATTTTCGAATCGAGAGTAGATACACCACGATTATCTCCGGAAATCTCAACCAAACCTTTCCAAAATCTCAACTTGCGTATCATGCAATCCGAAATCCTTTCCATTACCCGAAAATCAAATATCCTCAATGATTTTATCGTCGATTCAAACTCGAAACCCTTATTTCACGTTCTATATATGTCTCTGCAAATCCTTAGACTTGACAAGCCATTCCACCTCTTTAGACAGAAAGTAATCAATCCGAGGTGCTTATTTTTCTTCTCAATACTCGATGTATCATTCATATCTTTATTTTTCAAATTTAGATTTTGGATAGATAATATTATTGGTTTCAGAATTCGGGTTAAGTCGTGTGATTTTTATTCTTAGTCTGAAAAGAATTGGACATTAAACTCGAATTGTGGTTTAGTTAGTTCATCTTTGTCTCTTTGTCTCTTTTCACCTTTGTGCTTTATCAAAGTACTCAGGTCGAATGTGTTTACTTGTCTTAGGTCGAATTGGTTTACTTGTCTCAGGTTCGAATGTGTTTGGATTTCTTAGTTCAAATGTGTTTCTTTTTCTTAGTTCGAATGTGTCTATTGATACAGAGTTGTTTTGTAACTTTGCTACATGTTTTTGGTTAATGTGATCTTGCCTTTTTCTTTAATCAACATTTGATCTGAAACATGATCGATCTCTTACATATTTGCAGAGATTATACATTGCTGGTTCAGGTAACTAAGAACAGAACACTCATAATCACTATCAAACAACTACAATATAGTGTTTTCGGAACCGAAACCCGATCAAGAACCGATATTCGAATGCATAACGGGTTTAGTTGTAACTTTGTGGTGTTACCAACACCAAACCGAACCCGACTATAATCCGAACCGACATGGAACCGAATTTTTAAAATATCCGAATGGAGCTGTTTTTTCTAGAACCGAAAACCCGACACCCGATTGGAACCAAACCGACACCCGATTGGTCCCCCGATTGCCCAGGCCTAGGCCCCGTAATGTGAATTTTCTATTCATTTTATTGAAATATAAACTTAGGTGAAAACTAAATTAATTAGCATAACCGATACTCCTCGTTGGAGTGAATATTGGAGCGAAAAAAAAATGAAAGACTCTTTCTTCACATTTTAATGTTCAACAACAAACAGCAATACAGTTAGGTACGCACCCAAGACTAACCGACAACAAAAGACTTGTTTGACTTGTCCGGTCCATTGTCATTAAGCTTAAGCTGCCTTGACGACCACAAAACAGTAACCACAACGACCAACACAATCACACACCAAAACTAGTGTTTTATAGAAACTTCACGTGTCGCAGTTAACCAAATGTTAGTAGATATTATGTGACATGGATTAAAATCCGTTGTTGTGAATAATGTTTGATTCTTTGTTATGGTGTTTTTTTTTTTTGAATGAATGTTAAATTTTATTCAATTAAAAAAAGACTGTTTTACATTAAATGTAACTTTGTAATAGAATGTTAAAAAGATAGATTAATCTTCTATATCAGATTATCAGATTCCAAACCAGACTCTAAGTCCTTCCTCCTAAACTATCTTGTTATGGTGTTTCACCTAAACTATAAATGAGAATGACTTCTTCTTCTTTGCGTCGTTTAGGGGATACAAAACTGTAATCTTAGTTTCTAACTTGTTTTACGGTGACATTGGTCTAACAATTGATATAGCTGGATGTTGGCTAGTGTGTATAAAGTCTAATGACGTAATGATACAATTTAGTTAACCGTCAACGCGCGATTGACGTGATTAACGTATGATTCACGACTAGTAACACAGCAGTGATTTAAATTTGAGTATTCTGAAAACCGAATACAATTTTGTTTTGGCCGCTAGATACAATTTAACACTTGAGTCGCTCTGGCAGTTTGCCCATACTGAAAGCTACTTGTGCAGAAAACTCGTATTCGTAGATTTTTCAAAACATAGCTCCCGAGAAATATTTGTTAGTGGTATTTCATTAATTAATGACTGACTTTAAACCCTAGACTCGCACTATAAATAAGGTGCATACTGATACGATTCAAAGTATAACATAAAAAAAAATCCATAACTTTTCTTATTCATGAAAATGTCTGAATCAAGGATCTTATACTTATCACCAATGTTGCTGATTCTTCTCAGCCTTCTAATGGCTTCCTTCTTGGACACCACGGGTATAATCATCTTTTGAGCTTATGTAACGCTCATTAATTATCTTATTGATTATATTATATAATATTACATTGTTTGATTCGATTTTATTACTAATGATTAGCTGCACAAATCGGAGTATGCTACGGGATGTTAGGCGATCCCCGGCCAAGTCCCTCGGACGTTGTGGCTCTTTACAAGCAGAGAAACATTCAGCGGATGCGGCTTTACGCTCCAGACGCAGAGGCTCTCTCAACGCTCTCCGCAACTCCGACATCGAGCTCATCCTCGACGTTCCCAAAACAGACCTCGAACGTGTCGCCTCCAGCCAAGCGGAGGCCGACGCGTGGGTCCAAAACAATGTCAAGAACTACGACGGTGTCAGGTTCCGTTACATCACGGTCGGTAACGAGGTGAAACCCTCGGAGCCAGCCGGTAGTATTCTCTTCCAGGCCATGCAGAACATCGATAGCGCGGTTTCTGGAGCAGGCCTCGGGATCAAGGTGTCGACGGCTATAGACATGGGAGCCACCACGGACACGTACCCTCCATCGCACGGTAGATTCACAGATGAGTACAAGAACTTTCTCCAACCGGTGATAGATTTCTTGGTAAGCAAGCAATCTCCTCTGCTTTTGAATAACTACCCTTACTTCAGCTACAAGGACAACATGGACACCATCCCCCTTGAGTACGCTTTGTTCAAACCGACCCCTGTAGTCAATGACGACTCATACTCTTACACAAACCTCTTCGACGCCAATCTTGACGCGGTCTACGCAGCATTGGAGAAATCAGGCGGAGGGTCGTTGGAAATCGTGGTGTCGGAGAGTGGTTGGCCCACGGAGGGAGGACCAGGGACTAGTGTGGATAATGCGATGACTTATGTTAATAATTTGATACAACATGTGAAGAGTGGAACTCCGAGAAAGCCAGGGAAAGCTATAGAGACTTATATATTCGCTATGTTTGATGAGAATCAGAAGGGTCCTCCCGAGCTTGAGAAGTTTTGGGGGATGTTTCTTCCTAGTCAACAGCCTAAGTATGATGTTAAGTTCAACTAATATCCTTGAAGATACTGAGCAAGGGCTAGTGATACAATAAAATGCTTTAAATCTATTATTTGATGGCCTTTTCTGTACTGGTATTAAAACGGGGAACGTGTTGTAATGATAAGGAATAATGAGCCCTAAATTATGTTTTACTCCATCTGTTTCTATAATATAATGAGAGTGGTTTAATTTCTACAATGTATATATACATATATTATTTTAGTTCATAGTAACACAAACGTTTGGACGTAACACAAGCCTAACCAAAGCCACCATGTGTATTTTTCGTCGTCCAGAACTTAAATCGACCCCAAAAAAACTTTCTTTGGAGATGGTCTAACTAATCATCAGTCTCTTATGTTTGTACTGTCATAGCTTTAAATTTATTATTCTGTGGTATGCAAGTTTTACAATATTTTTCTTTCTTAAATTTATTATTCTAGTTATTAAAAATGTAAAAGATAAGTGATTTTTATTTTAGTGATAAATATATTATTATTTTACATTATTTTGGGTATTTATTTATTTATTTATTTTAATCTTATTTGAATAGATCAAATCAGATATTCAGTTAAGAATATAAAATTTCTCGTTATCCGATAATCTGAGTATTCAAATAAATATGGATCAAACCAAATTGAATAGTTGATTGTTCATATAAAATGGATCGGATCACGAATACTCAAAAGCTTCGAATATTCGATTCGTGTACATCCCTACCATGAGCCGACCTAGCTATTACCCAAAGAAAACACAAGAATGATTTAAATTTGAGTATTCTGAAAACCAAATACAATTTCGTTTTGTGCGATTGATCCAACGTAACACTTAAGTCTCTCTAGCTACTTTGACCATACTGAAAGCTACTTCTGCAGAAAACTAATATTCGGAGACTTTTCAAAGCATAGATCTAGAGAAATATTTGTTACTGATATTTCATCCAATGAACGACTTGAACCCCATACTCGCACTATAAATTAGGTGCACAATGGTACGGTTCAAAGTATAACATAAAAATCTTATCTTAACATTTGTTTCATGAAAATGTCTGAATCAAGGATAGTATCCTTATCACCAATGTTGCTGGTTCTTCTAATGGCTTCATTCTTCGACACCACAGGTTGAATAATCTTTTAAGCTTATGTAACACCCAGTAATCATCTCATATGACCATATTGGTTAGGTTATATAATATTAAATTATTTGATGCAATTTCATTGCTAATGATTAGCTGGACAAATCGGAGTATGCTACGGGATGTTAGGCCCAAATCCATCGGACGTTGTGGCTCTTTACAAGCAGAGAAACATCCAGCGGATGCGGCTTTACGCTCCGGACCCAGAAGCTCTCAACGCTCTTCGCAACTCCGACATCGAGCTCATCCTCGAACGAGGTACATCACGGTCGGAAATGAGGTGAAACCCTCGGAGCCAGCTGGGAGGATTCTCTTCCAGGCAATGCAGAACATCGATAAGGCGGTTTCTGGAGCAGGCCTTGGGATCAAGGTGTCGACGGCTATAGACATGGGAGCCACCATGGACACGTACCCTCCGTCTCACGGAAGATTCAGAGATGACTATATCAGCTTTCTCCAACCGGTGATAGATTTCTTGGTAAGCAAGCAATCTCCTCTGCTCCTAAATAACTACCCTTACTTCGGCTACAAGGACAACATGGACACCATCCCTCTAGAGTACGCTCTGTTCGCTTCACCATCCAGTCTAGTCAATGACGACCAGTACGCTTACCAAAACCTCTTTGACGCCAATCTTGACGCAGTCTACGCAGCATTGGAGAAATCAGGTGGCGGATCGTTGGAGATCGTGGTGTCGGAGAGTGGTTGGCCCACGGAGGGAGGACCCGGGACTAGTGTACAAAATGCGATGACTTATGTTAATAATTTGATACAACATGTGAGTACTACTGGAACTCCGAGAAAGCGAAGGAAACCTATAGAGACTTATATATTCGCTATGTTTGATGAGAATAAGAAGGGTCCTCCTGAGCTTGAGAAGTTCTGGGGGATGTTTCTTCCTAGTCAACAGCCTAAGTATAATGTTAATTTCATCTATGATTGAAGACACATCTTGAAGAAGCAAGGGCTAGTAGTGATGCAATAAACTGCTATTTATCTATTATTTGAGTATTAAAAAGTGGGAACTTGTTGTAACAATAAAGAATAATGAGCCTTAAGCTATGTTTTACTTATGTTTTCATAATATAATAATATAACGAGAGTGGTTTTAAAATCTACAATATATATATGATATTTTTGGTTCATAGTAAAACAAAACTTATAAATCTTATATAAAACAAACGATTGGACGTAACACAAGCCTAACCAAAGCCATCATGCGTCTATTTTTTGTCGTCCATAACGGAAATCGACCCCAAACGAACTTTTCTTTGGCTAACTATAGAACTTTGAAAGATAATTAGAGGAATTATTAGTAACGAAAATCATCTTACCATAACTGATGATGGCTAGCTAGTTTGTCTAATGACATAAGGATATACGTCTTCCATTTCAGTTTAATTGTTGTTGTATAGTAAAATTTTCGTTTCAAAATAAATATCGTTTTACAATTTTAATATAAAATTTATTAATAATATTTTCTATGGTTGAAATATAATTAGATGTATAGATAATGATGTTTTATTTTAGAAATATGCAAAATTAAATATTTCATTAATCTGTGTACATAAACTTAAAACCACAACTAAAATAAAATGGATGAAGTATCTATAATAATAAAGTTGAATTGTCTCTATCCTCCTGCGTCAACGTCATCAAAGAAAGAGTGGCGTTTTACGCCACGAAAAACGGCTTTAATAGGAGAGTTAGACTATCCATCTTAAAATTATGCGCATGTGATACATAAATGATTTATGAGCCGAGGAATCTTGCTTTCAAGGTCTTTATATCCTCCAAATAATTTGTAAAAATTGACCGTTCTTCTGGTTCCGAAACCATCTTCATCAATTTAGAACAATTCGTTGTAAACTTGACATGAAACTTTCTGATTTGTATTTTAGTATCATCAATTTGATGCGGTTTGGTTTGAATTCCGATTTTTTAATTAAAACTATTATTATAAAAAATTCAAAAGATCAGTTTATTTTATTTTATTTTATTTTCTTTAGATGTTTGGAATTCGATTTCGAATTTTTGGATATGATTTTTTTTAATCCACTTAAATTATCTTTGAGAATGGTTGTTAATTCTTCGGTTTAGTTGGTTTATGATTCGATTTCGGTTAAGTTTTAAAGTGGGCTCGGGTTAGTCTCAGGTTCTTTGTTCGGCTTATTTTGTTGTTGGGCTTATTTCGTTTCAAAGTTATAAAATCAAAACATATCACCAGTCTCAAACAAAGGCCCCGTTAGGCCTGGGAAATATATCCGTAAACCGAACAACCGATCGGTACCCGGTCCGATTAGAGCGGTTCGATTCGGTTTCAGATTTTCTTAACAAACCATTCGGTTCGTGATTATGGGTTAGAATGGATGTCAGTTCGGATCGGGTAAAAAACCGACAACCGATTCATAACCACCGAAACCCGACGAAACTCAACCCTAGCCCCTCTTTCTTCCATTTTCGAATCGAGAGTAGATACACCACGATTATCTCCGGAAATCTCAACCAAACCTTTCCAAAATCTCAACTTGCGTATCATGCAATCCGAAATCCTTTCCATTACCCGAAAATCAAATATCCTCAATGATTTTATCGTCGATTCAAACTCGAAACCCTTATTTCACGTTCTATATATGTCTCTGCAAATCCTTAGACTTGACAAGCCATTCCACCTCTTTAGACAGAAAGTAATCAATCCGAGGTGCTTATTTTTCTTCTCAATACTCGATGTATCATTCATATCTTTATTTTTCAAATTTAGATTTTGGATAGATAATATTATTGGTTTCAGAATTCGGGTTAAGTCGTGTGATTTTTATTCTTAGTCTGAAAAGAATTGGACATTAAACTCGAATTGTGGTTTAGTTAGTTCATCTTTGTCTCTTTGTCTCTTTTCACCTTTGTGCTTTATCAAAGTACTCAGGTCGAATGTGTTTACTTGTCTTAGGTCGAATTTGTTTACTTGTCTCAGGTTCGAATGTGTTTGTATTTCTTAGTTCGAATGTGTTTCTTTTTCTTAGTTCGAATGTGTCTATTGATACAGAGTTGTTTTGTAACTTTGCTACATGTTTTTGGTTAATGTGATCTTGCCTTTTTCTTTAATCAACATTTGATCTGAAACATGATCGATCTCTTACATATTTGCAGAGATTATACATTGCTGGTTCAGGTAACTAAGAACAGAACACTCATAATCACTATCAAACAACTACAATATAGTGTTTTCGGAACCGAAACCCGATCAAGAACCGATATCCGAATGCATAACTGGTTTAGTTGTAACTTTGTGGTGTTACCAACACCGAACCGAACTCGACTATAATCCAAACCGACATGGAACCGAATTTTTAAAATATCCGAATGGAGCTGTTTTTTCTAGAACCGAAAACCCGACACCCGATTGGAACCAAACCGACACCCGATTGGTCCCCCGATTGCCCAGGCCTAGGCCCCGTAATGTGAATTTTCTATTCATTTTATTGAAATATAAACTTAGGTGAAAACTAAATTAATTAGCATAACCGATACTCCTCGTTGGAGTGAATATTGGAGCTAAAAAAAAATGAAAGACTCTTTCTTCACATTTTAATGTTCAACAACAAACAGCAATACAGTTAGGTACGCACCCAAGACTAACCGACAACAAAAGACTTGTTTGACTTGTCCGGTCCATTGTCATTAAGCTTAAGCTGCCTTGACGACCACAAAACAGTAACCACAACGACCAACACAATCACACACCAAAACTAGTGTTTTATAGAAACTTCACGTGTCGCAGTTAACCAAATGTTAGTAGATATTATGTGACATGGATTAAAATCCGTTGTTGTGAATAATGTTTGATTCTTTGTTATGGTGTTTTTTTTTTTTGAATGAATGTTAAATTTTATTCAATTAAAAAAAGACTGTTTTACATTAAATGTAACTTTGTAATAGAATGTTAAAAAGATAGATTAATCTTCTATATCAGATTATCAGATTCCAAACCAGACTCTAAGTCCTTCCTCCTAAACTATCTTGTTATGGTGTTTCACCTAAACTATAAATGAGAATGACTTCTTCTTCTTTGCGTCGTTTAGGGGATACAAAACTGTAATCTTAGTTTCTAACTTGTTTTACGGTGACATTGGTCTAACAATTGATATAGCTGGATGTTGGCTAGTGTGTATAAAGTCTAATGACGTAATGATACAATTTAGTTAACCGTCAACGCGCGATTGACGTGATTAACGTATGATTCACGACTAGTAACACAGCAGTGATTTAAATTTGAGTATTCTGAAAACCGAATACAATTTTGTTTTGGCCGCTAGATACAATTTAACACTTGAGTCGCTCTGGCAGTTTGCCCATACTGAAAGCTACTTGTGCAGAAAACTCGTATTCGTAGATTTTTCAAAACATAGCTCCCGAGAAATATTTGTTAGTGGTATTTCATTAATTAATGACTGACTTTAAACCCTAGACTCGCACTATAAATAAGGTGCATACTGATACGATTCAAAGTATAACATAAAAAAAAATCCATAACTTTTCTTATTCATGAAAATGTCTGAATCAAGGATCTTATACTTATCACCAATGTTGCTGATTCTTCTCAGCCTTCTAATGGCTTCCTTCTTGGACACCACGGGTATAATCATCTTTTGAGCTTATGTAACGCTCATTAATTATCTTATTGATTATATTATATAATATTACATTGTTTGATTCGATTTTATTACTAATGATTAGCTGCACAAATCGGAGTATGCTACGGGATGTTAGGCGATCCCCGGCCAAGTCCCTCGGACGTTGTGGCTCTTTACAAGCAGAGAAACATTCAGCGGATGCGGCTTTACGCTCCAGACGCAGAGGCTCTCTCAACGCTCTCCGCAACTCCGACATCGAGCTCATCCTCGACGTTCCCAAAACAGACCTCGAACGTGTCGCCTCCAGCCAAGCGGAGGCCGACGCGTGGGTCCAAAACAATGTCAAGAACTACGACGGTGTCAGGTTCCGTTACATCACGGTCGGTAACGAGGTGAAACCCTCGGAGCCAGCCGGTAGTATTCTCTTCCAGGCCATGCAGAACATCGATAGCGCGGTTTCTGGAGCAGGCCTCGGGATCAAGGTGTCGACGGCTATAGACATGGGAGCCACCACGGACACGTACCCTCCATCGCACGGTAGATTCACAGATGAGTACAAGAACTTTCTCCAACCGGTGATAGATTTCTTGGTAAGCAAGCAATCTCCTCTGCTTTTGAATAACTACCCTTACTTCAGCTACAAGGACAACATGGACACCATCCCCCTTGAGTACGCTTTGTTCAAACCGACCCCTGTAGTCAATGACGACTCATACTCTTACACAAACCTCTTCGACGCCAATCTTGACGCGGTCTACGCAGCATTGGAGAAATCAGGCGGAGGGTCGTTGGAAATCGTGGTGTCGGAGAGTGGTTGGCCCACGGAGGGAGGACCAGGGACTAGTGTGGATAATGCGATGACTTATGTTAATAATTTGATACAACATGTGAAGAGTGGAACTCCGAGAAAGCCAGGGAAAGCTATAGAGACTTATATATTCGCTATGTTTGATGAGAATCAGAAGGGTCCTCCCGAGCTTGAGAAGTTTTGGGGGATGTTTCTTCCTAGTCAACAGCCTAAGTATGATGTTAAGTTCAACTAATATCCTTGAAGATACTGAGCAAGGGCTAGTGATACAATAAAATGCTTTAAATCTATTATTTGATGGCCTTTTCTGTACTGGTATTAAAACGGGGAACGTGTTGTAATGATAAGGAATAATGAGCCCTAAATTATGTTTTACTCCATCTGTTTCTATAATATAATGAGAGTGGTTTAATTTCTACAATGTATATATACATATATTATTTTAGTTCATAGTAACACAAACGTTTGGACGTAACACAAGCCTAACCAAAGCCACCATGCATGCGTGTATTTTTCGTCTTCCAGAACTGAAATCGACCCCAAAAAAACTTCCTTTGGCTATTAGGTAAATGACAGAACTTTGAATGATGATTAGAGGAATTATTAGTAACGAAAGTCAGCTTACCATTAATTGATGATGGTTAGTTTGTCCAATGACGTAAGGATATATAATTATATGGTCAACAATTGACGTGTGATTAACGGCTTGTACCATGATACCAAAATCAAATTCGTATTTAGTCTTAAACACTTTTTATAGTGGGGTGTGCATGGATCCATTATTTGGAAATATTTAGATATTTAATGTTTAAACTATTTGCATGGTTATCATAATTCATTACCATAAAAATCTAGAATAACTGTTGTTGGCTAGTGAGTCTTGAGTCTAATGACGTGATGATACAATTTAATTAACTGCCCACGCGTGATTGGAATGACTTATGCCATGATCCGACCTAGCTAGTACCAAGAATGATTTAAATTTAGTATTCTGAAAACCGAATACAAATTTGTGTTTGGGCGATTTATACCATTTATTCATTTAACAATTCAGTCGCTCTAGCTAGTTTGACCCTATTGAAAGCTAATTAATTTGGCAGAAAATTCCAATTCGTAGACTTTTCAAAGCATATATAGATTTTAGGAAATTCTGTTAATGGTACGTCATCCATTGACTGGCCTGAACCCCCGGATTCTCACTATAAATTAGTTGCACAATGGTACGGTTCAAAGTATAACATAAAAAATCATATCTTAACGTTTATTTCATGAAAATGTCTGAAAGGATATTATCCTCATGGAGCCCATCACCAATGTTGCTGATTCTTCTCAGCCTTCTAATGGCTTCCTTTTTCGACACCACGTGTATAATCATCTTTTAACCTTGTGTAACACCCATTAATCATATCGTACGACCATATTGGTTATGTTATATAATATTACATTATTTGATGCAATTCTATTACTAATGATATATAGCTGCACAAATCGGAGTATGCTACGGGAGGTTAGGCAATCCCCGGCCAAATCCATCAGACGTTGTGGCTCTTTACAAGCAGCGCAACATCAAGAGGATGCGGATTTACGACCCCGACCAAGACACCCTCAACGCTCTCCGCAACTCCAACATCGAGCTCATCCTCGACGTTCCCAAAACAGACCTCGAACGCATCGCCTCCAGCCAAGGGGAGGCCGACGCGTGGATCCGAAACAACGTCAAGAACTACGAGGGTGTCAGATTCAGGTACATCACGGTCGGAAACGAGGTGGAACCCTCGGAGCCAGCTGCGAGGGCTCTCTTCCAGGCCATGAAAAACATCGATAACGCGGTTTCTAGAGCAGGCCTTGGGATCAAGGTGTCGACGGCTATAGACATGGGAGCCACCATGGACACGTACCCTCCGTCTCACGGAAGATTCAGAGATGACTATATCAGCTTTCTCCAACCGGTGATAGGTTTCTTGGTAAGCAAGCAATCTCCTCTGCTCTTGAATAGCTACCCTTACTTCAGCTACAAGGATGACATGAAAGACATCCCTCTAGAGTACGCTCTATTCAAACCGACCCCTCCAGTCATTGATGGGCAGTACTCTTACCATAACCTCTTCGACGCCCAACTTGACGCGGTCTACGCAGCATTGGAGAAATCAGGGGGAGGATCGTTGGAAGTCGTGGTGTCTGAGAGCGGTTGGCCAACGCAGGGAGGACCTGGGACTAGCGTGGAGAATGCAATGGCTTATGCTAATAATTTGATACAACACGTGAAGAGTGGAACTCCGAGAAAGCCAGGGAAAGCTATAGAGACTTATATATTCGCTATGTTTGATGAGAATCAGAAGGGTCCTCCTGAGCTTGAGAAGTTCTGGGGGATGTTTCTTCCTAGTCAACAGCCTAAGTATGATGTTAATTTCAACTAATAAAATAATGGTAATAGTTATAATAATTCAAAATAATATCCTTATAGAAGTAATGCTATTCCAGAACTGAAATCGACCCCAAAAGACCTTTATGTGGCTAGGATAAATGACAGAACTTTGAATGATGATTATATTATTAGTAGGAAAAATTCTATAAAAATATCTCAACTTAATTTTATTAAGCTTTTTAATATCTAAACTTTTTTGCTATCCAGTTAAATACCCAAACTAATTGTTTTATTCATTTTAATACCCTTATTTTTAAAACCATGTTCATTTTAATATTCAACTATGCCAATTTTAATGAAACATATTAATAAATTTCAAACAAAACTTACAAAAATCTCTAAAATTCAGAAAAAAATCTTAAAAATTTCAAATTTTATTTTAAGATTTAAGAACAAAGTAACTAAATTTTGGATAATATTTTAAAAATTTAGAAAAACTTAATTCTGAACAAAATAAAAAACAATTGTTTTAAAATTTTAGAAAATGAACTGAATTTGAAATTAAAACAAAAACTAATATTATAAAAATAAGATAATCCAAAATTTAGTTGCTTTTATTATTAAGAGTGAAAATAAAATTCGAATTTTTCAAAGATTTTATTTTTTGAATTTTAGATTTTTTCTAAGTTTTGTTTGAAACTTATCATTTAAATAGACATACTTTGGGTATTAAAATGATCACAGTTTTAAAAATAAATATATTAAAATGATCAAATTAATTAGTTTAGGTGTTAAACCTTAGGTATCATCTAAGGTTACTCTCTCTTTCCAAAAATGTGCTACTCTCTCTCTCTCTAAGCAATTTTCGAGTTCGCTTTAGAAATTAGGTTACCAACTATAAATATAGAAATGTATTAATGTCGTACATTCAGATTCTGAGAAATAATCAGATTGTGACAGTGTAAGCTCATGAGAGTGATTCTCGTTATGACCAAAACCTCAATCCCATAAACAACAAAACACATCAGACAAAAACTACGAAAAAATATATGAAGTTTTCAAAACCTCACAAATCGGAGAAAAATATAAATATAATATAAGCATATCGTAAGAAATTTCTGAGCAAATACATTACATTAATATATAAATATCTTGACGTGTTTATGTGATCAATACTTCCACTGTTAGCCAAAAAAGAGTTTGTGTAAACATATTGACGTTGCATATTTTTTTGGTAATCAACTGACGTTGAATATTCATCGAGTTTTGTTAAGCTCGTTCTATTGTAAAAGGTAATGTTCAGATTTCAATAATGTAGTTGAAAGGTAACTGAGGTCGGTCATTTGAGATCTGATCCAACGACACTCCTCCAACAGTAATATCTAATTTCTTCCTCTGTTTCCCTCTCTTAAATGTGAAAATGGTTCATGAGTTACAATCATTGTCTGAAGCAACGTTCATGAATCATGGTTCATGAATGATGAGTCTTATTCCCAAGAGTCCCAATCACCATTTTAAGATTTTGATTCCATGTGCTATTCGAATGAAATTTGAATCTGGTGCGTAAAAACAATCCATTATACTATACTATTAGACCACCACAAGTTTCGTGTGTGTTGTAACATGTGTTCAAAAACTCGGCCCCGTAGCCGGTTTTGCGGCTCCTTGGTGGTCAACCATGGCGATTTTGACCAATCGGCTTAATAAATTCCCAAATAGCTAATCGGACGTTTAATACAACTAATCACTATTCAATCGGATTAGTTACCGAAGAATAACAAATTTGAACTGTTTTAGGCCCATGGGCCTTGGCTAATTAAAGCCTGCTCTAATTCTCATAGCATAAGATGTAACTAAGTGTTGTGATGGTCTCTTAAGCACCTATGATTTCGTGCTGAGGTATTTATGTGAATACGTGATCAATCCTTTAAAAGTTTCATCTAGATATGAATACTCGAGGTAATGAGTTCACTTTAAAGAATTTCGTTAAACATAATTCAAGTCATAGCTAGAACTTATGCTATGTGCTTTAACATAGAGGTCTTAGTTTGATCTCTTCTTCTTAATCATACAGACACTCGGTGGATTAGAAAATGTTTTCCAAAATAAACTAGCAGGACTCATTTTTCCATTTAATATTTTCAACTTATTTTTCCATTTTCTTTTTATATATTTAACTTATTTGCCTTCAAATTTTATAAATCAGATGCACAAGTACCTAAGAGCAGATAATGATGACAACAAGAAAATTTATATACCACTTCACTAAATGGCTGATAATACATATATCATTCTAGCTTATTACCATACTACTCCTTCCGTTTTTAAATAAATAATAGTTTTAAAGAGTTTTTGATATTTTAAAATAGATGATGTGTTCATATATCAATGCACTTTTTCACTTTTATAAAAAACTATGTAACCAATGATATTTTGTAGTTTGTTTCATGATTGGTTAAATAACTTTTAATTTATATTTTAGTGATATTTTTAAGATAAAAAAACAAGTTTATTAATAGTTGTACACAATTTTAAAACTTTGTATTTTGAAACAGAGGGAGTATATATAATTTTATGCAATGATAAACATTCCATGACAAATGGTTTTTGATTCACCTATTGGCTTCAATCTGGTTCATTCTCTCTACAATAAGATGAAAATGTAACAAAATACCAATATACTTATATTTTTGAGATTCACTAGCACTGATCGCGTTTTAAGGATGGAAACTATCTTTGCTAATGGATATGAAAACAAAACTAAGTTCTGTATGTGTGATTCTTGAAGGAAGAGGTAAAACCGTTTAAAAGATTCTTCATGTTGCAGAGATTTATTTGTACCAACCAGCAAGAAAATGCCGAAGCAGGAAACAGAAGGCGCAAGCTAGTGCCTGCAACATAAAAAATAAAATAAAAACCAAATTTGTAACCTCTCTCTTTCACACAAGTAACAACAAAAGCTAACTTGTATCTAGGGGAAAATGGGCATTAAGAAGCTTACTTGGAAAACAAGAAGATGAATACAAAGAGACTTTTCTGATTTCCTACCAAAAATCCTCAAGTAGACGTTGACGAGCGTCCCATCTTTTGTTCCCGTTAGTAATCCCGTAGCAGGATCAAACCTGGTTCAAGAGAGAGAGAGAGAGAGAGAGAGAGAGGACGAGTCATGTACTCACGTGTTGTCGGCTCTGCGTTTATGTAACAGGGGGAAAGTAATAAGCTTACTTGGGGAGACGATGCCGTGGACATTTCACAATGCCAGCAAGCTAAATAGTTACACAAATAGCTAGTTAGATGATTAACAAAGCAACTGATAAGTAAAAGAAAGTGTGAGAGGGAGAAAAGAGATGAAACCTGCGGAAGTGACAACAGAAAGTTCAACACTTGAGGAAGGAAAAATATTAGGAGTGTTTCACTGCAATGGAGAAGTTTCAGAAGATGGAGTTAGTTAGTTAGTTGCAAGCTTCACACTTTAATTAGATACAAAACCGCAAATGATGAAATTGATTAGACACCTGAAGTGACCCAGAATGCCAACAACTGCCATAGTCATTCCAGCAAAGACTGTGTAAGTGTCTCCAACAAAAACTGCAGAAGGGTACCTAAGCAACATGAATGTGGTTAGAGTAAGCATTAACTTTTTAAGTATTCCAGAGAAAGACTTGAAAGTAATACCAGTTGAAAGCAAGCATAGCCAAGGATGTTGCCATCAATGGCTGAGGCAACATGAATGTGGTTAGAGTAAGCATTAACTTTTTAAGTATTCCAGAGAAAGACTTGAAAGTAATACCAGTTGAAAGCAAGCATAGCCAAGGATGTTGCCATCAATGGCTGAGTGAGATATATAGAGAAGGCATGAGCTTGACGAATCTCAGTATCCACAGATGCTCCGATTTGCATAACGTTGTGTATCAAGATCTACAAGCAACTGAGATGCATCATATCTTCACTTAAGAGAAAGCGAATAATGAAGAATCTTGACTGCAGAACTTACAGCAGCTGCAATAACTACGGTTTGTCCGATCTCAAGGCCATTCAGACCAGCGTGAATGTTTATAGAATTAGTGCAAAAGACAGCTAGTAGCGCCATATATAACTTATATATCCGTCCTGCCACAATAACAATACAATTAAGCAAAATCACTTTGAATATTAGTTTCTGCACGATATAATACTAAGTAAAAAAAAGGAAGAATTGTACCTAGATCAAGTATCTCCAAGCCAACATAAGAAACAAGAGGTTTAGGTATAACGATAGTTGTATGTCCAGCGTAAGCCATCAGGAGTGGAAGGGTTGCAAAAGATGGCAGGAGAAGCTTCCTGCAAATTTTGACAAAAACTAATATCTGAAACAAAGTTCACATATGAACTTAAATCAAACAAAATAAAGAAGTGCACCTACACTCTCCAAGGCACATCAAGGACGTCATCTACAAACCCAAGCAATATCATGAAGCAAATAGACGCCAGTGCTGCATTGTACTCCACAAGCCACTGCAACATCAGCCAGATTGTTAAAATATCTTCAAAGCACTAAATGAGCAAAGAGCTACTAACTTCTTACTTCATAGTTCACATCCGTCTAATAACAATCGAAGCTTGTAGCTTTTTGAGAACAAGCACACTTACCAAGGAATCTTCAGTGAAGTTAAAGAACTGGAATATTATCGCCACAATCAAGAAGACAATACCCACAACGATTCCCAACGACTCAGGCCTACAAAAAGATCAGATGAACAAAAAGTGAGAAACGGTGAAACTCAGCACACGAATACTCTTTAATCCCACCACACAAGCAGAAGTAAAATGCCACATAGATCAAATCAATCCTTAGCTGCGATACAACATCCCTTTTTACTCCAAATTAAAATCAAATCTAAAGAGACATCCACTTCAAGAAAATGATTTGAACACTAGTACCAACTAAAGAAGACAAATTCAAAAGACGTAAAGACTTACACTTTGACTTCACCTTGAGGAGTGCCTCGTTTATTGATATCAAACCCAAACATGTTACGCCTCAGAACGTATCTAGCAGCCACGGGGATCAACTTGAGCGTGACGAAGAACCCAACCAAGCTAAGCCCAGCGTTGATGAGGATCGGACGCTTGAGCTCATCGTCGACATTGTAGTGGAAACAGAGAAGGTAGAGGTAGAGCGAGCACAGAAGCGAAGAGATCACGAAGATCACGCCCAGCTTCGGCGGTGCCAGACGGAAATCTTCGCCGGAAGCGACGGTGGGTTTATGCTCCTTCGTCGCAGGCGGCGGATTCTCCGGATTAGTCACTGCTGAAGAGGTTCTCTTACGAGCAGTCATGGCGGATCCGTTGGCTCCTCCTCCGTCTCTCAGACTTTTCGCTAAAGCACCGCACGCGTCACAAGCTCAAGCTGGAGACGTCGATACGACACCGTATCTAGAGTATAAAGAAAGTTTTCAATTTCACCCCACAAGAAATCAGAATTGTTAAAAACGCCCAAAATTTAGTTCTTTTTTTACATTTAAGTTCTAACCAAATAAGCAACGGCTGCTGTCTAAGTCACTTCTCTTACTCCTTGCTCTCACCCTAATCACAGATGAAACGTTTACTTTAAGTTTGTCATGACGAATAATTAACTTACGGATTCAAACATTAGCTGAGTAACTCAGAACCCACAAGACACGAACTGTGTCAGAAACAACATAACATTTCAAGACATCCCCCAATCTTGATATGAAAAGACAGCACAGAAGAGAAACACTTGGATCAGAAAGCCGATGACTTTGTATTTGAAGTAATATAATCAACATGATCAAGTGTTTCTGCATATTACATAGAATGAATAGATGCCTGCTAACATTCTAATACCCCTCTATTCATCTGTGTCTGTGTATAACCTATAAAGGAAAAAAAACTTTTCCGAAATGTACACCAGAACTCATGTTCAAAACCTGTGAATATCATTCTACGGGCCTCATCTTTATGAAAAAAAAAGCTATTCAGATAATGGTTCAATTTGGGTTGCTTCCAAGCCTGGAGGTGATTGTGGTGGTATGGCTGATGCTTGAGATTCAGTGTCAAGATCAAGATGGGATTCCAACACCCTCCTCCTACCAGGAACCTGAGATGATTCTCGGCTTATGCTTACGGTTGAAGAGTTGTTCAGAGACATGTGAGCTGAGGTTACCACCGAGCTGAACACACCTGCCTCTCTTAACTCTTGGATTATAACCTGTGACAAAAAAAAAGAAGATGAATGCAGCTTGTGGAAAACCAAGCATTAAGAACAAGGTTTGGGGTTTGTGGTTACTTCTTACCATCGGGGCATAAATGCGAGTTAGAATTCCCTTCCTAAGGAGTTTCAACTTCAATGTGTCGTCTGTCCACACAACGTGCTCTCTGTACCTGTATATAGTGTAGCTTGTTAGAATGCACCATCGGAAAGATGAATCAAGAGAAGGGACTATAAAAATTGATATACCATTGAAGCATTTCCTCTGAGCTTGCGGTTGAAGCAATGATAAATGCCTACACAAAAATGATGACTGTGACTTGTATGCTTCACAACAGTAAACAAGAAAAAAAGGAATCAATCCCCCACTCACAGCTCTGTCAAACTCCAACATGAAACACCTCTTAACATCCACCTTAGTAGGCTTGCAACCACAACGGTCACGTCTTGAAGTAAGATCTGAAAACTTGGGATAAGTGTAGTGCAGAATGGCCGATTCTTCTAGTTTGATCTCTCTGTCAAAAATGATGCCACGGTTGAAATTAACAGGCTCAGGCACGTCAATGTCTCATTAGAAGCAAAAAAGCATGCAAAAGAAGTTTCTATTAAATAAACAACTCTAGAATGATAGACCAAGTGGTCTAAGAGCCCAACGAGAGAAGAGCATACTTTGGACTCTTCCTGTAGTTGTGCCATCTATGAGCACCATTTGGACGAAGATGGTTCTGAACACGAGCTGCAGCTTTTCCATTTCCATAAGTTAAGAAATAATTTGGATTTCCACGAGTGGCCTCTTTATAGTTTCCAAAGTAAACATCCCTCGGAAGATGGTCATAGTTCTTCTTGAACATTGATACCTACAACAGAAATGGGTAACCAATCTTCAGTTGGTAACTAAGAAGCCAGTAAATACATAAGATGATAAAGTTCAGTACCTCACTGAAAGGTTCTTTGATATCATCTCGCTCAACGCTGCTCTCCTGAAACAAGGAGACAACGCTGAGAAAGTCCAGAATCAAGAAGCATTATATATTTAGTATAAAGATGAAAAAATCCTCCACTCCTGTAAGACTCACATAGTTTGGAAAGATAACTGCATCCACATCTGCAGAGATATTTCCAAGCAATTTTCTTAAAGAATACTCATAGGAGGTTCCAGAAGGATAAATAAGCTCGTCGGTGTCAAGATGAATTATCCACTCCATACCAGAATCCTAAAATACACCAGCATAACATATATAATATTACCACATTATATGACGTAGTTCAACTTGTACGGCAAAATGGAATAGATACCTGAGCCATTTTGATTGCCATCTCCATGTTCAAGGACTGTTTCACGAATAACTCATAGTTGCAAGGTTTGTAAAAGAAGCTCGCCAACCAAGTCTCATTCCATATCCGGCTGTAAACCAAAAGGAAATGAAATAAGGTAAAGAACTCCTAACAAAGATTTTAGAAGAGACGAATCAATCACAACGCAAGCACATCATATCTTTTCTAACCATTAAAAGAAACTGATGCTAATCGATAGATTCTAGACCGCTCCAACCCAAAAAAACTCAGAACTTCTTTTCCACTAATTCACCAAGGAAAAAAGAAAAGATAACCACAAAGGCTCACACAATAAGTACCTTTTAGCCTGCTGCTCTTCTAACTCTTTAGTCCTGTGTATAACTTTTACACCCTGCAGAAGTAATAGCATTGGTCATAAGAAGACACGAAAAGAAGTTACTGGTTACAGGAAGAAAACAAATCAACGGATCAAGCTATAGAGCTTACTGGTATGCTCTCCAAAACTCGAGACACGTTTGGAGAAGCAGCCTTCCCTTCAACAAATAGATAAAACGTTGAAACACCAATAACTTTGTGATAGAACAGCCACGGCAGTGTTTGCTCTAATCCAGCAGAAGTGCTTGTTGTAATGCATATCTATCATAGCAAAATTCTCAGAAAGTCAGAATCTTTAAGCCATTTCATGAACCCCAGATTAGAAAAATCACAATTTATATCAGATCAAAGCAATTCAACACCAAATCAGGAAACCCAGATTGGATCACCCACCTTAGGATTCAGATCCGACTGGTAATCGAAGCTCCAGTCCCTGAAATAAGGAAACGAAGGCGCACGGCTCTGACCCAGAAGATCAACGCACCCCGAATCAGAATTCGAACGACCACGCAAGGAGCGTTGTTTCTTCTCGTGGGTCGAGGCCATTCCGGGGAACTCGCGATGATCCGTGGACCAATGGGTAACCGGGTCGTCGAGCCCGCCGCGCCATTGGAGGACGAAGGCGAAACAGGCGAGGGAGAGAGGGAGAAGGGTCACGAGCAATAGAAGACGCGAGTAAGGGGAGGATGGTGGTGATGATGGTGGTGATGAAGAGGAAGAAGACGAAGTGGGTTTCGAGGAGGAGTAGAACAGACCCGCCATGTGAGAATGCAGCAGAAGAAGGAGATACAACGCTATGAATAATTCATAGGGAAGGTATGTATATACAGGAGAGATGGTGAGGGGGAGGGAGAGGAAGTTGAAACTGAAAAAGAGTTTGAAAGGAGAAAAATTGGAGACGAAGCCGTTTTGACAGTTGGCCTTTCTCCTTTTTTTTCTTCCTATAATATAAAATCAATAATATTGATCAAGAAAACAAATACAAATAAAACCTCTTTTATTTACATGAAAAATACAAATTAATATCATATCCCCTATATATTATTTGAGAAGCATTGCAACATTTGTTTGTAGCCACGTGTCAACACTAGAATGATTATTAGAATCCTTAGAGAAATAGGTTGGTCCATCTAAATATATAATAAGCTTTTTTTTAAACCACAATAAATACATTATTAAATGTGCTTCGTTATTTCCTTAAATAAGATTACAGAATTGCCTAATGTGGCTAAAGTATATATGACAATTAATGATTTTGAATAATAAAGATTTGATAAAAATAAGTGTGTATTATAATTGTATTTGTTTAATTTTAAGCTATTAAAATAAATTAAACAATCATAGTAACTATATAATAAAAATTTAAAAAATTATTTATATATTATATTTTGAATTTTTAAAAACGAGTATAAATTACTAAAACTGTTAAAAGTTTCACATTCAAATTTTGTGATCTATGATTTAAAACTTTTGTTATGACATGATACAAATAATTAAAAAATAATATAAGTTGAAAGTCTCATTTAATAAGTATCAAAAATAAAAGATATATAAATATATGTATCATTTTAAATTAAACTATATGCCATATAAAAACATATAAATATCTTAATTTTGAAATTTACTTTGAACATTTTTTTGATAAAAAATTTGAAAAAATATTGACAACTTAATTTTTTAATATATTATAAATTACTTAAACCACTAATCCCACAGTGAAAATTTTGTTATCACTAATTTAGATTTTTTTTTGCTATAACAGATACAAATGATAAAAAAATATGAGTAAAAATCATCATCTAATAAATATTAATATTCAAATATAACATATATATGTTACTATCATTTAAATTTAATTATATATCATATCAAATAAAAAAAATATTTTTCGTTTTATAAAATTTATTTATATGTTTGCACCAATTTAATTATATAAGTAGTAGATAATGATTTTTTAATTATTCAATATATATTTATTATTTCATAATATGTTATAAACATATAATATATAAAATAATTTATATATATAATGTTTATCTCGCGCAAGGCGCGGATCTTAACCTAGTTTACATTCAAAAACGAAATCTATATTATAATAGATCAGTTTTTGCTCACTCCTCAGCGCGCCACGTCATCGTTTTGTGGGTCCCACTTTTAAAAAGTGTAAAAAAGTGTCAAGCTCATGGTTCGAACCCGGGTTATTGAGATATAAACACCAACATTTATACCACTAAGCTAACTGATACCTTTGTACATTGATGGCCGAACCTAATATATATTTATGAAGGTCGGAAGCCCTTGCTTCTTCGGCTTCCTCTGAGGGTCGGACCTACAAGTGTGTTATGGTTT